>NC_042619.1:97151787-97461741 GCF_901001135.1 Rhinatrema bivittatum | reverse complement strand
ACTGGGGGAGGCCTGATTGCGCTGCCTTGCATATTTACTGAAAATCCCCCCCCCCCCCCCCGTGCGTGGCGCTCGGATTTTAGAGCATGCGCGCAGATGTTATACAATCGGTGCATCCATGTGTGCACGCCGGGAACTGCGGGCACATGGACAGCCACATGCTGCTTTTAAAATCGACCTCTATATGTTGACCTCAGTGTTCAGCATCACTGTGGTAAAACCGCTAAATCCATTTAAAGTGACTGTCAGCACTCAGTTGCCATAGCTGAAATATTTCTTCCTGCTGTTTGTAACATGGACCAGCAGCCTTTTGAAAAGGGCAGAAAAAGTGAATTGCAGCATTGGTTGATCTGTCTTTTCGTATGTCCATTGGTTTGTGAATGGCATGATTACTTACATGTCTTATGTCTGGTATCCCTGAACTTTTGACTAGTGAGCTTTATAGCATATAGGTCACTGTCAGTGTGAGTGATGAATGAGATGGGTGAGCACTTAGAGCAAGAGTGGCATTTTTGAAGGCAGAGTCCCCTATATTACCAGGTGGCTTCTGGCCCTGTGTGTGGAATCCTGCAGGATAGGAAATGCGGAGGGTGGAATGTTTCTGTGAGGCCTCAGCCCCTACTTTTGTTGTTCTTGAAGGCTGTGATGAGCTGTAAGGACATGAAAGCAGTGCAGGAATCGAGTACCATACAGTCTGTGTAAGGGAAAGGTGTGCTTTGCCATAGTATTGTCAATGATGTACCTTAATAGGTTTGACAGCTGTTGTTCAGTACAGGAAAAACAGATTATGTAGATGGAAAACTGTGAATTTAAACTTTGTTACATGCAGGACTTGATTGCTAGCACTTGCTCATACTTTGTAGCTTGCTAAGGCTTTGTCCCTATTTTAATTTGGAAATTTAAAAGCTTTGAATCTATTTATCTTTCTGCAATCTTTTCCCCATTATATTCTATGGAATGGGCTGAATAATTGTTTGAGAGCATGTAAATGAGGCAAGGTTGAGAATGTCATGTGGCCAAGAGGTCAATAGTCAAAAGGTATATTCAGTAACTTTGAGAGTTAGCCAGACAAATCTTGCTGCTTCAGTTCTCTGCTGACCAGGTAAATTTTGTCCAGATAAATCATTGCATGCACAGCATTTAGCCAGATTAAAAAAGAGGCAATAGGTGTGTTGCTGGTGCAAAGTTTAACTTTAGCTACTCAGCACTGATATTCAGCATTGGCCAACCAGAGGATCTGGTCAGCCAAATAGGAGGCTATAGTTATTTGAATAACTTTATTTATATATATTCAGTAGTACTTTTATCTGAATATGTTGCCATGCAGTGAGTTTTTAATATGGACCTGTAAGTGAGTTTGGCTTCTTGTATTTAGTTCATACTGATGTCACTTCTGGAGTATGCTCCATATGTTTCTTCCATTGTCTTTTCTATAAGGGATTGATGTCACCAGAGCAAATTTTTGTTTCCAAAATGGGATAATGAGACTTATACATATAGTAATGAGACCAGTAATGCATTCTACATGGAGCTGGGGTGGATCTAATGCCTCATTAACAACCTATTAGCCGATATTCAGTATCCTGAGGCACTGTTGTCAGTCTCTGGATAGCATTTAAAATAATCAGTAAATATCTATTCGCTTTGATCTCTTTTCTGGCCATTAATTGGGTGAATTGAACTCCCCCCCCCCCCCCCCCAAGGATTTTTCTTAGATATAAAATGGTAAAAATACATAAAGTAAATTTTCAAAGCATTTTATCTGCATTAATTGGCTGGCTGAAAATTGCCTTCATTCAATGTGGCTAAGAGTGAACAGTGTATGGACTTCTGACACATTGAGAGAAGGCATTCCTAGGGGCATGTTTAGGTCAGGAAGGAAAATAACATATGTAGATTACATTTTCAACTCCCTGCTTGTTTTCAATGAAGAAAATATCCACAGTAAAAGCAGGTGCATGTATCAGTAGCTATTTTGTACCCATGGAAAAGCAATGATGAGTGAGTTCTTTCTCTTTGAAAACTAGTGCAAAGCCTGTGGATTAAAAGTACATGCAGATTTTTTCCCACTCTGGACAGTTTGAAAATTGCCCCAAAACTAAATGGCCGTGGAGTTTAACTTTTGTTGAAAATGGTATTTTACATATTTTCTACAAAGCTATTATGATATGCACTAGATTCTAATTAATTTGATCATCCTGGAAATGTCATGATTTCACATAGAAAGTCATGTTTGAGATGGAAAGAAAACTGTTATTACTCCATTTTTTAGTTACCTTGAATTAGTTGCATGAGTACCCTAGTTTTTAGAGCATAAGAGTGAGTCAGGAGAATTATTGAGAATTGTGTCTTATAGTTCAAGCTTGGCCACTGATTCACAATATGGTCCCTCTAACTTTCTGTTTCTTAATTTTCCCATCTCTAATTAGATAATGTTGTTCCTTCTCATGACTTTAAAAGCTGAATCTCAAAAAATATGTTGTTGCACTGGAGAAGGTACAGAGAAGGGCAAACAAAATGACAGAGTTAAGGCTGTTCAGCTTTTAGAAGAGATGGCTGAAGGGGAATAAGTTAGAGGTCTATAAAATCATGAGAAGATTAGAATGGGTAAATGTGAATCAATTATTTACTCTTTCAGACATTAGGACTAGGGGGCACTCCATGAGGTTAGCAAGCAGCACATTTAAAACAAATTGCAGAAAATTATTTCACTCAATGCATAATTAAACTCTGGAATTCACTGCCGGAGGATGTGGTTAGGTCAGTTAGTGTAATTAAATGTGTATAAAATGGCAGGAACCAGCTGTTGCGGTATATTTGGGCACCAACGACATAGGAAAATGTGTGAGGGAAGTTCTGGCAGCCAAATTTTAGGCTCTTAGGTAGAAAGCTTAAATCCAGAACCTCCAGTGTAGCAATCCCTGAAATGCTCCCTGTTCCACGCTCAGGTCCTCAGAGGTAGGTAGAGCTCTGGAATCTCAATGCATTGATGAGACGATGGTGCAAGGAAGAGGGATTCAGTTTTGTAAGGAACTGGGGAAACTTTGGGGAAGGGAGGAGTCTTTTCCGAAGGTGGAACCAAGCTGCTGGTGCTAACCTTTAAAAAGGAGTTAGAGCAGCTTTTAAACTAGAACAAAGGGGAAAGCAGACGGTCGCTCAGCAGCAGGGTTCGGAGGGAGGTATCTTCAAAGGATACTACTGATGCATTAGAATTAGGGCATCCCAACAGTGAGAGGTTCCATTAATAAGAAAAGTAATCCAAGTGCCTGTAATTAAAAACTCAGTAATAATTAGTAATAAACAATAAATAACATTTGTTATAGGGTAATATGTTACATGGATTGTGACGGAGTGGATATTATGTATTAAGGAGAGCGCCATGGCTATTGAATGGATAGATAGTTATTTACAGGTGTGGTGGATGTAGGTGGTGTTTTCCCTGTCTGCAGGGGTTAGGGCCTGGTTTGGGGTTCATTCGTGTTTGTTGTTAGGAAGGCTTTGCAGAATAACCAAGCCTTACCAATCCTCTTCAGCCACCAGCAAGATTAACATCTCCTCTCAATGTTCCCACTGTATTGAGGTTTACTGAGCTCATCCCCTACAATATATCTTGTGCTTCAAGGCAAGTTAGTACTACACAATACTTTTGCTGATTTAAACTTTAGTTAGTGAGCCTGGATGACTCGCTTCTAAACTTTGTGTACTGCCTGTGTGACACAGGTGAGGTATTCTGTTAGCATGTATTTTCTGTGTAGGTATCTATAGCAGCTGTGCTTGTTCTATTTTCCTAATAGAAAGTGTATTGGTGTTTTAAGGCTTAATATAATAATTGCAGTGTTGCCTTTTCTTTCATATGTAAAGTTGTTATTTTCAAACTACTGGCATTTAGTGCTGTTTTGGTATGAGAGGTGTACTATATTGTAATTCTGTTTACTCATGGCTAGGGAGCGCCAAGCCTACACCCAACAAGTGTCACAATACGCCTTATACCATATGGGATCCAAGTGTCTCTTTTTGCAGGATTTTCTGGTTGGCACACATCAGTGCCTGTAAATATAATATACATGGTGTAAGTGATATTTTTACCTCAAACTGAATTTTGAATGTCCTTTTTGTGTAACATCTGTTATAAATGCATAATTTTTAATTGTATGTGGATTGGGCTGGGGGTGTGAATGGGGGGAGGGGTTGCACAAGACTGTAAGATTTGCCTAGGGTGCCTAACATCCTTGCATCAGCCCTGGGGAGACAGACCAATGTCTAGCTTTTCTCATCCAGTGAAAGCAAAAGTTTCTGCTTCATTGGTACAGGCTTTAAAAAGTATAGATATCAGGCAAAGGCTAAGAAGCATTGGCATCGATCCCTGTCCATGTGCGATGCCAGGAGTGGTTGTAGCCATAAATCCCTTGAAGTGTTTCTGAAAAAATAAGAGCTCACCCTTGCATTGATCTCAAGAATTGCAATAGCCTCCAAGGTCCCAGATGCTAGCCTCAAGTATCCCATAAAGATGTCACCACTCCTTTTGCTTCCCATGTGATATTGGCATTGAGAGATTGGAAAAAATGTTTCAAGCAGCTTTGGATGACATGGTTGCTGCAAGCATTGGTGCATTGATATTGTTAGCAGATCGCCTCAGTCGACAGTTCCATCCCCACGAGTGGTCTCTGGATCCTGTGGTAACTAGGAGAATCTTCCAACGTTGGGGGTCAACCAACAATCGACCTCTTTGTATCCAATCTGAATCACAAAGTGGACAGGTTCTGCTCCCTGCACAGACAGCAAAACACATTAGCCATGGATGTCTTCGCTCGCCCCTGGAACACAGGCCTCCTATACGCGTATCCCCTGATACCGCTGATAGCCAAAACTCTTGTGAAATTACAACATGACAAAAGGTCAATAATACTCATAGCCCCATATTGGCCTCAACAAGTATGGTTTCCCATGCTTCTCGACCTCTCGATCAGAGAGCCCATTCACCTGGGCACAGCGCCCACACTCATAATTCAGAACCAAGGCATGTTATGCCATCCAAACCTTCAGACCCTATCCCTCACAGCCTGGATATTGAAAGCCTGATCCTACAACCGTTCAACCTTTCAACTGATGTGTCTCAAGTGCTTGTAGCTTCATGAAAGCCTTCCACATGAAAGTCCTACCGTTCTAAGTGGAATAGATTTACCATATGGTCATGCAAAAAGATATCAACCCTTTTTCCTGCCGCACTCCATCTATTTTAGACTATCTCTGTCACATTTCAGACTCTAGTCTCAAGACTTCCTCGGTGAGGGTACACCTGAGTGCCATCTCAGTGTACCACAAGGGAGTGGGGGATGCCCGGTAACAGCACAACCCATTGTGAGTCTGTTTATGAGGGGCCTACTGCAACTTAAGCTCCCTCTACGGCCACCAGTCACGGAATGGGACCTAAATGTAGTACTTACAAGGCTCATGCACTCCCCATTTGAGCCTTTGCACTCCCGCAATGTTAAATTTCTTACATGGAAAGTTCTCTTCCTAGTAACCATTACATCTCGAAGGGTTAGTGAGCTACAAGCACTTGTCGCATACTCACCCTAATCAAGGTTCCTACATGACCGAGTGGTCCTCCATACTCACCCTAAATTCCTTCCCAAGGTGGTTACTGACTTTCACTTGAATCAGTCTATAGTCTTGCCCACCTTTTTCCCAAGGCCTCACTCTCATCAGGGCGAGAGAGTTTTACACACCTTGGACTGTAAACTTGCACCTGCGTTTTACCTAGACCGCACTGCAGTCCATAGGAAATCCACCCAACTCTTTGTTTCTTTTGACAAGAACAAACCAGGAGTTGCAATGGGCAAACAAACTCTCCAACTGGCTAGCAGACTGTATCAAGTTCTGCTATGATAAAGCAGGCCTTCCTCTCCAAGGACGAGTGAAGGCGCACTCAGTAAGAGCCATGGCAACCTCAGTAGCACACTATCGTTCCGTACCGATTGCTGAGATCTGTAAAGCTGTAACATGGAGCTCTCTTCACACATTGCAACCTGGACAGGGAAGGACGTCAAGACTCTGCCTTTGGCCAATCTGTCTTGAAGAACTTATTTCCAGTTTAATCCTAACTCCTTCCACATCCACCTGCTGTGATTTTCAGGCTGCCTCATTTTTACCAACAGTTCACCAGTTGTTGTACGCTGTTGGTCCAAACAACTATGAGTCAGTCTGTAGCTTGCTAATCACCCACATGTGAAGACTACCATCCTACTTGTCCTTGGAGAAAGCAGAGTTGCTTACTTGTAACAGATGTTCTCCCAGGACAGCAGGATGTAGTCCTCACGAAACCCACCCGCCACCCCGCAGAGTTGGGTCCAAAACGTTTTATTATTTTGTTTTCGCTCGCACTTTTTGCTACAAATGAGACAGAAGGGAGACCCCTGTGGCTTACAGGGATTATGGCATGCTGGGCATGCTCAGTGTGCCAGTCAAAAGTTCTAGAAACTTTGACAGAAAAGTTTTCCGTGATTGGGCTCCTTCAGTCCGTTACCCACATGTGAGGACTACATCCTGCTGTCCTGGGAGAACACCTGTTACAGGTAAGCAACTCTGCTTTCTATGGGAAAAATGCTTAGTGAATGAGGCCCTGAAATAGTAAAGGAAAATAATTTTGAAGTTTTTACTTGATATTGGAACATTCCAAGTTATAACTATGGATGGTGAATATAAAATGTTTGGGGAGGGTAAGCCTCTACAAAAATCCAAAGCCTGCATGGAGGAAATGAAGCTCATCCCACAAGCTACCACTGAGCAGCTGGTGGAGCCCAGGATGGTTGGAACTCATTTCACATGACATGTGTGTCTCAGCCAGCTGGCACAGGTCCTAAATCATTTTTAAAATTTTCAGGCCAGCTATACTTACCTCATGAGATCAGCACAGCTGGGAAACCTGATCTGCAAATGGGGGAAAAAAAAGTCTCATATC
This sequence comes from Rhinatrema bivittatum, assembly GCF_901001135.1. Classification (NCBI taxonomy): domain Eukaryota; kingdom Metazoa; phylum Chordata; class Amphibia; order Gymnophiona; family Rhinatrematidae; genus Rhinatrema; species Rhinatrema bivittatum. The sequence goes on along the minus strand of NC_042619.1, from coordinate 97,454,780 downwards.
ACCAAGGTATCACAGAGGAAGGAAGATTTAAAGATACAGGACCTGGGATGCCTGGTGGATCCTATCTCACAGACCATGAAACAGGAGAAAAATTTAAGGTGGGAACAGAGGTGGGTTGAGGCAGTTGTGATAGTTGTCAATTGGAATAGAGAAGCAGAGTTGAGGAGCAGAGCATTTTGGTTTACCCAAGTACTGGTAAGTATTTCTGAGCCAATCCAACCAGTAAGCAGCAGTGGCAGCACTATAAATATTTTAAAAATTTGCAGATCAGCCCATTCATTTTTAAAATATAAATGGTATCCTCCTGGCATGGAGCAGTTAGAAATCAGCAGCCTCCCCAAAGTCAAAGTTCACATGCAACCCATGGCCGTATCTGTTTTTAGTTTTTTTTTTGTTTTGTTTTTTAAATGAGAATCTGTAGCAGCAGTAGCATGACATCAGTGATAGAGCTGTATGAATTGTCTTGACTCCAGGAAAGAGAGGATACAGAGTTTTAAGACATGAAGAAAGTTGATTGACAATGTTCTATTACTTTGTCTTTATTTTTTATTGTATTTCTATGTGTATCTAGAAATGCTGTAGAATAAATGTTTACAGATTTATAACATGATCATATGGCAGATGTCCAATTAATTAACAAGTTAAAAGCAAATTCCTCTTAATTCTATTTCTTGGTTTAAAAGTTCTGTGTTAAATTTAGGGTGTACTGATGGTTGGACCCCCTGGTACTGGTAAAACCATGCTAGCTAAGGCTGTGGCCACCGAATGTGGAACAACATTCTTCAACGTTTCTTCCTCCACATTGACATCTAAATACAGAGGCGAGTCTGAAAAACTAGTTCGCTTGTTGTTTGAAATGGTAAGTAAAGGTTTATATACACAATAATTGTGGATTTCATTATGTGCAGGCACATTTCATGATTTTCTAAACTTCATTATCTTTGAAGACTAAAAATGCTCATAGATTTCTATAAAAACTTGCAAAGCTGGGTCAGCCCTAGTGCTGAGAGGTAGTGCTGCCATGTAAGAAGTATGGATTTTGATTCCCATTGCATTAACACCTAGTGGTCAGACTCAGTGTACATAGAGTTGCCAGCTGCTCCATTTCTTCAGAACAGGCTTATCCAGGACTTATTTTACTACACTACTTATATGGACTTATAGGCCTACTTTTCATAGGGAAAGTTATAGTGAAATCAAAACAAAAAGTCCATGCATACAGTGGGATGAAAGCAATACTGGATCAACCAGTCCTGAAGAAATAGAGCCAGTTAGGAACATTAATGCATATGTCCCATGTTCTAGAGGGAGTTGAGAGTTGTGGCCTCTGGCTGAGTTGATAGAGGGTTAAAATAAGAAAAATCCCTGGGTAGTTATGAATAAAGGGTCCTGGTGCTGTAGCCCCAATAGAGGTGAGTTTTTTGATTCAATAAGAGAACTGCCAGGTCAACAAAAAATTCCTGGTAAGTTTTTCTGCTTATTCAGCAATCCTCACACATGGGTAACATTGTTTGAACCCGGCACGAAAATTATGTCAACGTTTCTAGAACTTTGAGCCTGTCTGAACATGCTCAGGCATTCATTATGCCACGCAGGGTCTGTTCAGTGTTTATTTTCCATGGAGCCTGGTGTTTCGTGGTTGTCTACTCTCTTTCTCTTGATAAACTTTTTTGCATTTTTTTCGCTATTTTTCCTGACCTGGAATGTTGTTGGGATTGTGAGGTTGCCACAGGGACCTACTGGTTCTCCCCTTTTTAGATTCTTAAGATTTTCGACATTTCGGTAAGTTTCTTTGTAGATCGAACACCCAGGGCGGTGGTATGCTAAATGCCCGCAAGCCATCGACTGCTGCCACCATCGAATTTGATATTGTGTCTTTTATTTTGCAATGCCTTATCCTCGTCGGGGTTCCAATGGTGCCCTCTCTGCAGGAGGATTATATCTATTACAGATTCCCAAGATAGATGTTTCCTCTGCTGAGGGTGGGGGGCATCATATGACATCTGGGGTTGCTGCAAGTGGTCTCAGATGACTCCTAAGGGATGCCAGGCCCAATTGGAAAAGATGGATCAGTTCTTCGGGCATCAGATGCATCAACATCGAGGGACCTCTGAGCCGCACCAATGACTGTCGAGTCATCGACGGCAGGGTCATCAGCATTGATGGCATCCAGGGACTCCAGAGATGGGCATCGCCCAGCAATTCCAGGTTGAAGACTTCAAGTTCATAGTCTTTGACTTTGGCACCGGGGAAGGACCAATCGGAGCATTGAGGGAAGCCAAAGAAGCATCTGCATCAGTGCCTGTTGATGTACAGTGCCAGGCACAGGGGTGCACCAGCCTTGGCTGCGATGCCCCTGAAGCAACTCCGTGCTGAGAAATGCTAGTTCTCCACAGTTCCCAGGGGTTTGCTTTGGCCTCTACCAGTCCTGATGTCTATCACCGATCCTCGTCTTGGTTCTGAAGAGGATCTGGTTATGCCTCCTGGCTCCCAGTCAGTCTTGGTATTGAGGAAGAATTGGATGAGCGAATGCAGCAGAACATGGAGAAGGCACTGTTGGGCCTTGGCATCTGTGCACCAAACTTGGCTCCTTGAGCCATTGCTCAGTTTCCAACTTATTGGAGTGCTACCAGCACCTTCACTGGTGTTGGTGCCCAGGGTAGCATTGACTCCTATCGGGAAATTGAGCAGTTGCCGACTGGTCTGGTGGTCATCCCCTGAGGAGGAAGCTCCCCCAGTGACAGGGGGAGCCTCTGGGTCCAGGCCTACCTGACTAGCCGGGTCTGTTCCTATACCACTGGCCAAGGACCAAGCTCCTCGGGATTCATTCCCTGTTGTCAGTGATAATGATCCCTATGACCCCTGGAAGGGAGGCTCCTCAGATGTTTCGGATGGTGATGCATCAGATGGACTTTCCTCCATTCTCCTCCCAACAGCAGAAGGAAGTTTCCTCCAGGACACTGCTGCTTTGCAGGTTTTGTCCAGATGATGGCGGAGGACATCCCATTTTGCATTGCAGACGGAGAAGGATACCCGGCACAGGATGCTGGATATCCTTCAGTATGTGGACCTTCCTAAGGAGATCATGGCAGTCCCAATGCTCAAGATCCTTATGGAGTTGCTGATGAGGATGTGGGAGAACCCTCCCTCAGTGGCTCCCGTTAATAAGAAGGCAGACACGATTTCTCTCATCCAAAAGGCTCCTAGATTCAACATGCATTAGCTGCCACACCAATCGGTCATGGTCGAATCTGCTCTCAAGAAGGTCAAGCGCCTCTGGACCCATTCCTCTGTGCCCCGGGGGAAGGATCCAAGGGCCGAGGATACGCTTGGAAGGTATTTCAGGGAGCTATGCACTTTACCCACATACCAGCTTACCAGCTCTTCATGGGCCAATACATGCGGAACATCCTGAAGTGGGGGCAGGAAGTGGCCAAGCAGTAGCAGGACACCCTCAATCATTGGTGCATAGGAGTCTGGAGTGTGGAAAACAAAGGTTCCATTTGACCTATGTTGTTTTCAAGGCAGCATCGAGAGTCTCTTTCGCAAGGATCCAGTGTCCATAGGCTCATCTGGCTGCAGGCCTCAGATCTCCATCAAGAAGTGCAGGAAAGACTTGCTGATATGCCATACACAGGAGGGAATTTCTTCAGAGATAAAGTGAAGGGCACGGTGACTTAATTCGAAAGCACCACACAATGCTCTAGCAGCTCTCCACTGGCACTCAGTACCCACCCTCCTCATCCAGAAGGTCTTTGAGATCTGGTCTGAGGAAGTATTTCTTTTACTCAAGGAGACACCTTTGCCATCGTGGCCCCATCAGCAGCAGGCCCCTTATAGCCACCCAAGGCAAAAGAGGGCCATGAAGCCCCAAACGACAACTTGGTCAACTCCTGTATTGGGGTTTTGACGGCATTGGTGAGAGCATAGCCAGAACCCTTGTACCCATGATGATGGACATCTCAGTCGGAGGCATGCTGTGGTTCTACATGAATCAGTGGCCCAGTATAACCTCGGACCAGTGGGTCCTTGCCATCATTCACAGAGAGTACAAATTAAATCTATTGACTATCCATCCAAATCATCCTTCAAGTCCAATTTGGGGACTATTAGCACATCAGAAAGTGCTCATGTCAGAGCTCTCCCCCTCTTAATGGCTAGAGCACTCAAACCCGTTTCACTAGAACAGAGAGTGCGGGGAATTTACTCCCGGTAATTGCTGATTCCAAACAAACAGGGGGCCTCTGTCCCATCCTAGACCTAAGGGCCTTGAAGTTTCTCAAAAGAAAAAGTTCAAGATGGTTTACCTGAGCACCTTGATCCTTTTCCTACAAAAAGGGGATTGGCTATCCTCTCTTGATCTCAAAGATGCATATACTCCCATGGAAATTTTCCCCGTCCACAGGAAGTATCTCTGAATTGTGGTGGGAAAACAGAACTTCCAGTACAATGTTCTGCTGTTTGGGCTAACATCTGCCCTACAGATCTTTAAAAAATGCCTGGCCGTGGTGGCAGCTCACCTTCTCATGCTGGGAGTTCACGGTTTCCCCTATCTGGACAATTGGCTGGTCAAGAGCACCTCTTAGGCAGGGGCTGAATGGTCCATGCGCTTGACCATCTGGGTGTTGGAATCACTAGGTTTGTCATAAACTATTTCAAGTCCCATCTCACCTGTCACCTTGATTGGACTTCATCAGAGCCCTGCTAGACATTGCTCAGGCCAAGGCCTTCCTGCTGGGACAACGTGCCATCACCTTGATGACCATCGTGGTGTAGAATCAAAAGATATCAGCATACACAAAAAAGTGCAAGAAAAAAGTGAGTTCCTGGTAAAGCATTTGAACTGTTGCATATAATAATTTTTATTACGGCAACTCCTTAGTTTAGATACAGACACTGGCTGAAGGTCCCCCAACACGGTCCCGTGTTTCGACGCCCGTTTGAAAACTGTCAGACTGATACAGATCGTTGTTAAAATTAATTCCCCCCCGAAGCAGCCGGGTGGCGAAACACGGGACCGTGTTGGGGGACCTTCAGCCAGTGTCTGTATCTAAACTAAGGAGTTGCCGTAATAAAAAATATTATATGCAACAGTTCAAATGCTTTACCAGGAACTCACTTTTTTCTTGCACTTTTTTGTGTATGCTGATAAATTTTGAGTGTAAGTGGTGCTCCGGTGTGTTGTAGAATCAGAAGAGCCAGGAGGTATCAGCATGGCCCATTTCGAGGCAGTTGGGCCACATGGCTGCAACAGTACATGTTACCTACTTGGCACACCTGCACACACGGAATGCCCAATGGACCCTGAGGTCCCATTGGCTTCAGGCCATTCAGGATCTGCTGGATTGCATCCAATTCACTCTGTCCCTCTGGGACTCTTTATCCTAAAGGCGGGAAATTTCCAATTTGGAACAGGGGGGTTTCCTTCCAAATTCCTCAGGTTCAGATTATCCTAACAGGAGTTGTCTGTCCTGAAACCAATCAGACTGGGGTCTTCCCTAGATCTCATGACCCAGGATCAGGTTGCAACATTCCAACCTTAAGGCCTTGTCGCTCACAGCTTGGATGTTGAGAAGTTGATTTTGCAACCTCTCAATCTCTCAGATGTGTGTCAGGTCCTCATAGCTACCAGAAAGCCCTCTGGCACCTGTTTTGTTGGTCCCCTTTTTTGTAGGGGAGGGGACCTAAAGCTAGGGATTCACCCATGTGTGAGGACTGCCATCCTGCTTGTCCTTGGAAAAAGCAGGGTTGCTTACCTGTAACAGGTGTTTTCCGAGGACAGCTGGATATTCGTCCTCACAAGACCTGCCCATCTCCCTATAGAGATGGGTCTCCTCTTCAAGAGTTTTTATTCTTTAATTCTGTGTTATAAGACTGAAGGGACCCTGCATGGCCATATGGTATAATGCATGCTCCGAGAGGCTCAAAGTCCCAGAAACTTTGACGTATGTTTTCCGTGCTGGGCTCCATCAGATGTCACTTGTGTGAGGACTGACATCTTGCTGTCTTATGAGAACACCTATTACAGGTAAGCAACTATGCTTTAAACTGGAAGAGAGACCCATGAAAAAACGGGAATGGAACAGCATTTCTCTTTGTCACACACTCACACACACATTCTGTGAAACACATGCACACGCTGTCTGTGAAACACAAAAACTGTAATAGAGACACACTCTTGATCACAGTCTCTCTGTCACTCACACACGCCTAGTCTCTGTCTCCTTCTGTCTCACATGCCCTCACTGTGTTTCTCTCACAAAACTCTGTAACACACACTGAGTCCCTCTGTCTCTCACTGGCTCACTCACATAGGCTCTGTTTTCTGTTAGTGCACACTACTTAGTTTAAGGACTCTTATTTTGCATTTGCATGCTCTATTGTCCTTTAGTACACACTGTGGGCATTGTGTGCACGATTTTTCTTTAGTGTGCACTGTAGGCATTTTGTGCATGTAAATTCACTTGAGTGCATGCTGTTCCTCTTTAGCGTGTGTTCTTTGCTGCCCAAATCCATGGTAAACATGAAATTTAATTTACTTCCATTTCTCTTACAATTCCCACACCCACAGACCAATTTTGGGTAATAGGTCATCATTCTCCTAAGTGTTACTAATCAGTAACCAGGTGCCCCACAAATTCTCAGGAAATAGGTATTTTTGAGCATGACTGACAGTGACAAGCACACACACTATTAAATTATATATATAGGGATGCTAGCAAACACAGTAACAATCATTGAACATTCACAGCACTGTTATGTTATACCCATGAGGTTTTTATTGTGTTTCTTAGCATTTAAAAGGTAGCTAGATGAATCAGAGAAAAGTCATTGAAGAACTTGCATTCAGCAATAAAAAATACAAATTTCATATCGCATAACTAGATAACTGAAAATAGATATTAGAAGCAGTAGTTTCTGGTCGATAGATGAGAAGGTGCCATCCCACAGATGACAGTTTTTAAAAGAAGCAAGGCTGGTTTTGTAAATCCGTTTTTACAATTAACGGAAGAATTTTACGATGTGAATTTAAGTGCAAAGGAGGCTTAACTTTGATCAAGAAACACGTATAAATGTTGGATTTGAATCAATATTTCTAACATGAGGTGTTGCTTTATTCATGTTGCTGTTTAGTCCTCGGACACCTTTTGAATTACATAAGCTAGAAATAGACACAGTACTTGGAGAAATAAATAAGAAAATGATCTTATGTTGTTAATTTCCTAATGTGTAAAAAGTATTTAGCCATTGCTCAGAGTGTAAGATGCTTTTTTTGGGTGTTTAATTAATCATTCATGCTGGTGACAGCAAAATTGCAAGTTGACAGTGTAACTCATTTTAGCAAGATCTGATTTTGAAAATCCAGCAAAAACAACCCCCCCCCCCCCCCCCCCCCCAAATGCATAGCTCACATTGAGGCCGATGTAATAAGGTGCACTGAAGCTGCTGCGGGTTTATGTATGGATGTACGCGCATTTATACACTCGTTTTCTAGTGCATAGCCTTATACGGGGATGTAATAAGGGTTTTGTGAGCGGGGAAAAAAGTGCATATGAACACACTCACAGACCCGCGGCTTTTCCTGCGCGATGCATGCTAACGGTATGCAAAGGTGGCAATTAGCTAATCAAAGGCAATACAGGGATCCGCGCTAATGCTAGTGCGGGTTTTTTAATGCAGATTTTTTACCGCCACGATCAGGGCACGAGTTAAGTATCAGCACTGACTCCGGGAGGCTATTTCAGCGTCTAAGCATCCTGAAAACCACCTTGCTGAGCGCCTATCTCAGTGTCCGAGTGGCCATCTTAGCTAGGTGCTTTTCTGGGCACCCAATCGTATAGATTCATGACCAAGTAAGCACATAGCTCAGCACCTGAGTGGCAAAATTAGCTAGGCGCCTTTCTGGGTGCCAGAGCATCCATATTCGCTCCCGGCTGAGTGCCAGTGTCTGTGCTCAACTGAGCACCAATCTCGCTGCTATGCCATTGTGAATTAGCATCCATGAAAATATTTGCCATGTTTTCTGTAGAACAGTTATTTGAAATATTAAAAATACTTTCCAGGGTCATACTTTTATGTGCAGATTATCAGCCCAGGTTTTGAGCGCAGATACAGTCACTTATCACATAGGTCCTTACCATGCGTAGTTATGTGCATTTTTCTGTATGTACGCGGATTTCTGCGCACAAATCATTTTCATAATTTATTTTTTATACATCCTGTGGAAGCAGCAGCTTCAGCCGCGAGCGGTGATCAAACTCCTTGCTCATACTAGCGCCTGTTTTGCCATGGGTCTTATTACATCATCCCCAGTGTGCTCTACTGTCACTGCAATTAAAGCTACAAGAACAATTTAATGAACAGAAGAGGCAGTACAAGAATGGAGCAGTTCCAAATGATGACCATGTTGGATAAAGTCTATTTAATTATTTACTCAAGAGTATTATGTTACTCTTGAGTAAAGTCTACCTCAGTAGAATATTGTTACTTAAAGGGATATACTTCTCTTTGTACAAAGACTAGTATGAACCAGTATGGGGCCGATGCAATAAATATGCAGAAAGTGGGTGCTGAACAGTCAGCGCCTGCTTTAATGCATCCCCCAGGCATATTTAAATTAGGGGATCGCGTTAGCAACGAGGCGCTAGGGTCGGTTGTGCACCCCTAGTGCCTCCTTGCTAACAAGAACCCGATCGGCATTGGCCATCCACCGGTTAGGGAAACAGACGCCGAGTTTATCGGCATCTGTTTTCCTAAACGCCACACAGCCAGGGGGTTCAGGAAACAGACGCTTCAGTTGAGCGTCTGTTTCCTGCACCCAACTGCCTGTGTGTGGTTTTTTTTTTTTTTTAACTTTATTTATTTAGTTTTGTTTTTTCGCCTACTTAATATCGCAACGATATTAAGTAGGAGGCAGTACAGAAAAGCAGTTTTTTCTGCTTTTCTGTACTAGTTTTAAGAGCGCTCAGCTATTAACGCCTGCTCCAGGCAAGCAATAATTTCTGATGGCTAAATGTGTGTCCTGGATGCACATTTTATTTTTTGCATCAGGACTTAAATGCCCAATAGCCTCATTCACATGCATTTGCATGTGAACAGCGTTATTAGATTCACTCCGTGTTGTATAAGGGGAGTAGTTAGCGCCTATGCAACCTGCATCCAACTGCGGGTTATGCAGTGCGCTCGGCTGAGCGTACCGTATTGCATTGGCCCCTATGTGTGTTAAATTATAGTGGAGTATACATTCAAGCCAATATTCAGAGGGATTTGTCCAGCTAAGTCCCAAACTTAGCAGGACAAACCTGGAGTTTAAATGTATCCCCCACTGACCAACTATGTTTTAACTGGATAAAAAAAGAAGTGGACAGGCAGTGTTAAGGGGCAGAACAATGTTATCCAGCTAACTTAGATGATATTCAAGGGTATCTGGCCACCCTGGCTATTTTGAATATAGCTGGTTAAGCTGCAAGTTACCTGTCTACATATGGCCAGATAACTTTCAAACCTAATTGGTTAGATTTGAATGTTATCCAGCTATAAGTAGCTGGAAAGCCAGGCAGGACACTTATCCAACTGAATATCCAGGATCAGTTTTCCAATAACTTTACCCATGTAATTTGTCTGCTTGCTGACTTTCTGAATATTGCCCTCATTATGACTATTTGCTTTTAATTCAAGATAAGATATTTGACATTGATAGGGCTAAAGTCTGCAGGTAATTTTACCTGTAGACTTTAGCATAAATTTTCAAATGGATTTATGTGCATAAATCCGCATTGAAAATGTACGGTATGTTTTTTTCACGTAGATAAGCAGCTGAATTAGCCATGCTGTCTGGGATGTCCTCCCGTCCTGTAGGTGGCAGAGCTCTCAAAGTAAAATTCTAAGTCTTGCTGTAGTGTGTGCCTGCTTGGCACCTCCCCCTCCCCTCTGCAGAGTCTCCTCAGTACGTTTTTTTCCGCGAGCCTGACAACACTTGATTGTTTCGGCGCATTTGATGTGTCGCCGGCTCCAATGATCACCTTTGTGGTAGGCGCTGTCAATGCCTAACGTCCCATCGACGCTGCCCGCGGCCGCGCCGACTCCTTCGGCGCACGCTGCGGCCCTAGGGAGGATTTTGTTGACTCCTCAGAGGGGGCATAAGAGCCTACTACTTGTCTTTTCAATTCTTTGATTTTTGCTGCCTTCTAACGTTGTGCTCTGGGGGACATCCGTCCGCAGTCAGCAGAAGTACTTTGATCATACTGGGGCCCCAGACATAGATAACATAATACATGTCTGTCTGTAATACAAGAACAAAATTTAAAGCCTGGACGAGGCATTTTGTGGAGAAATTCGACAAATTCTGTAGAAATAGTTAAGCCTAACTACTAAGAAGGGGTTTAGCCTTCAGAAACTTGTTTTTTAGAATTATACTTTTCTCTTCAGAAAAAAGCTCGAGGAGACAGAGAGCTGTCTGTGCATAAATCCTTTCCCCACCCCCTGAAATGCCTACAGTAAGTGCAGGTAAAAGTACACATGAAATCGGGTTTCATTGTACTGCACCCACGTTGATTCTCAAAGTACCATTTAGGTGTATAAAACAGGGTTTTATGCAGGTAAGTCGTTTTGAAAATCAACCGCATTATGCTAGGTTTAAGGACTGACTAAAAGAATAGCAAAATCCCTGCAAGTCTGTTTGCTTTCACGGTTTGAAATAGTGCATCTTTTACTCAAGGCTTTCATTTCCTGCAGGTTCTTACAAGGGAAAACTTTTAAGAAAATAATTGTGCGGAAAAAAAAACCCATGAGGCAATCATTTTGAGACATAGTCCTTAAATTTAGCTCTAGGATTTTTGCTCTAGCATTTCCTTGCATATTTGTTTTCAGTGACAATATTTCCCTTTAGTATTTCAAAATTGTGAAAGCCAGAAGACTGAATTACCCTCTCACTTATAGAGGTAGTACTTCTCACAAGCACTAAATTAAAAAAAACATTAGTAAAGAAAAACAATGCATACTTATAGGTTAGCTTACTGCACAATTTTACATTAATTTGCTCTATCCTTAAATTTGTCCCTTTCCCTATAGCATGGAGGTTGATTATTACTATAGAAAGCTTCTAGTATATTTATCCAAAAATCTGTTCCATCTGCCACTGCAGCAGTGATTTAGAATTTTTCTTATGACATTACTGTGCCAGTGTTATACAAAAAAAAGCATATTTTGCTTTATCTTTGCAAATATTTTCAAATGGTATTAGATTTGAAAATTTTGATACCTTTTTAAATAACTAATAAAATATTCACAAGTTATTGAGACTATACGTATAGATTATGTAAAATCTGAAGAAGGGACTGAATTAGTCTCAAAAGCGCATGTATAGCATCTTTGTATATTCTTTATATTGGTCCAATATAAGCTATTACAAATAGCCAAGAATACAGTTTTATCCAGGGCCAAAACAGCTACTAGAAGACTCGCCATAATTAAAAATACCAGAAAAATTAATAGAAACAATGTGGACTATACAGTTAATGATCTGGTTGCATACCAAATAACTATCTTTTCATTTTAACAAGGCTAGGTTTTATGCTCCAACTACTATCTTTGTGGATGAGATAGACTCTATCTGCAGCCGCAGAGGCACTTTGGATGAACATGAGGCAAGTCGGAGAGTGAAGTCAGAACTACTCATTCAGATGGATGGTAAGTAGTGCAAAAATATTTTTGTGTTTTAAGTAGTTTCATTTTACTCATCATCTTGAACATATTTAAGAGTAATTTTGCTAATTTTCTTTTCTATCAAATTCCTGTTAGAGGCATAAAAAGAGGCAAAGGAATATGTATAATCATTTGTGATTGAGGATGGTTTTTATTTTCATAGGCAGAAACACAGTTCCTCTCATGCAAATGACTATTATATTTCATCCTGCTACTCCAGTCCAGTCTGAGCAAGCTGGTTATGTCCTCCTAGCAGCAAATGGAGGCAGAGCGCACAGACTTTCTCTGTAACATGATTGCCATTATATAGAGGTGGTGTAGCATAGAGAAACCCCAGTTTTCTTAGCATCTGGTCAGATGAATCCAGAATTAGTGAGTTCGGCACCTCTACCAGCAAATGGAGATGGAGCAAACTGATGTCACAGTATATATACTCCTGCAGTGACATCAGCCTGCCAGTATTCTCCATCTCCAGCAGATGATGGATGTGCATCTCCCTACTGGGGATTGCTTTACTTTCGGGCCGATACAGTAAGACGTGCGGGAGAGCCGGCGAGCACCCGCTCTCCTGACGCTTGCCCAGGCCACTCTCCTGGGCACACAATTCAGTAAAGAAAGATATGCAATTAGAGCCCGTGGTAAAAGGAGGCACTAGGGACACTAGTGCATCCCTAGCGCCTCCTTTTTGACAGAAGTGGCAGCTGTCAGCAGGTTTGATAGCCGACACTCAGTTATACCGGCGTCAGTTCTTGAACCCACTGACAGCCACGGGTTCGGAAAACGGATGCCGGCAAAATTGAGCATCGTCTTCCAGGCCGTGGGCAGATTTAAAAATTTTTTTTTTTGGGAGGGCCTCCGACTTAATATCACTATGATATTAAGTCGGAGGCCCTTTGGCAGGCGTTAATTTCTGAAAGTAAAATGTGCGGCTTTGCTGCACATTTTACTTTCTGTATTGCGCGGGAATAACTAATAGGCCCATCAACATGATTTGCATGTTGTGGGCACTATTATTTTCGGGGGGGGGGGGGGGGCGGTTGTCCGCACGTTTCCCATGCACTATTACCCCTTACTGAATAAGGGGTAAAAATAGCGTGTCGAAAACGCACGGCCAAATGGGGGCTACCAGTGTACTCAGCCTGAGCGCACTTTACTGCATCGGCCTGTTTGAAAAGGAGAAATATAGGAAAATTAATTTGCCCCACTCTTCTGTGGTGATACCAAATGGTCCCTCGCCCAGTTTGAGAATTCCTGAGGTGATTTCCATGGTGTCTCAGATAAGTGCCTTGGTTCAGTAGCTGGCTTTTCAGCTGGTGTGGACTTAGCTGTTCAAACAGCTGAAAGGCAGCGGGTGCAGGAAGTCGAGCGCAACAGTGACAGTATATGCCCTCTCCTCCCACAGTCGGAGAATGTCTCTGTACTCAGCCAGGAAGGGCTGAGCTCAGGTAAGTTTTTACAAAAATATATATAAATATAATTGAGACAGAGAAAGAGAGTTTCTTGTGTAGGGCTTCCTCCTTCCTCCAGTCTCCATTCTCGGCATGCCGTTCTGACATTCGTCCCGCTCTGTGGGAGATTGAGGGACGAGGGGAGCCTGGTGGGTTGAGCAGCCTCCATAGGTTAGGCCCCGCTCTGAGATTCACACAGTGTGGTAGACCTTAATGACATTTCACATGCTTTGTCTGTTAGGCTGCCCTCTTCAGGATTGTCAGTTTGACTTGTGCATCCAGCTGTGTATCCAGGTTGTGTATCCAATTTTTGGACGCTTTGCTGTACGCTTAAGTTTTACAGCGCCTATCCTTAGGGACGCCTAAGTTTTTGTATGCCTAGGTTTTGGGACACCTAAGTATTAGACATCTAAGTTTTTTGGATGCCTAGATTTTATGGATGAACCAAAAAAAAACAAAACAGCTGGACGCATACCTTCAGTCTCCGCTTAGCATACTGTTCGCCTAATGGCGCCTATACCTAAGAAACCTAAGCACTTTTCCCTCTGTGCTGCCTGTCAAATTCAGGCATCTCAGCCTGGAGTGCCCGCTAACTTGTCATCGCTGTTTGGAGGCTCAGGGAGAATTATCTTCCTCTGATTTCACTGACTAGTTCTTCCAAGCCGGATGAAGGTCTGGGAATGTCAGGAGGGGTGCCTGATATTGGAACTCCCCAGACTAGTTCGTCAGCAGGGGTAGGAAGCTCAGTGAATATGCCTCAGGTGCCTTCTGGTTTTGGCATGGATCCTTCTACATTTTCATGGGTAGAGTTGGTTTTTTTTTTTCAGGGATTGCAATCCTTTATTAAGGCTCAGTCCTCAGCCCTGTCCAGTGCTCCCAGGGCAGAGTCGCAGGTGGGGACCTTTCTTTCTGGTACTATGGTTAAGCACCGGATTTTACATAGATCGGCAGCGGGTCTGTCAAATAGGGATCTGAATGGCACGGATGATGAGGCCGATCCTGACTCTCTGGAGAATGGAGAAATGCTTCCAGGATTAGAACCGTATAGGTCTATGCTATGGTTCTTTCATAGAGATGAACTGCCAGCCATGATTTCTCAAACCTTGAAAGTGCTGAGAGCACCTGGTGCAGATTCCATGTCTGAGCCAAAGAAAAATCCCATTTTGGTTTCCTTGCTTTTAAAGCCTCTTGTTTTTTTCTATGGATGGAGGCCATTCAAGAATTGATTGATTTTGAGTGGGGCGCCCTAGAGGCTAATTTCAAAGTGGGTCAGGTTTTGGAAGGCCTGTACCCTCTGGATCCAGTGGTGAGAGCGCGTTTACATTTTTTGAAGGTGGATGCACTTGTATGTGCAGTCTCCAAGCAGATGACTATTCCCCTGGAGGGAGGAGCGTCCTTGAAGGAAGTACACAATAGGAGGATTGAGACTGTCCTTAAGCAAACATTTGAAGCAGTGGCAATGACCTTGCAGATCGCTTCTTGTTGTTCTCTGGTGGCTCGCTCTTATTTACTTCTCTCTCAGGAGGTCGATGACTCTGGGGTGAACTCTAGGGCAGTTATGTAGCCAGCAGCTGCCTTTTTGGCAGATGTGGGCTACGATTTGGTCTGCCAGAGGGGTGGCTTTGGTAATAGCAGTCAGGCATCAGTTATGGCTGAGAAATTAGCCGGCCGGTGTGACCTCTAAGGCTAACCTCATGAAATTGACCTTTAAAGGTTAGCTTTTGTTCAAGAGCGAGTTTAATTGGCCAGTAAGTGGGGCAAATCACCGGTTCCTCAATTGCTGGAGGATGAGAAGCAGGTGCCGTGCACCTTTAGCATGAGAGGTCATACTAGGGGATCCAAGTATTTTCGACCCGATGGAGGAGTGGCCTTTTAAAGCACTCTGCTTTTCAGTAGGTCTCAGTCCTTTCGTCCCAGACAACCCAGAAGAGGCGCTGGCTCAGGTGGAACACCTCCCGAGCCTCCTAATGGAAGTTTGCCGACCCACCCCCAGTAACAGGAGATAAGGGAGGCCTCTCTTTTATCAGAGGTGGGTTGAGATCACAACAGATCAATGGGTCCTGGAGATGATATGAGAAGGATATGCATTGAAGTTTCGCAGTGTTCCTTGAGATGTGTTCATGGTGTCTCCCTGCCACTCCCCACAGAAGAAACAGGCAGTGGAGGTTACATTAGCAAGGCTCCTCAGTCTGAGGGCTATGGTTCCAGTGCCCACATCTCAAGAAAATATGGGGTTATATTCCATTTATGTCATTGTGCCCAAGAAAGAGGACTCCTTTTGTCCCATCCTGGATCTCAAAGGGGTCAACAGTCATCTGCGGGTGACACATTTTCACATGGAAACTTTGCGTTCAGTGATAATGGCTGTGCAGTTGGGGAAATGTCTGACCTCTCTGGATCTATCTGAGACATATCTTCACATTCCCATCCAACTGGAACATCAACGTTTTCAGCGATTTGCAGTTCTGGGATGCCATTATCAGTTCCAGGCGCTGCCCTTTGGTCTGGCCACCGCTCCCAGGACCTTCTCCAAAATAATGGTAGTTGTCGTGGCAGAATTGAGGAAGGATGGGATCCTTGTACACCCATATTTGGATGACTGACTGATTTGAGCCAAGTCGCTGAAAGAGAGCCTCTTGGTGACATGCAAGTTGATTTCCCTGTTGCAGGAGCTCAACTGGGTGGTGAACCTGCCAAGAGCCGTCTTTAGCCTGCTCAGTTGTTGGAATACCTCAGGGTTTGGTTCGACATAAAGCAGGGCAAGGTTTTCCTTGCAGAAGCGCATATCCAGAAGTTGATGGCACGGCTGTGTCTGTTGATGAACACTCTGTGCTTGACTGTATGGTCCTACCTACAAGTATTTGGCTTAATGGTAGCAACCCTGGAAGTGGTGCCATGGGCAAGGGTGCATATGCATCCTCTCTAGCATTCCCTGCTGTCTCAGTGGAACCCGCAGACTCCACCTGCCAATAAAGGTCTTCTCCCAACTGCAGTATTGACTACATGCGGATCATCTGAGAGAGGGAGTTTCCCTAGTATCACCGGACTGGCTAGTATTCACAACAGATGTGAGCCTCCATGGTTGGGGAGCTCACTGTCAGGAACTGACAGCACAAAGGCACTGGAATGCATATGAGTCTGTCTGGAACATGAATTGGCTGGAAGCCAAGGTGGACTGGTTGGCATGTTTGCAGTTCAGCGGCAGGCTATAGGGTCAAGCGGTCCGGATAATGTCGGACAATGCAACGACTGTGGCTTACAACAGTCGGCAGGGAAGAACCAAGAGCTAGCAAGTGTCATAGGAAATAGATCACCTTATGGAATGGGTCGAAGGGCATCTCCAGATGATTTCAGCCTCGCACATATCAGGAAAAGATGATATAAGAGCAGACTTTCTCAGCAGGGAAAGTCTGGATTCAGGAGAATGGGTGTTGTCGAATGAGGTGTTTCAGCTGATTCTGGATTGCTGGGGTCTCCCATTTCTAGGCCTGCTGGCGACTTCTCGCAATGCGAAAGTTTCTCGATCCTTCAGTTGAAGGAGAGAGCTGAAGTCAAAAGGGGATCGATGCTCTGGTGCAGGAGTGATCGGAAGACGAGTTGCTGAATGCCTTTCCTCCATGGCCCATGTTGGGTAGATTGATTCAAAGGGTCAAGCGCCACAGAGGGATGGTGCTTTTGGTTGCTCCAGATTAGCCTAGGAGGACTGATGCGGATCTGCGGCAGCTCCTGGTGGACTCACCCCTTCGACTTCCAGCGCACAGGAATCTATTGTGGCAGAGATCTGTTCTTCACAAAGATCCAACTCTATTTTGTCTTACGGGATGGCCCTTGAAAGGGCTCGCTTGCTGAAGTTTGGATGCTCTGCGGCAGTGATTTCCACCTTGCTAAGAGCTAGAAAGTTCTCCACTTCCTTGGTCTGTGCGGGTTTGGCGAGTGTTTACGGCCTGGTGTGAAGATCGAGGTACTCTTTCTTGTTCGGTCTATATTCTGTTCATTTTGGAATTTTTGCAGGATGGCTTGAATATAGGCTTGGCCCTCAATTCCTTAAAGGTACAAGTGGCAGCTTTCGCCTTTTTCAGTGGTCAGATGAATGGTGAATCCTTGTCGGCTCAACCTGATGTGGCCCGTTTTCTAAAAGGAGTGAAACATCTTTGTCCTCCTTTGTGTTTTCTGGTACCATTATGGAGGCTAAATTTGGTGTTGGATTTCTTAGTGGGCCATACATTTAGGCCAATGTGTAACCTTTCCTTGCGGTTACTGACTTTGAAAACGGTGTGTCTTGTGGCAGTTTGTTCTGCGCATAGAGTTTCCAAGCTGCAGGCCTTGTCTTACCGGGGGCCATTCCTCCAGCTGATGCCAAGGGCAGTACAGCTGCTTACTGCTTTTTTTTTTTTACCAAACGTCTCTGAGTTTCACTTGAATCAGTCCATCTCCCTGCCATCTCTAGACAGAGATGTAGAGGAGTATAGTCTATTGCAACCCTTGGATGTCAAAAGACATATTGTCGGGTATCTGGAGGTTACCAACTCTTTATGGAAGACGGATCACCTGTTTGTCCTTCACGGCAGTACTATAGACAGGGAGAGCCAGCTTCGCGGGCTACAATAGCTCGCTGGACTAAGGAAGTAGTCACGGCTGCATACGTTGATGCTGGAAAGGCATTGCCTAGTAAGGTTAGGGCTCATTCCACTGGGGCTCAGGCAGTGTCATGGGCGGAAGTTAGTTTGTTGTATCCCGTCAATATTTGCTGAGCTGCAATGTGGTCTTCTTACACACTTTTCCCAGGTATTATCTGGATGTTCAGGCCCGGGAGGACGCAGCCTTTGAACATGCAATTTTGACAGGACCGCAGGCAGCCTCCCACCCTGTTCGGGAGTAGCTTGGGTACATCCCACTAGTTCTGGATTCATCTGACTAGATGCTAAGGAATGAAAAATTACTACTTACCCGATGATTTACTTTTCTTTAGGATAGTCAGATGAATCCAGCTTCCCACCTTTGGCTGCCGAAGGACGATGTTCTGGTCCTCCTACGAGACTGTTACAGGGATTTCTGGCAAGTGTTAATCCAGTCCCTAGACTAGTGTTAATATATTTCTTGTCTGAGCTCAGTGTTTCATGTTGGCTGAGTATTGAAATGGTAATTTGTTTTTTTTGTTTTTTGTTTTTTATTTTTTATTTTCAAAATTTCATAATTTTACATGAAATGCTTTCTAAATAGAATACGATATATATTCTGACATGTATTAATATATATATAACATCAAAGTTCAAAAATAAAGAACAAACCAAATTATGCACCTAAATATAGAAAATTTAGGAGGCAAGGAGATATAGAGCGAAATCAAACTTTTAACATTATACAGGAATAAGATAGGTGGAGCTACCCTATTTTTTTTAAGTTGATCTCTCTTCAGTAGCATTACAGGGGTGGCCCAACAGAAAATCCTTCAATTGAACAGGTTCAAAGAAAACATAATTATTATTTTGGTATCTAATGCAGCATTTGCAGGGGTATTTTAACACACATCAGGCTCCCAAACTGAGAACGCTGTCTTTCATGGCAAGGAATTCTTTCCTGTGATGTTGCGTTAGCTTTACCACATCCGGATAAATCCAGACCTTAGCCCCGTAGAATATAGCTTATCTATTTCTGAGAAACATTTTCAGAACATAATTGCGGTCTGATATAAACGCAAAGGTAACTAGCATAGCTTTTCTCTCTCTTATTTCTGACTCTATAGATAATTCTAATAATTCAGAAATGTTCATAGATGGAATATTCTCTCCTTCAACCTCGCGACCCAGCTGGGGAAGATAGTATGCTTTGGAACATACTGGTAGTGCTGAGTCTGGTATTTTTAATGTTTCCTTCATATATATCATTAAAACCCAGCCTCTAGCCTATATTAGGCACCGCTCATGTTAATTATGTTATTACCCCCTTATATCTTAATCCAAGTTAATTCGACCTGTTCATTGTAAGACATTTACTTGTCATTGTTGTTATTGTTTAAAATGTAAACCGAATTGATCAATAATTTTGTTATTGGAAAGTCGGTATAGAAAAATGCTAAATAAATAAATATATTTTAAACAGCTCAACAGGTGATATTATTCTAACCACAGGAAAATCTATTACTCTCAAGTTCATCATTCTTAGGTTGTTTTCAACTCTTTCAATTCTTTTTCCCATTACCATTTCTGTTTTTACAAAGTTCTGTTGTAAGGTCTCCATTTTAAGTAATCTTTCTTTATGATCTTGAATCTTGAGATTTAAAAGTTCTAATTAAGTTATTATTCTCCTTTGATTTTTAACTTTAGTTATTGACTGAGCAATCAATTTCAAAGCCATATCTATAGCTTTTAAGGCATACCAAACTTTCCCCAATGTTTATATCCTCGGGCTGCCCAAGATTGACACTCACTGCCGTGGACTCCTGTCTGGCCTCACCCTGTTCCCTCAGAGTTGCCGAGTACAGAATGTTACCTGCGATGGGACTCGCAGCTCAGGACAGATTTTCTTCTCCAAAAGGGCCTGTTTCCAGCAGCGGACAAATTTCTCTGCCTCGTGAGATAACCATCCCATCCTCTGCATGCCGGAGCTCACCTGCTCAGCCTCCAAAAGCTCCAGTTGCAATCCGGTTTTGATAAACTCGAGCGGGGACAGTTCTGTCTGCGCTGGATGCATCGGCTTGATCGGCTCGCCAGGGCTGAAGGTGACGTCCAGGGTCAGGGGGGACTGTGTTCGATCCTCCAAGGTCCCCCCGGCGACCAGCCCCTCTAGCGTACTGGTTGCTCCCATTAGGAAGCCCTCTATGCATGGCTGGAAAGGGTCAACAACCGGAGAGCTAGACAATGCTCCCCGAATTTTACGCTTTCGTTTCATATGGGGCATTTTGCTATAGAAAGATTTATAAAGAAAAGCGCCACGCCAAGAGCTCACTTTCCTGCATGTCCTATCTGGCAGCCATCTTGCCTCGGTAATTTGTTTTTTAATCAAGTTTTTGCTTGTCTGTCCACAGTTGCTTTTGAAGAGAATACTGGCAGGCTGCTGTCACTGCAGGAGTATATATACTGTGACATCAGTTTGCTCCAGCTCCATCTGCTGGTAGAGGTGCATAACCCACTGGTTCTGGATTCAATCCGACCACCCTAAAGAAAAGGAAATTATCAGGTAAGTAGTAATTTCTCAATTCTCTGCCTACAGCAAATGGTTGGACTCGCTGCTGGTGCAGCAGGTTTTCTAAGACTACTGATGCTGCTGAGGGCCAGGCACCTGGTTCGTCCAGGAGAGCAAGCCCCTTGTTGAGGTTCCCAGTCCTAGAGAGCTTGAAGTTGGGGGGTAGTAGCTCTTGAAAAAAAAAAAATTAATTCCCATCAAGAGAGCTCTTTTAGTCTTTAAGTGCTGTTGGGAGGATCCTCCAGCCTGCGCTCCCCTCCCCCACACTTATTCACTCTTCTCCTTTCCTTCCTTTGACTTGTTCTGCAGTTTACAAAAATAAAAAAAGGAAGAGAGGCCTCCTTCAGCAGACCGTGGTTTCCGAGCAAAGCCGTTCAGCCCAGGAGCCTTGGATGAGTGGGAGACCAGGTCATATGCAATAAGTGTGCTGCATAGGGCTCAATTGCAAGTGGCAGCTAGTTCCCCAGAGGGAAGAGGGCCTAATGGAGAAGGCGGATAGTAACCACTGCTGTGGTGCGTGTGAAAGCTGTAAATTGGCATTGGCAGTGAGGCCTTATATGCGTCTTGTGTTCCCGCAGCTTCAAGACATCCAGCACACCTTTATTGTTGGCAGGGGAAGCTTTCCCAAGGGAACCTTGGCCACAGCCTATTGAGGAGGCTTCTAGAGCGCCCTTTTCGGCAGGAGTGTCTGCCATCTTGGATCGCTTCCTGCAGTCTTGTCAGAACTGTAGCAACCATGTTTTTGCTTGGATGGGGTTTCTGGGGATTTTCCAGTTCTGTTTCTCATAGAGAGGCCTCATAAGAGACTCATTGGGCCAGCCTAGTGAATATGGGGATTTCTCTCCAGATTTGTTATGGTTTTTTTACATCAGACATTCTGTGCTATATAGAAGCCTAATGGGTAGCATAAGTCTGGTTTGGGGTCCTCTTCACTCCAGCATGAGGGTGCTGTTCCTTCCAAGTGATCCAGAGAGGTGATGGCTTATCTGTTTCATCAGAGTTCCAGGGGAGCCACGAGGATCAGGTGAGCTGCTTGAGTTCTGTGTCTGCAGAGAAAAGTGAGGTCTCTTCTGACAGGGAGAATGATGCTGTAATTCACTTATTTTGCAGAGATGAAATTCATTCTCATTGCTAGGTTGCTCTTGTCTCAAGATAGAGGATTCTAAAGTGGAGGAGACTCTGCTTTGGGATCCCATTATTAAGAGGTCTCCATTGTGCAAGGGAGAGATGGTATTGACTGAAGGGGCAGCCCCTGGGAGCAGTCTCAAGGGGGGTGAAAAATCTTAAGATGTATCCGCTTTCTCTGAAGGCAGTACAGCGCTTATTTCAGATGCCTAGAATAGACGTTCTTGTCACAGTTCTTACCTGAAGGCCTAAGATTTCTATCGAAGGTAGCACTTCTCTCAAAGATTTCCAAGTTCGGAGGATAGAGCTTCAGTTAAATCACTTGTTTACCTCCATGGCTCTGGCATCCATCTTTCCATTTGTAGTGGTTTTGTGGTCAGGCTCTCTTGGACTGGATTCAGCAGTTTTGAAGAGGCAGCTTGAATGGACTCTGCAGCAGTCTTAGCAGCTGTCCTTTATTACTCCTGGGGAATTCTGCGCAAAAAAAATTTAAAATTCTGCGCACAAAAACTTAAAATTCTGCAAATGTTATATTGGTCAAAATAACACAATATACATGACAGTCTTTAAGTAATTAAGTTATTACTTAAAGATGCAGAGTTTTAAATATTTTGAGCAGAATTTCCCTAGAAGTTCACTGTAAGAGTATCTCTTCCACCCCCTCGCCCTACTCCCCTGGCCTGTCTCCTTTCACTTTGCCCTCTCAGACCCCAACTCCTCCACCTTCCACTATCTCTCCCCTTCCCCCTCTAGGCTCAAAACCTTCCACTTTATCACCACTCCCAGAGTATGACCCCTCAGTACTGCCCCTCACAGGCTCCTCTGTCCCTCTCTTTCTCATATACACACACACACACACACAGGCTTCCTTTCTCTCGCATGCCTACACTCACACAAGCTACCTATGTCTCTCTCTCTCTCACACACCCCTGCACACTGGCTCCCTCTTTCGCTCAGCCCTCCCCTACACATAGGCTCCCTCTTACACACACACACCCACACACACACACACTCTCTTTCTTACACATATATACACCCTCCCACAGGCTCCCTCTCTCACAAACAAGCAAGCACCCTCACATACACACAATCCCTTTTTCACACACACCAGCTCCCAATCTCTCTCACATAGACACTCCTTCACAATCTCCTCACATAGACTCCCTCTCTCTGGCACCCTCACACATGCTTTCGCTCTCACCTCTTATGCTCGCAATATTACATGCACATGCATACAGACTCACTCTCACTGGGGCCTGCTCTATCTTCGCCGCGAGCAGAACGGCCTCCCCTCACAACATGCCTGGGCCTGCTTCATCTTCACCTTCACCACGAGCAGATCGGTCTCTGCTCGCAGCATGCTAGGGCCTGCTCCATCTTCACCACGAGTGGAATGACCTCCTTTCAGGTCATGCCGGGGCCGCCAAATTCTGCGCATAATCTGCGCAGGAGGGGAATTCTGCAGGAATTCTGCACTTCGCAGTAGTACAGAATTTCCCAGGACTACTATATGATCTTCTTAGAACTTTACTGTAATTGAGTGGCTTCTGCTATGGGGTCAGAAGGATTCTTGGGTTTGTAACTAGTCTTTGGATTCCTAGTCAAAGGAAAACTCCTAAGAATATAAGAACATGCCATACTGGGTCAGACCAAGGTTCCATCAAGCCCAGCATCCTGTCTCCAACAGTGGCCAATCCTGGCCATAAGAATCTGGCAAGTTCCCAAAAACAGTCTACCCATGTTACTGCTGCTAGTAATAGCAGTGGCTATTTTCTAATTAATAGCAGGTAATGGACTTCTCCTCCAAGAACTTATCCAATCCTTTTTTAAACCCAGCTA
The DNA here is from genome assembly GCF_901001135.1 of Rhinatrema bivittatum. Classification (NCBI taxonomy): domain Eukaryota; kingdom Metazoa; phylum Chordata; class Amphibia; order Gymnophiona; family Rhinatrematidae; genus Rhinatrema; species Rhinatrema bivittatum. The sequence continues at coordinate 97,431,483 of NC_042619.1, read as the reverse complement.
CACTAACTGCACTAACCACATCACCTGGCAACAAATTCCAGAGTTTAATTGTGCATTGAGTGAAAAAGAACTGTCTCCGATTAGTTTTAAATGTGCCACATGCTAACTTCATGGAGTGCCCCCTAATCCTTCTATTATCCGAAAAAGTAAATAACCGCTTCACATTTACCCGTTCTAGACCTCTCATGATTTTAAACACTTCTTTCATATCCCCCCTCAGCCATCTCTTCTCCAAGTTGAAAAGTCCTAACCTCTTCAGTCTTTCCTCATAGGGGAGCTGTTCCATCCCCTTTATCATTTTGGTCGCCCTTCTCTGTACCTTCACCATCGCAACTATATCTTTTTTTAAGATGCAGCGACCAGAATTGTACACAGTATTCAAGGTGCGGTCTCACCATGGAGCGATACAGAAGCATTATGACATTTTCCATTTTATTCACCATTCCCTTTCTAATAATTCCCAACATTCTGTTTGCTTTTTTGACTGCTGCAGCACACTGAACCGACGATTTCAATGTGTTATCCACTATGACGCCTAGATCTTTCTTGGATGGTAGCTCCTAATGTGGAACCTAACATTGTATAACTATAGCATGGGTTATTTTTCCCTATATACATCACCTTGCACTTATCCACATTAAATTTCATCTGCCATTTGGATGCCCAATTTTCCAGTCTCACAAGGTCTTCCTGCAATTTATCACAATCTGCTTGTGATTTAACTACTCTGAATAATTTTGTATCATCTGCAAATTTGATTACCTCACTTGTTGTATTTCTTTTCAGATCATCTATAAATACATTGAAAAGTACGGGTCCCAATACAGATCCCTGAGGCACTCCACATCCTGTCCAGGTGATTTACTATGCTTCAGTTTGTCAATCAGGCCTACCACATTTTCTAGGATCACCATGATTTGGTTCAGTCCATCTGAATCATTACCCATGAAAACCTTCTCCGGTACGGGTATCTCCTCACATCCTCTTCAGTAAACACTGAAGCAAAGAAATCATTTAATCTTTCTGCGATGGCCTTATCTTCTCTAATAGAGGTCATTGTCAGTTTCGGTACTTTAGCCTTTATAGGTCAGTCAGGCAGTCAGCCTCCTACTCCTTTTGGGGCTTGCAGAGTGCAAAGTAAAAAAGTTAGCCCTTTCATAGTCTTAAAACCCAAAAGCTTACTTCAGCAACTGGCCGTTCTCCTCAGTGAAGCTGCTTGCAGCAGTTTTGCCAGGAATAGACTAGAATAAGCTCCAATCAGTGGGACTGGTTATGATCCAGTTCGTTTATACCTTAGAATTGTGCGTGCTGAGAGAGACAAGATGGCCGCCGCCCGTGAAGTACGCTGAGGAGCTCGCTCGACTCTTTATTTCTTTGTTTCATATTGCCTGAAATAATGCCTCATACTAAAAGGAAAGCTAAGATTAGGGAGAATCTAATCTCTTCTCCTTTATCGGAAGACCACCAGCCTCGGATTGACAGTTTCTTCGCGGCCCTGCTGACAACGCCATTGGAACATACAGCCGTTGCAACAGATGAGGTAGAGCGGACTTCAGAGTTGCTGGCTGAAGGAATATCATTGAGTCCCAGTGCACCTACAATGCCTTCTCCACCATTTAACATTTCTGTCGGATGGATTGATGATTCAACTTATTAAGCCTGTCCAGAGGGTTGTGACGCCGGGGGAAGAACTTGGGCTGTGGGCCCCGAAGGAGTATGGGGTAAAGCCCTCAGCATTGATACCAGAGAGCCCTGGCCGGGCCTCAGCTCAACCGGCTTATCGGACCCTGCTGGAGCTGGAGACAGCGATTTTTACCCATACGGGAGCAGGAGATGGCGCCCCAAAGGTATGCTCTGTTTCTAATATATCTTTGATTAAACCCTCAGTGATAACCATAGACTCTTTATGGACTGCTTTGGTCTCTCTAGCGTCAGCTATCTTGACATTGACTAATATTACGCTGGACATTAAACAGCGCATACCAACTATGGATGAGACTGTTAACTCTTTGGATAAGAAAATGGGACAAATAGACAGTCGCTTAACAATCATGGAGAATCTTCAGCATGATCTAGTACAGTCAGAAACAATTCACACAAAGAAGATTGAGAATATTGAAAATGTTTTGAAAATTTTAAATCTTCGTATACTTAACTTTCCATGTGTAAAATTAGTACCTCCTATAGATTTGTTTAAATCTTACTTAACTAAGATTTTGGGGTTTTCATCTGATGATATACCTGTAATTTAAAAAATGTATTCCCTGTACAGTACCCGGATCAGTCCAGACTCCTGGGTTCTGTCCACTCACCAGCAGATGGAGGCAGAGAAAGTTCCAACTGACTCCGCCCCTTCCGTGAGGTGCACCTACAGTACGTCAGTATTTCTCTGCCTCCAGCAGATGGTGGAGGTGCAAAACCTACAGTCAGGTTCTTAGTTTAAAAAAAAAAAAAAGACAGTTTTGTGAATTAAAACTTTAGTTCTTTACTTAATTATTTAGAATAAGTTAGTTTAAAAAAAAAAAAAATTTTTCTCAAGGACAGTCAGCTTTGCTGGTAAGCTGACCCTAGCCTCCCAGGGGGTCGGCAGGTCCTGAGGGGACCATCTCCCCTGGTATTAGAGGCTCCTGGCTTTAAGGGTTGAGAACACTTCAGCCCAGATTGCTGCAGCACATTGGGGTGATACCGGGGAGCCCGGCTTATTCACCCCGAGGAGCAGAGGACCCGTCTTCAGGTTGTATTAAAAAAAAAAAAATTAATTAAATAAAGCAAATAACATTTTGGGCAGTATTCTCTCACAGTCGGACTCTCTGTTTACCTTTCGCTGCGTCGGGCAGTCGGCAGGTTTTGTTTATTTTAGCTTTTTCAGTTTTTTCTTTCTCCTCAGCCAGTTCACGTTGAGAAATGCCACGTGGTCCGGCCTGCCGAGCGTGTGGAGACGCGCAGGCGAGAGTGTCCCGTGAGGCCTATGCTCCTCCTGCCTCCCCGGGGGGGAGGGATCTTCAGGGGCAGTTGCCGGTGCCATTTTATCCTCTCCATCGCTCTGCTCGCCTGGAGCGCCCTAATCTTTCTGCTTTTCCATTTCTGCTCAGTGCAGGAACGGAAGCCATTTTGGGCTCTTTTCGCGCTGCACTGCTTCCAATGGAGGGGGGAGGGGTTTCTCCTCCTCCTCTTTCTCCACAGTGTTTGACCTCTGAGGGATGCGATTTTCTTGCAGGTACTGCTGCTGCTGGTGAGGAGAGTCCCGAGGGGACTTCAGACTCCTCTTCTTTTTCTTCTGACTTCATTCTGTTTTTGCATAAGGCATTGAAAGCCAGAAAATCTTTTAAAAAGAATCTTGGGGGGCAGAGAGAGAGAGAGAGCTGGGACCGTGCTGAGAGGGAGAAATCCTGGTTTGCATTTATTACCTGAAAGAACTTCTTCCTGCCTTGAATCTCCAGTGACGCCTTTCAGCTGGTGTTCCTTCCCTGCTATCTGCTGCTGATGTCATCGAGGGGAGGGACCGGTAAGTACAAAACCGGCCCCCCCTGCAGCGAGTAGACGGGCAGAGAGAGAGAGAGAGAGCTGGGGACCCGTGCTGAGAGGGAGAAATCCTGGTTTGCATTTATTACCTGAAAGAACTTCTTCCTGCCTTGAATCTCCAGTGACGCCTTTCAGCTGGTGTTCCTTCCCTGCTATCTGCTGCTGATGTCATCGAGGGGAGGGACCGGTAAGTACAAAACCGGCCCCCCCTGCAGCGAGTAGATGGGCAGAGAGAGAGAGAGAGAGCTGGGACCGTGCTGAGAGGGAGAAATCCTGGTTTGCATTTATTACCTGAAAGAATTTCTTCCTGCCTTGAATCTCCAGTGACGCCTTTCAGCTGGTGTTCCTTCCCTGCTGTCTGCTGCTGATGCCATCGAGGGGAGGGACCGGTAAGCATAAAACCGCCCCCCGCTGGATTTGATTTTGAACTTACTTGAAACTTCTTAATGAAATATTACTACGAAGGGAAATAAGTAAGTACAATCATTTGATCTCTCTCTCTCGACCTCATTAGTTTACCGTTGGAAAAGAAAGACTTAAGACATTGACACACAAAGAAAAAAAAAAGTTTATTCAATTTCATAATGCCACATACAAAGCGTAAGGCCCGTGTACGGGAGATTATATCATCATCTCCAGTACCGGGCCTAACCCAGTCTAATATTTCTTCTTTCTTTGTGCCAACAACAATAACCAATCTGGAGGACAAGGCCGCATTAGAAACAGATTTGGAGCGAGAATCTGCTTCTCTGGCCGAAGCTATCTCTCTGAGCCCCGGAGCTCCCAATATCCCATCCCCACCAGGGATGGGAAACATTGATGCAGGGGGAAGTGATACGGGGCAGTCTGTAGATAATATAATTGTTACTCCAACAACATCAGAGATAACAATGGATATTCTCTGGACTGCAATTAAATCTCTTGAAAATGCTATATTAAAATTGACCAAGACACATGTAGAGGTACAAAGAAAAGCATTAGAGGTAGAAAAAGTAGCTACAACACATCAGGTTAAATTGGATATGCAAGAACAACGTTTAAGTAAAGTAGAAAATATACAAAGTCATTTGGTTAAAAGTGAAATCTCAAATGCAAGGAAATTAGAACTCATGGAAAATAACTTTAGATATTCCAACATTAGACTGCTTAATTTTCCATATTTGAGACTGACTTCCCCTAAAGATATGCTTAAAGAATATTTTTTGCATGTATTAAAGATACCTGAACAAGCGATACCAACTATTGCAAAAATTTATTATATCTTTAAAAAATCCTCTATAAGAGAAGAACAACCAGAGCAATCCATTGATATATCAGATGTCTTAGAAACTACTTTAGACACTGTTATAACTTCTAGGGAAACTCTTTTTGTCTCCTTTACATTTCCACAAGAAAGAGATACAATATTACGTTTATTTCTACGTAATAGATTGTTAAATTTCCATGGTCAACAGATCTGGATTTATCCAGATCTATCTAGACCAACTCAGGTAAGGAGACAAGAGTTTCTTAATTGAAGTCTGCCACCCTGGCCAGGGGTGCCAGATTTCTTTTAAGATACCCTTGCAAGTGTGAAATTTGGTTTAAAGATCAAAAGTATGTTTATTTTGAAGTTGCAGCATTACAGGCTTTCCTGGACTCACACCCCCAAAGTGCAGAAAAATGGTTGAGAGCAAAAAAAAAATTATTTAAATTGTTGTTTTCTCTTATTGCCTAGTATTATGGGTGAACCATATTTACCTTATATTTTTCGCTCTGTTTTAATTTTTCAACGGTCCACTTTTGCTTTAAATATTACTATTATCTGATTATATGGGTAAAGATTGAGATTTAGTTTCCACAGGAAATGTATAAGTATATTATATGTATTGTATCCATTTGCCTGTTATAATTAAGAAAAGTAAATAAAGAATTGAAAAAAAAAAAAAAAGAATCTTGGGATTTCTCATATATCATCATCTAAAAGGGCAAAGTCCTCTGAGGGATGTCGCCTCCTAAGGTTAAACGTTCCTTAGGACTCCGGTTGTCCGGACCCTAGAAGAGACTTCTCCTGATACTTGAGTCAGACGAGGGTGACCCAAGGGGCAATCCTACTCTGGATCCTGATTCTGGCAGGGGTCAGGACCTGTTGCCCACGCCAGGATCTCACGTGGTTGAAGGCAATGACCCTAAGGTGGTCTGTCTTTTTAGAAAGGAGGAGCTCATTCCTGCTATTCTTGAGGATTTGGGAATTGATTCACCGCCTGAAGACTCTTGTATGGGCTCAGTTGACCTGGTCATGGGTTGGTCTTCGTGGGCCAACCCGCTCTATTCCCTTTCATCTTTCAGTCACAGACTAATTTCGGGAATGGGACACTCTTGATTTGGGCTTAAAGGTCAGCAAGGCCATGGATAAGCTATATCCTCTGCCTGAGGATGCTTTAGACCACCTATGGGTTCCCAAGATCGATGCTGCTGTTTCTGCTTTCGCCAAAAAGACTACTATTCCGGTAACGGGTGCAACAGCTCTCAAAGATCTTCAAGATCGTAAGTTAGAAGTCCAACTAAAAAAGGTTTTTGAAGTATCTGCTCTGGGAGTCCCAGCCGCCATGTGCAGCAGTTTCGCCTTAAGGGTAGGGCTCCGCTGGGTTCAACTCCTGCAGAGTAATTCTTCTCTTTCTGAGTCCAAAGTTCTTCAAGCTGGGCATGTGGAAGCCGCTGTTGCTTATAGTGCTGACACTCTCTATGATTTGTTGCGTACCTCAGCCAGGTCGATGGTTTCGGCTGTGTCTGCCCGCAGACTTCTCTGGTTAAGACACTGGTCTGCGGATGTCTCTTCCAAAGCTCAATTGGGATCTTTGCCTTTCAAGGGAAAACTTCTTTTTGGGAAAGATCTTGAGGATTTAATTCATTCTTTAGGAGAAAATAAAGTTCGTCTGCCTGAGGATAGGCCCAAGTCAAGGGGGTCATTACCTTCCAGCTCTCTTTTCCGAGGGAATCGTAGATTTCGCTCCTCCCACTCTTCAGGTTCTTCCTTTACGCAACAGCCAACTAGACAGCAGTCTTTGGAGTCAGTCCTTTCGAGGACGTCGCTTCGTAAGATCTGGTCCCTACCAATCCTCTGGTGGAGCGAAAACTTCTCAATGAGATGCGGCTGGTCCGTTCCTCTGTTCCAATAGTGGGAAACAGACTGTCTCTCTGATTTGAGGAATGGGCCAAAATATCGTCGGACCAGTGGGTCCTTACTGTGATAAAACAATGCTATGCTTTAGATTTTGTATGGTGCCCTCATGACCATTTTCTCGTCTCTCCATGCCCTTACGCTCAAAGTGTCAGGCAGTGCGGGACACCTTACATCGCCTAAGCTCGGGGCCATTGTGCCAGTACCTCTGTTGGAGCGACGAAAGGGCTGTTATTCCATTTCCTTCGTCATACCCAAAAAAGACGGCACATTTTGTCCCATTCTGGACCTAAAAAGAGTCAATCGATGTTTGTTTGTGAATCCCAAGGTTTTGCATGGAAACCTTAAGAGCGGTCCTGGCATCGTCCAAAAAGGCGAGTTCCTAGCTTCCTTGGACTTGACCGAGGCATATCTACACATAGGAATTCATTCAGACCATCAGAACTTCCTGTGGTTCTCGATTCTTGGGGACCACTTCCAATTTTGCGCTCTTCCATTTGGTCTCACCACGGCACCCAGGACCTTTACCAAAATAATGGTTGTAGTAGCAGCTCAGCTCAAAAGAGAGGGATTCTTTGTTCATCCCTTCCTAGACGATTGGCTTATTCGAACGAAGTCCGAACATCTCTGTCGCTTGACTGTGCCTTGAGTTCTTCAGCTTCTGCAGTCATTAGGCTGGGTTGTCAACCCGGCTAAGAGCCACTTAGTACCATCCCAGTCCTTGGCGTTTCTGGGAGCCCTGTTTGACACCCAGCTGGAGAAAGTTTTTCTCACGGAAGAACGGATCATCAAAATACAGTGTCAGATTTGGGTCTTGTTGTCCAAGTCTCCTCCCAGAGTCTGGCATTATCTACAAGTTCTAGGCTCCATGGCTTCCACTTTGGACTTAGTTTCGTGGGCCTTTGCTCATTTGAGACTGTTTCAGTCAGCATTGCTCTCCCGCTGGAATTCGGTGTCGGAACAATTGCATCTTCCCCTTCCTCTTACAGACTCTGCTCGTTCAAGTCTCGATTGGTGGCTCCTATCACAGAATTTGCATCGTGGAGTAGACCTAGAGGCTCCAGTTTGGACAGTAGTCATGACGGATGCCAGTCTGTCCGGCTGGGGGGCAGTTTGTCTCAACAAGTCTGTTCAGGACCAGTGGTTGCCAGAGGAATCTCGTTGGTCGATCAATCATTTGGAGACCAGAGCGGTGAGGCTTGCCTTACAGGCTTTTCTACCGCTTCTTCAGGGGAAGTCAGTCAGAATCCTTTCCGACAATGCGACGACAGTGGCTTATATCAACCGCCAGGGGAGAACCAAGAGCCAACCAGTAGCGTTCGAGGCTCAGCTGTTGATATCATGGGCGGAACAACATCTCGTTCGCATTGCAGCATCTCACATCGCCGGGCTAGACAATGTTCAAGCGGACTTTCTCAGTCGCCATCGTCTGGATCTCGGGGCGTGGGAACTTTCCGAGCAGGCGTTTCTTCTCATATGCAAAAAATGGTCCATGCCGAGCATGGACCTGATGGCAACATTCCGGAACTCCCAAGGCTCCACATTTCTTCAGCCACCATTGAGAGCCAGGGACAGAAGGGGTCAATGCCTTGGTTCTTCCTTGGCCGATGAACATTCTGCTTTGTGTTTCCTCCCTGGCCTCTCATAGGCAAGATTCTTCGGCGCATAGAATCTCATTCGTCGGAGGTGATTCTGGTAGCTCCGGAATGGCCGAGACGTCCTTGGTTTGCAGACCTTGTCAACCTCACAGTGGATGGTCCGCTTCGTTTTCGGGACCTTCCCAATCTTCTTTACCAGGGACCCTTTTGTTTGGAAGAGGCAGATCGCTTCTCTCTAGTGGTCTGGCTTTTGAAAGGCGTCGTTTGAAGGATAAAGGCTATTCTGATGCGGTAGTCGCTACTCTTCTCAGGTCAAGAAAAACTTCTACTTCTCTGGCTTTTGTCAGAGTTTGGGAGTTTTTGAATCTTGGTGTGTAGCGAATCCGTTAATTCCTACTCAGGCTTTGATTCTTGACATATTGTCATTTTTGCAGGATGGTCTAGCTAAGGGCTTGTCCTGCGGCTCTCTCAGGGTACAGGTGGCAGCTCTAGTTTGCTTCCGTGGGAAGATTAAAGGCGTCACCCTGGCCTCTCATCCTGATGTAGCTCGTTTTCTTAGGTGGGCAAAACATTTGTGTCCTCCTTTCAAAAATCCTTGTCCTTCATGGAGTTTAAATTAGGTTCTTAAAGCTCTTTGTGCCGCGCCCTTTGAGCCTCTGAAAAGGGCTACTCTTAAAGATCTTACGTTAAAGGTGACTTTTCTGGTGGCTGTTTCTTCGCCCCGTAGGATTTCTGAGCTTCTGGCTTTATCCTGTAGAGATCCAATTTTAAGAATTACAGATTCTGGAGTTTCTTTGAGGACTGTTCCGTCTTTTCTTCCAAAGGTGGTTTCTTCTTTTCACTTGAATCAGTCTGTTGATCTACCATCTTTTTCTGATTCACAGCCTTCGGATCCTCAGTATAGAGATTTGAAAAAGCTAGATGTGCGGCGGAGTATATTGCGTTACCTTGAGGTCACCAGTAATTTCCGCATGTCGGACCATCTTTTTGTGCTCTGGAGCGGCCCAAAGAGAGGGCACAAAGCATCTAGGGCTACTATAGCCCAATGGCTAAAAGAAGCTATTGGTTCGGCATATTTGCTTCATGGTCGGTCGCTTCCGTCTAGTCTTCGTGCTCATTCTCCTCTGTCTCAAGCAACTTCCTGGGCGGAGTGTCAGCACGTTTCTCCGCTAGAGATTTGTAGGGCGGCGACCTGGAAATCTTTACACACTTTTGCTAGACATTATAGCCTAGATGTTCAGGCTTCAGGATCTGGCGGCTTCTCCGAGCAGGACTCTCAAGGTCCCACCCTGTCTAAAGGAGCTCTGGTACATCCCAGGAGTCTGGACTGATCTGGGTACGTACAGGGAAAGGAAAATTGGTTCTTACCTACTAATTTTCGTTCCTGTAGTACCACGGATCAGTCCAGAGTCCCGCCCATTTCGGTTTGGGGTTAACGGAGAGTCCATTCGTTCTTGGTTATTTACTTTGCAGATAAGTATTTTTCAGTTAAAATGTTTGTTCTATCTTGTTAGCTGTTCTGCTGCCGTTTGGGTAAGTGAGCCTGGTTCATATGGAATGTTCTCCCAGTTTTTAGCAGTTAGCTACTTAGTTGGGGTTTTTAGTTCTTCTGCTTTGATACATTTAAATACTGACATACTGTAGGTGCACCTCACAGAAGGGGCGGAGTCAGTTGGAACTTTCTCTGCCTCTATTTGCTGGTGAGTGGACAGAACCCAGGAGTCTGGACTAATCCGTGGTACTACAGGAACGAAAATTAGCAGGTAAGAGCCAATTTTCCTTTATCTGTCTAAAGACCAACGGAATTGAGATTTAGTTGATCAACAATTGCCTGAGCAATCTATGAATTTGTCTGTTTTAGAGATGTCTTTAGAAACAATGGTATGTACATCTATGTAATCATTTATCAAAGTTTCCCTTTTGAAAGTTTAGTACTTCAGCTATGGATTTACTTACTGTTCCCTTTCCAGTCATTAAGTCAAATTTGATCATATTATGATCACTATTGCCAAGTGGCCCGACCACCATTACCTCTCTCACTAAATCCTGTGCTCCACTGAGAATTAGATCTAAAATTACTCTCTCTCTCGTCTGTTTCTGAACCAATTGCTCCATAAAACTGTCATTTATTCCATCCAGGAACTTTATCTCTGTAGCTTGACCTGATGTTTCACTTACTCAATCAATTTTGAGGTCATTGATATTTCCCATTATTACTGCACTGCCAATTTGGTTAGCTTCCTTAATTTCTCTTAGCATTCTGACAGCAATCTCACGTTTAAAAAATTAATCGCGGATACGGTAAAAAATGGTTTCTTTAAGCTATTCACGCTTAAACGTATTCAATCTCTATTATACCAATATGATTTCCGCACAGTTTTACAAGCAACTATTTTATCAAAGATTGATTACTGCAATGCTCTGTTACTGGGTCTACCCAAAGCCACCATTCAACCTTTGCAAATGCTGCAAAATGCAGCTGCTCGCATTATCACAGACACAAGCCGCCATGATCACATCACTCCAGCTCTTCAGTCTGCACTGGCTACGTGTGGCTTACAGGATAATTTATAAATCTATGTCGCTGATACACAAAGCCATTCAAAACAGAGAAATGCTCTGGTTTACAGATCAACTACAATTCAGAACGTCTTCCCGCCCAACGAGATTCCAGAATTTAGCCAAACTAAATATCCCAGCACCCAATCTGACTAAACTCTCTAGTACAAAAGAACGATCTTTCATCATTGCTGGATCAACAATATGGAACACCATGCCCTCTGAATTACGCCAGGAACTCTGTCACAAAAAATTTAAACAAAACCTTAAAACCTGGCTATTTAAAAAAGCCTACTATCAATGATCTGAATCCTCAACTACTCTTCCTAACTGCCACAATCTCTCATATATTGCTTATATTCTATTAATACAAAGTTATATACTGTATTGTTTTTGTTTAGTTACCTTGTTATATTGTAAAGCGCAATGCTGAATTACTGTTTGAATGTAAACCGAGGTGATGTTATTTACGTACCCCGGTATAGAAAAATCTATAAATAAATAAATAAATACATTTCACTGTCCTTCGCACCATCTTGGCCATGTGGATGGTAGTATACTCCTATCACTATTCTCTTCCCCAACACACAAGGGATTTCTACCCATAAAGATTCGATTGTGCATTTAGTCTCAGGCAGGATCTTTATCCTGTCGGACTTTATGCCATCCCAGACATAAAGCGCCACCCTGCCTCCAAGAAGATCCACTCTGTGATTGCGATATAATTTGTACCCTGGTATAGCACTGTCCCATTGGTTATCCTCTTTCCACCATGTCTCTGAGATGCCAATTAAGTCTGTCATTATACATTATAATTCTCCCATCTTACTTCTTAGACTTCTGGCATTAGCAAACAAACATTTCAGTGTGTTTTGTTTGTGTTAACATTCTGCCTTTCATTCGACAGGGATAAATTGGAATCTTTTAGCTCAGATGAGATGGACTACTTTTTCTTATTATTGGAACCTCTCTGTTGGGATGCCCTAACTCTAATGCTTCATTGGTATCCTTTGTAGATATATCCCTCCATACCATGTGCTGCTGAGTGACTGTCTGCTTTCCTCTTTGATTTAGTTTAAAGCTGCTCTATCTCCTTTCTAAAGGTTAGCGCCTGCATCCTGGTTCCACCCTTGTTAAGGTGGAGCCTTCCCTTTGGAAAAGACTCCCCCCTTCCCCAAAAGGTTTCCCGGTTCCTTACAAAACTGAATCCTTCTTCCTTGCACCATCGTCTCATCCATGCATTAAGACTCCAGAGCTCTGCCTGCCTCTGGGGACCTATGCGTGGAACAGGGAGCATTTCAGAGACTGCTTCCCTAGAGGTTCTGGATTTTAGCTTTCAACCTAAGAGCCTAAATTTGACTTCCAGAACCTCCCTCCCATATTTTCCTATGTTGTTGGTGCCCACTTGTACCAAGACAGCCAGATCCTCCCCAGGACCATCTAAAATCCTATCTAGGTGATTCATGAAGTCTGCCACCTTTGGGCCAGGTAGGCATGTTACCAGGCGATCCTCACGCCCACCAGCCATCCGCTGTCTACATTCCTAATAATTGAATCACCAATTATGATGGCCGACCTGTCCGACCTAACCCTTCCTCCTGGGCAGTAGCCCTGGGGGAGATATCCTTGGTGTGAGAGGCCAATGCACCACCTGGAGAGCAGGTCCTTGCTACAGGATTGTTTCCTGCTGCACCAGGTTGATGCTTTCCGATCATGAGACCTTCCTCCTCCAAGGCAGCACCTGTCGAGGACCAACCTGGGAAGTAGAGCCTCTCTGCACACAGTAGTTCCTCCTGTAAACTATGGATTATGTATTTAGTCTATCTGTCAATAGTTGATGTCTCCCTCTTGTACTTTTCCTTGCTTGACAGTTTATTTCTTCTCTGCAGTTTTTTGGGGATATGTTGGGGACCATTTAGGATGTTCCACTTTGTTTTTCTCTGTTTAGCTTTTTCTATAATGTTAGAATATGGTTAGTTTGTTTTGGGGCTTTATCAGGTGGATAATGGATTTCCTCAGTGCTGCACCACCCACGAGTACTGGCAATGATGTCACACTGAAAAAACTGTTCTCTGTACCATTTGCTGGTAGGGATCACAACCCACAGGTATTGACTGGACTGGTGTGGCAAGACTTAAGGAAAGGAAATATATAGATAAGAAATTTCTCTGTATTAATGCACTGAATGTGCGTCCTTTTCCTGCTTATTTTTAAAATATATGTGCATATATTTTATGTGTGAAAGTAAATTGGACTTACATAAGTCCCGATTTATGCATGCAAGTCAGCCAATTTTAAAACATGCAGGTGTCAAGGAACTTGACCTGTTTTTCATTTAGTCCACCAGTTCACCCATCCTTCTACAGGTCATTGAGACCCTCCTGGTTCTTCAGCCTGAACTCCCCCCAGTCCACCCAGACTGCCCACCCAGTCATTAGAACACAATAAACAACGTTTAATATCACTTATGCCAGATAATTAGCAGATGTAAAAATACATATGCTGCCAAATGTATTCATGTAACTGTCTTTTAAAACAGTAGCTTATGCACAAAGTGGTGGCTATACTCCAAAACACCCTAGACTGCCCCTTTTTTTGCATACATATGTGCATGCAAAAGTGAAAATACATATGTATTTAGATTTTTATAAAATATGGAATACATGAGTAGAGGATAATTTTTATGCACATACCATTTTGTAAATTCACCTTTAGGATATTAAAATATTGGCAAAACGTTTAGTATGCAGGCTGGAACATAATCTTCATTTCCAAATGTATGTGTGCTAATGAATTTAGCCCACACAAAAAAAAGTGCAAAGTCCATGGGCCAGTTGTAATCATGGGCAATTTTCAATTGCAGAGTACACCTGGGCTTTCCCTTTGAAAATATTTATAAAGTTCGTGGATGAAAATACCTTTTTTGAAACTTGCATCCAGGATTTTATAGGGGCAATTTTTCCATTACCCTACTGAGAGTAACTTTACTGACTGGGTATAAAGTTTAATAGCAAAACTCATTCTTAAATATTTCAGGTGTTGGAGGTGCTTTAGATAATGATGACCCCACGAAAATGGTTATGGTGTTGGCAGCCACAAATTTCCCATGGGACATTGATGAGGCTTTACGAAGAAGATTAGAAAAGAGGATCTATATCCCACTTCCTACAGGTATTGTTGATATGTATCCAACTAAATACATTTTGTGGGGACAGTATTCTGCATGGTAAAGTCTAAGGCTGAAATGAACTTCTTGCTACAGAGTTGCTTTTGGTCCTAGTGCATCATTTTTTGAAATTTGTAATTTATCATATAATGAGGCCTATGCAATAAATTTCAGCATGCATGTTTAAGGCCCTTGTGTACATACTAAAATGATTTCTATGCAGAAAAGTCTTATTGGTGAATTGCTAAAATTTATGTTGCACACAAATGAAGGAATATTGTATGTAAATGAGGAGAAATAGGCCCAACCTAGGCCTGCAATAATTATGCCACAGATTACATACTAAGTCCGTCTATTCAGTACACGCTATCTCACACAGTGTAATTCACTTTGTTATAGTTATCGAGTTATCTTTCCACTTCTGGCTGCTTCTTCCTCTCCCTGGTTCCATTTCCCCTGTTCATTGTAACTTTTGCTTCTTTGCATTTTTGTTTTTGTTGTTGTTATTTCCCGTCGATAGCAGGGCTGAATTAGCCATGCTGTCATGGGTATTTGTCAATCAGGCCCGGGAGGCGAAGCTTGTCAAAGCAGAGAACAGAGCTTTGCTCTCTGCGGCTGCGAGTGTGTTCCGCAGGAAAGTAACGGAATCTCCTTAGTCTGTTTTTTCTGCGAGCGGGATCGCACACGGAGCTGTTCTTCGCCTCAAAAAAAAAAAAGAAAATGTCAAAATGCGGTAAGGTAATGTCGGTCACGGATGACCACGACCGATGTTACCGATGCCTGGGGCCAGATCACAATCGTGAAGATTGTGAACGTTGTTTAAAAATGTCTCTGAGAGCCCTGAAACAGCGGGCCTACAGACTGCAAGAACTTTTTGCCCCATCGGAGGCTCATTCGTCACCTGGCCCTACTTCTTTCCAGGTTCCCTCAAAAAAGAGGGCATCATCGTTGGATCCTCAATCCTCCAAAATAGGAGGTAAGGACTTGGTGAACCAACAAGGGCAATTGGATTTTAAAAAATCCACAGACCCAGAATCGCCGGCGCAGGACACAAGGGCGCCAAACATCCAACCGCCAAAAACGTCTGCGCCTACGATGACTTCTGCGCATAGAGTGAAGCCGGCGCATACCACTTATGCGCCTAAAGAGGATTTGGCGCACAATATCCCTATGTGCACGGCGCAGATGTCACTTGGGCGCAGAGCGCCGAAAGACCCAGCGCGTATGGCACAGAAAACTTCTGCATGCATGGTGCCGACATCTGCGCGCGCGGCGCCCGAGAGATCGGCGCCGATATCTCCTGTGCGCATACAACAGAAAAGATATGCGCATAAATCTAGTTACGCGCACAATTCTAAATCGGCGCATAAATCACCAGAGCATGGGTTAAAGAGAGGATGGGCACATTCTAGAAGATCTTGTTCCACCTCTCCATCGCTAACCCCACCTCGTTCAGGTACTTACCTCTCTTCAAGAACTACTTCAACAGAGTATACCATAAAACGTAGAAGACGCTCACCATCTTCACGTACAAATCATACAGACTCATCGTCACACTATCACCATAAACGCTCACGGCACTCTCACCACAGAAAATCTGGGAGACAAAGTGCTGCATGGGAAGTGAGCCCTTCGACTTCTAAATTATCTCATGCACCAACTTCACACACCTTCTCCCACAAGGAGGTAATTCAAGTTGATTCCTCTAATGCTTCTACAGCTTCAGAGGATTCAATACACACTATCTGTAGAAAGAAACAGAAAGTTCAAAAAGCTCCAATGCAACCGAAAGCACGCGAGTCACAAGAATCAGATGGGTGTACAATAATGCCCCCACATACAATTATCCCAATCCTTAGCAGGATTTTATGAAACTCTTCAATCATCATTCAAAATGACTAATTTTGCTGCTGACAGTTCTCCAGAACACAAGACGCAGCCTAATAGGGAACCGTAGGTGGAACCTCAGACATTACCCATCATAGACAGTCCAGCTTCACCAAATTATAAACAGGGTACATCATTTGATTCTCCTTCACCACAAACATCCCCATCATCATTGATGGGATTTCCATCGGATCCGCAGGAACAACCTCAGGAGCCGTATTGCCCTCCAGAAGACCTTACATACCCGAAATCTTTGGAAAAATTGGGTTCAATATTGCATCTAGAGGTCCAAAAAGAGACAGACCCTAGGGCAGAGACCCTTGGTCTCCTAAAAATGTTTGACACTCCAGGGGAACCAACATCTCTTCCATCACAAGAGCTCCTACATTCAGTCTTACTGAAATCCTGGGAAACACCTTATGCACTTGCAGCCGTTTCCAGGAAAACAGACATAAAATTTCATATGAGGAAAACATCACCGTACCACAATTACCTCATGCTTCAATTGTGGTGGAGTCGGCGATGCAAAGATTTAAGAAAACAAAATCACATTCCTCATACCCACCAGGGAAAGACAATAAATATCTAGATGAGTTTGCTAGGAAAATATTTCATAACTCAATCTTAAATGCTTGGATTATGCACCATCAATTCTACATGGTTCAATATCTATATGAGTGCATGCAAGCTATGAAAAGTATACTTTCCTCGACGGCGGATCAGATACCTCTACCTCTTCATGACATGGAAGAGTGTGCTCATCATCTGTTGAGGCCCATTTACGAAGCATATGAAACATCGTCTAGGGCATCGGCTACAGCCATTGCAGCCCGCAGACTAGCATGGTTACGTTCAAGTTCGATACATGAAGACTTGCAGGAGAAACTAACAAACCTCCCATGTACAAGAGATAACCTGTTTGGAGAATGATTCCAGGACACAGTAGGTAAACTGAAGGAAGAAGCTCTAGCAGTACAATCATTAACATCACATCCTAATTATTCAACCACACGTCGTTATATTGGATCTTCTCGTAGGCAATCATATGCCAGGAGACCCTACAGATCTTATCAGTCTTTTCATACACAAGCAATACCCTTCCTACCAGCGTCCTGCTCAACAACAGAATACCTCAAACCAACGTAGAGGTAAGCCACGTAACCAGAGACAGCAGGCACAACAGCCGGCTACTACGACAAAAGCAACTCCATCTTTTTAGGTATTCAGCCACCACCACAACCTCAAGCTCCACCCGGCAGGATTCGTTCTTGCCTGGGAGAGGATAACATCCGATCAATGGGTTTTGGAAATAGTAAGACACGGTTACCAACTCCAATTTGTCACGAAACCCATATTGCCTCATCTTTCCACACTCAAGATTCACAACCTCCAACCACAATTGGAGGAGGAAATTGCTTTACTTCACAAACAACAAGCAATTTGACAAATTCACCCAGCCTCCAAATCAGTAGCATTTTACTTCCTCATACCCAAGAAGTCGGGTGGCCTTTGTCCCATACTAGACCTAAGGGAATTGAACAAATTTCTCACCAAGGAGAAATTCAAAATGGTATCGTTTAAGTCAATCCTTCCTCTGGTTCAAACAAATGATTGGATGTGTTCCATCGACCTGAAGGATGCTTACACACACATTCCAATCCATCCATCCTCATGGCATTACCTGCGCTTTCACTACAGGCATCAACACTACCAGTACAAAGTTCTCCCCTTTGGACTATCGGCTGCACCCAGGGTGTTCACCAAATGCATGGTAGTGGCGGTGGCTCATCTCAGACAACAAGGTATAACCATCTTTCCATATCTGGACGATTGGCTCATAATCGCCTTAACTCCCCACATCTTACTAGATCACCTCCATCGGGTGATACAATGCTTACAGGAATTAGGATTAGGGATCAATTTCCAGAAATCACACCTACAACCAACACAACAGTTACAGTTCATTGGTGCAGCCCTGGACACTACGTGCAACAGGGCAATACCTACCAGGCGACAGAATATCACACTTCCGTCACCTTCTACATACCTTGAACCATACTCGGAGACCGTCAGCGAGACAGGTTTTGGTAGTCCTGGGCCACATGGCGGCGGCGATTTTCATGGTTCCCAACACCAGGCTACACATGAGGCGCCTGCAATGGGGACTAAAATGCCAATGGAAACAACATTCACAACCATTGACGCAGAAGGTATCGCTGACCGCCGAAATGAAAAAAGATATAACATGGTGGCTCCTAGACTCCACCCTGTCCAAAGGAGCATTGTTCAGTCCCCCTCCTCACAACGCAGTCCTAACCACAGATGCGTCTCGCAAGGGCTGGGGTGCACACCTCGAGATTTACAAAACACAAGGGTTATGGACAATCTCAGAACAGAAACTACAAATAAATTTGTTGGAACTCAGAGCAATTCGCAATGCATTACGAGTGTTCCAAGATCACCTGAAAGGACGCAGGGTCAGGATCTACTCGGACAACCAAGTCGCGATGTTTTACATCAACAACAAGGAGGGTCTGGTTCATGGTCCCTTTGCAAGGAGACCCTGACAATCTTCGAGCATGCTCACCGAAATTGCATACATCTCCAAGCGACTTATCTACCAGGAGTTGCAAACACAAGAGCGGACAGGCTAAGTCGCAACTTTCATCCTCACGAATGGGCACTCAATACAGAATTAGCCCAGGGCATATTCACGCAGTGGGGGACACCATCAATAGATCTCTTTGCAGCGGAGATCAATGCTCAAGTTCCCAAATTCTGCTCGATAAGACCAAGCCAATTCAGGATCGCTCAAGATGCCTTCCTCATCCCATGGTCGACAGGCCTTCTGTATGCCTTTCCTCCAATACCGCTCATAACAAGGACAATTTAAAAGTGCATAGCGGACAAAGCTCAACTGATACTCATAGCCCCGGTCTGGCCGAGGCAACCATGGTACAGTTTCCTTCTCCAGCTGAAGAGGATGTTGGGGAGGTACCCGTAATGGAGAAGGTTTTCATGGGCAATGATTCATATGGACTGAATCAAATCACGGTGAACCTAGAAGATGTGGCAGGCCTGATTGACAAACTGAAGAGTAGTAAATCACCTGGACCGGGTGGTATACACCCCAGAGTTCTGAAGGAACTAAAAAATGAAATTTCAGAGTCATTAGTAAAAATTTGTAACTTATCATTAAAATCATCCATTGTACCTGAAGACTGGAGGATAGCAAATGTAACCCCAATATTTAAAAAGGGCTCCAGGGGCGATCCGGGAAACTACAGACCGGTTAGCCTGACTTCAGTGCCAGGAAAAATAGTGGAAAGTGTTCTAAACATCAAAATCACAGAACATATAGAAAGACATGGTTTAATGGAACAAAGTCAGCATGGCTTTACCCAGGGCAAGTCTTGCCTCACAAATCTGCTTCACTTTTTTGAAGGAGTTAATAAACATGTGGATAAAGGTGAACCGGTAGATATAGTATACTTGGATTTTCAGAAGGCGTTTGACAAAGTTCCTCATGAGAGGCTTCTAGGAAAAGTAAAAAGTCATGGGATAGGTGGCGATGTCCTTTCGTGGATTGCAAACTGGCTAAAAGACAGGAAACAGAGAGTAGGATTAAATGGGCAATTTTCTCAGTGGAAGGGAGTGGACAGTGGAGTGCCTCAGGGATCTGTATTGGGACCCTTACTGTTCAATATATTTATAAATGATCTGGAAAGAAATACGACGAGTGAGATAATCAAATTTTGCAGATGACACAAAATTGTTCAGAGTAGTTAAATCACAAGCAGATTGTGATAAATTGCAGGAAGACCTTGTGAGACTGGAAAATTGGGCATCCAAATGGCAGATGAAATTTAATGTGGATAAGTGCAAGGAGATGCATATAGGGAAAAATAACCCATGCTATAATTACACAATGTTGGGTTCCATATTAGGTGCTACAACCCAAGAAAGAGATCTAGGTGTCATAGTGGATAACACATTGAAATCGTCGGTACAGTGTGCTGCGGCAGTCAAAAAAGCAAACAGAATGTTGGGAATTATTAGAAAGGGAATGGTGAATAAAACGGAAAATGTCATAATGCCTCTGTATCGCTCCATGGTGAGACCGCACCTTGAATACTGTGTACAATTCTGGTCGCCGCATCTCAAAAAAGATATAATTGCGATGGAGAAGGTACAGAGAAGGGCTACCAAAATGATAAGGGGAATGGAACAGCTCCCCTATGAGGAAAGACTAAAGAGGTTAGGACTTTTCAGCTTGGAGAAGAGACGACTGAGGGGGGATATGATAGAGGTGTTTAAAATCATGAGAGGTCTAGAACGGGTAGATGTGAATCGGTTATTTACTCTTTCGGATAGTAGAAAGACTAGGGGGCACTCCATGAAGTTAGCATGGGGCACATTTAAAACTAATCGGAGAAAGTTCTTTTTTACTCAACGCACAATTAAACTCTGGAATTTGTTGCCACAGGATGTGGTTAGTGCAGTTAGTATAGCTGTGTTTAAAAAAGGATTGGATAAGTTCTTGGAGGAGAAGTCCATTACCTGCTATTAAGTTCACTTAGAGAATAGCCACTGCCATTAGCAATGGTAACATGGAATAGACTTAGTTTTTGGGTAATTTCCAGGTTCTTATGGCCTGGATTGGCCACTATTGGAAACAGGATGCTGGGCTTGATGGACCCTTGGTCTGACCCAGTATGGCATTTTCTTATGTTCTTATCCATCATGGACCCAATTCGGCTACCGAATCGCCAGGATCTTCTCTGCCAAGATCAAGGGATGCTTCTACATCCGCTACACTCATCTCTCCACTTGACAGCTGGAGATTGAGCGGCTCCTTCTAACAGAACAGAGAGTTTCCACCTCGGCACAATTCATCTTGTTGGAATCCAGGAAACTCTCCACAAGGAAAAATTACAGTTATAAATGGAAACGTTACTCTACCTGGTGTACCTCCAAAGGTGTTACCACCATTGGACTGCTTACCTGAGTTGCTCATTGATTATCTTCATACACTATATGTAGCTGGTCTAGCAACATCATCCATCAGAGTTCATCTCAGCGCCTATCATAGACCAGTTAACAATATTCCTATATCCAATCACCCATTACTGTCTCATTTCATCAAGGGATTAAATCACAATCGTCCTCCGGTATCTAAACCTCCAGTTCCATGGAACCTCAACATAGTTCTGGAACAGCTCATATTTTCCCCATTTGAACCCATGGACTCAGCACACATTAAATACCTCACATGGAAAAGTGGTATTCCTGGTTGCAGTAACATCAGCACGAAGAGTTAGTGAGTTACAGGCCTTGGTTCATTACCCTCCATATTTGTAACTTCATCACCAGAAGGTAGTTCTCCGAACTCACCCTTCCTTCCTACCGAAAGTGGTTACTCAATTACAACTCAATCAGACCATGGAATTACCCACTTTTTTCCCTACACCTCATGCAAATGATAGGGAAAAACTACTGCACACACTAGATTGTAAAAGAGCTTTAGCACACTACAAAGAAAACAAACTCGGACTCCCGTGTTTCTCAACTCTTTGTCTCCTTTGACCCGAAGGCACCTGGATTACCAGTGGCTAAACGCACCATCTCCAGCTGAATAGTACAGTGCATCAAATTCTGCTATGATAAACAAAATTTACAATTACATTCTACTCCTAACGCTCACCAAGTCAGAGCAGTAGCAGCCTCCTTGGCACACCTGAAGAATGTACAACCCATAGACATTTGCAAGGCAGCTGCATGGTCATCGCTTCATACCTTCACATCTCACTACTACCTTGACCAACAAGCAGCCACTTGATGCGAAGATAGGGCAAGCAATACTGCAATCTCTATCCTCCTGTCCATGGTGACTGCCACACTGTCAAAGATCACATACAAACATATATATATCATAAACAATGTGATCAGGAGCTTGGGACACCCATGACAGCATGGCTAATTCAGCCCTGCTATCGATGGGAAAAAGCAAGTTTGCTTACCGTAAACGATGTTTCCGTAGATAGCAGGATGAATTAGCCATGCTGACCCACCCTCCTCCCTGGCAGTCACCAAGTCTTCGACTACACTACAGCTTAATCACAGACTGAGGAGATTCCGTTACTTTCCTGCGCGGGAACACACGCGCAGCTGCAGAGAGCAAAGCTCTGTTCTCTGCTTTGACAAGCTCCGCCTCCTGGGCCTGATTGACAGATCCCCATGACAGCATGGCTAATTCATCCTGCTATCTACGGAAACATCGTTTACGGTAAGCAAACTTGCTTTTATACCTCTGTTCCATGCATTTTTGTTTTTGTTATTGTTATTATACCCCTGTTCCATGTAAACTGATATGATATGATTGTATCATGAATGTCGGTATAAAAAAGTATTAAATAAATAAAATTACACGGTATGCCCACCCTGCATGCTATTTAATGAGTACTTGCTAACTGGATGCTATTTAATGCCTGTCTCAGACTAATGTTAACTTACTAACATGAGCCTGTTGCTTACCAATGGGAAGCTAAATAATATGAGCACACTAAATTGAGCATGTTCTGGAGGGGACTTGGATAACTGGAAACAGATAACATGAAAAACGAAGGCCATGGGCAGGAGATGACACTGTACAAGTATATTATATGAATAAAGCAAACCTTAAAATGATAAAACACTTTCAAATATGTGCTACACAGAAAAATACATGCACATATATTGGACATGTTAACAGACAAAAAAGGGGTTGAATTCTTACAAGTTTAAAACTTGTGAGCAGCATTCATCAAGGCTTTAGTAATCTTAAGATTTTTTTCCTAAACTGTGTGCTAGAAACATTTTAGGCAAGATTATTCATGATGGCATGTAATCACTAAGGTGTAGATTTTCAAAGGGGTTTTGCATATAAAAATGCATGCATATGTTCAACTTCGCACATACTTGACCTGTTTTTAAAATCATTTATACGTGTCAGTATTTAAAATTCTTTAAATGGATACCTTATCTGGCTAAAATTATCCAGGTAAACTTACACAAATAACTTTGAAACTTAATCAGATTTGTTTAAATATCACCGGTTAGGTTTCAAAGTTATCCATGAATGTGTTCAAAGAATATCACCAGCTAAGCATCACTTGAAGTAAAAAAAAAAAAAAAAAAGCTTCCAAGCATCTGTCAGATTATTGCCTTGACAGCAACGCTAGTAGCTTACATAACCAGTGTTGCTAGCAAACAATAATCTGACAAATGCTTGGAAGATTGTTTTTTCTTACTGTAAGTGATGTTTAAACTGGTCACCATAAGGGATTGTGGGAATGCAAGTGGGACAGGAGGGTAAGGATGGGCTTGATAGGTGAGGTGGCAGGGTGGCCTTTTGCAGGGGGGCCTGTGCTTAATTTTATGTTTGGACTTCTGAGGAATGGGGGCAGGATGCTTTTCTACATATTTTGGGGGGGAGTAGAGGGGATTGGCCAGCAAAGGGGGTGGGGTTTGTGCCTGGAAACCCCTTGGAATGTCTTTTTTGCTACAAACATAACTTTGGATCTCTTCAAGTCCACATCTAGACATAGCCAAATAAATTATCTAGCAAACTCCAAATAGCCAAATACATTATTTTCCTATCTTAGCTCCACCTTGAAATTCCCCTACGTTATCCAGCTAAATTTTAGCCAGTTAAATGGCAATAATATTCACAAGTGAGCATTTATCTGGATAACTTAAAAATGATCTAAATAAATGCTTTTGAATATCCTCCCCTGTGTGTTTAAATTTGCTCAGCAACATTGTGCACAGAAAACAGCAAATATAATTGTGTACACACAGTTTTGCAGGGATAATTTTCAAAGAGGCTTATATGCATAAATCCCCTTTGAAAACTGGCCTAATTTATGCATAGTGTTACAAAATTATCCCTATAGTGATCATCTTATTAAAATAAATCCAAAACTTTCTATACTCTTTGTTATGATTCCCAAGAATTCTGAAATAATTTAGGGGAACTAATTAAGGCAGTATTTTTCTTCCAGTAAGATGACATTTATTTCATTGCTCATGTTTGTACTTTTTATGTTCGTGCTTTTTAAGTAACAGCAAGCTCTAATCAGCCACTGGGGAATCTGATTGCATAGACTGTTTTCTGATTACCTATGAATTATTTCTGGATGTGACTTCACTTATGAAATAACCGATAAGATACAAAATTGAGGGTGAGATACAATTTAAAAAAAAAAAGTTTTACTTTTGAATCTGAGTAGTGTAGCAGTTAAGGCATATAGCTGAGATCCTGGAGAATCCATTTAGATTCTCCTATCTATTGCTCATTTTATCCCAAATTTTCAAAGGCCCGCGTGCATAAAAAACAGGGGTTACACATGCGGCTGGGCCTTGCACGTGCTGCGCACATTTCAGAACATGCCTGGCTGCGCACATAATCCCTGTTACATGCAGAAGTGGTAGGCCTCTCCAAAGGGGCAGGCCGAGGGGCATGGTCAGGGTGGGACGGAGAACGGCTGGGACAGCGGCCACTAACCGCTGTCTTGGGGAAGCGGGCACCAGCAGCTGGCCGGCGCACAGAAAATACTTCTGCTCTAGAGGAGCAGTAAGGAGAAAAATTTCAGGTAGATAGGTAGGGGTTAGGGGTCGGGGTGGAGAGGGGAAAGGGAAAGAAGATTGGGTAGGGAAGTTCCCTCCCAATTAAGGAGCAGACTGGGAAGGAACTGGAGGAGGCCCAATTGCATCGCTGCATGTATTAATGGAAAATTTGGCCCCTCAGTGTGCACCGCCTACACATGCACACACGGCCATCAGATTTTATAACATGCACACACATGTTATAAAATCGGCATATCCATGTGCGTGCGCGATGTTTGGGTTTTCTTTTTATTTAGGCCGAGCAATTTCCATCTGCTCCTTTGGGCCTCCAGTTCAATCGGAATCAGGACTGGGATCTGGTCCCATGACTTGTCATTCACAATTACTCAGGGATTTTTCCCCCTGTTCCATATTTATTTTATTTTTAGTAATTTATATCCTGTATAATCCAAAGTACTCTGTGGGTTACAATCATTAACATACACAATAAAATCATCCAAAATTATAATACATAAAACACCTAAAAGTCATAAATACATTACATAAAAATATATTTCTTAAAACACAAATTGATTCCTACTAAATTGCAATAAAAGTTGTCAGCCCTTAGCTGTGCTGCAATGGGGATGTATAAAAAGAACCTGCTATTCAATTCTTTCTTTCCATAAATTGCATTTCCCATGAAGAATCTTACTTCCTCCCAATAGATTCAGCAAGGTACCTCTTACATTCTGTGTCTATAGCAAAAGACTCTGATAAATATATTGGAAACAGTCCTTAAGGAAACTAATCACATTCCCTTTTAATTCCACTTATTTGCTTGCAGTCTCACTTATTTCAGATGTATTTGTTTAGTCATTATTGTTGATTTTTTTTCAAGTTTAGTCCTTACTGTGCACCACCTTCTGACCAGAATTGTTAAGTTTCTACTGATCTCTGATGGATGCTGCCATTCTATTATGTTCTACCCCGCCTTGGGTGAATCCTTATTCAAAAAGGCAGCAATATATCCAAATAATATTTTTGCATTTTTCCTTCCCTCCTTTGTATACGTCCATCCTTTCAATTAATCCCATCCGTTCATTTTAACAAGCATACTATATATATTAATCATTATGTATATCTGTCTAACTAGCCAAGCCGCACAGTGGCTGAAAATGGACCTTGTAGGTTTTTCCTTTTATTTTACAGTTAAATTCACATAAAGGATAACTTTAAAAGACATGCATGTATGTCCTTAATGCTTGTATATGGCCATTTGCAGGTCTACTCCATTACTTTATAAACCATGTGTATCATGTATATGTGGGTTATATAATAACATATATATATATTTAACATATATATATGTTTAACATATATATATGTTAAATATATATTTAACATATATATATTTAAAAAATACGCATGAATAGATATTCAGGTTAGCTGGATAAGTTTGGATTTATCTGGCTAAGTAGTGGCTTTGCAGCCACTTAGCTGGATAGAAACTTAGAAATGACGGCAGAAAAGGACTGATAGTTCATCCAGTCTGCCCAGCAAGCTTCCCATGGTAGTATCTGCCATGCAGGTTACCCCCCCATGTATTAGTCAGTTTTGCTTGACGTGCTTTGTTTATGGTCTTGGCCGTAGAAGTAGTCCTGTGGGGTGTGTTTTATTTTATTTATTTATTTATTTATTTTTTTTTAAATGTCTGAGCATCAGTACCCCAGACTGTAAAAAAAAAAAAAAAAAAAAAAAAAAAAAAAAAGGTCATGGTTCGTGTTGGTTCTCTCTGAATCCAAATTTCTCTTTCCTTTCTGCTCACACACCCCTCCTTCGAAGCAGAGAGCAATGTTGCAGTTGCATCAAAAGCATCAAGGCTTATTGGTTAAGGATAGTAATCCCATGCTTCTATTAAGGGTAGTAACCACTGCACTGTGCTGGGTACCCCATGCTCACCAGTTCCACAGCATGGGGTAGCTCTATTTGAGACTTATCTGGCTATCTTATGTAGCCGGATATGTAGTGCTTTTTAGACTTATCTGGCTAAGTGGAGTCAAAGCCAGATAAGGTGTAATTTATGTGGTTAAGTGGTGCTGACCTGCTGTATGCGTGTCTTTTGCCTTTTTGTTTTACAAATATATGCATGGAAATTTTACACATGAAATTTAAGTAGCATGTACCCTGGGTAAATCACTTTTTATGAGTGTGAGTTTGTAAGTTTTCTAATGTACACACGACAATGAAATTACCAGTTCTACTAATTAGTCCACCAGTTTGCTCAGTCTATCAGGTCATTGAGACCCTCCTGGTTCTTCAGCCTGAACCGTAAGTTTTTAGCCATCACATATACAGCTTCGCCAAGAGTCACAAATGAAACAATCATATTGTCACCTGCACATGATGTACAGCATTCATCCAATGATACATCATGTAGGACTCAGTGTAAATTATAGTATTACATTTTTTTATTTTTTTTTTACTGCATCCTTTATTTGGGGGGCAAATTTGAAATGTCGCATGTGGCTTCCCTTTGAAAATGTGGCTGGCTGACTGGAATAGGGCTCCAGTTTTGCATGTACATTTGCTCCTGCTTTGAAACAGGTGCAAATATACCAGCTAAAAGTACATACACTGCTTTCTAAATGAAAGTTCCTTGCATACTTTGTCTCCCAAACCTCATTCCTCCCTGTCTTCGTCTCCTTTTTCAGATGGGTAAAATCTATGCATGTTTACATTGAAGAAAGGGGCAAATAAGAGTTTTCAGTGGTAAACCCACATTTGCCCATTGCATTGCCCTCTTTTTAAGTAGGAGTCCCTATTTAGGAATTTTGAACTAAATTTAATTTGTAATAATTGTTAAAGGCCATGGTTACGACATGTGAGCTTCTTGCACTGTGATTGGATTGGTGCTGCCCCACTGGTGACTCAGTGAGGCCCCCACTGATAGTAGGAAGACTCATAAAGCTGGGAGCTAGTTGGCACTTCATCTATACCAGCCCCTACCTCTGCTGGTTGAACCTTTGGATTCGAAGACCAGTAAGACTTAGGTGAAGGTCCCGGCAACAGTTGGCGCAAGTGGCAGACAGTCACAGTCGAGGTCCAGGCAGGGATCAGGGCATATGGCAGATAAGCAAGGTCAAGGTCCAAGCAAAGGTCAGAGCAGAAGAGTTAGGCCAAAGAAGAGCAAGAGAAGACTGGGGCAAGGCAGGGCAGACACTAGACTAGGACAGAGCAAGCGAATATGGGTTGGAACGAGGCAAGACAGGGTGGACATGGCTGGGCAGGTTGAGATAAGGCATGCAGGAACTAGCATGGGTGGTAGAACTGAGCTCCCTTGTATACCAGTGCTGGGATGACATCATCGGTCATCACCACTCAGGAAATGCTGACTGCATGGTCTATAAAAGGGCTACAGGAAGTACAGGTGGTTTCACCCAGGCCCTAGGATGCAGCATGCTGCATGAAGCTATGCCGGGAGTGTCTGGAGGTAAGGGGCATTACAGCCATTTTGAGCAATCAGAGTTATTGATGCAGAGTTTGTATGTCCTGTCCTCTGCTCCCCTCGCTCCCCCCACTTACCTGCAACTCAGTGCTCCTGAAAATTAATATATCTATGAATATTTCATATCTTAGATCATTGTTGTTCTTAGTTTGCTGAGCTTTGTGACTATACTGTCTAGACTTTCATTCAGTCAGAATTAAGCAGGCAGATTACTGGCTTGCCTAGGATGTATCAGTATGTGCTAAGCCTTTCCTAGCTTCCAGTCATGTGTCTTGTTAATGCCAAGTTCCCAGGGGTGGATTGCAGGAAAATATCAACCCCGGGGATATTTTCAAAACCGGCTCACAGGGTATCAGACTCCCTTATGCATTTTCCCTGCAGCATATGCATCAACAGCTCTCAAAAGCATACCAAGTCAACCCTGGAACATGGCAGAATTAACCCAAAATATCTCCAAAATAAACTTCATCTTTTTCCTAAATAAGAACATAAGAACATAAGAACATAAGAAAATGCCATACTGGGTCAGACCAAGGGTCCATCAAGCCCAGCATCCTGTTTCCAACAGTGGCCAATCCAGGCCATAAGAACCTGGCAAGTACCCAAAAACTAAGTCTATTCCATGTAACCATTGCTAATGGCAGTGGCTATTCTCTAAGTGAACTTAATAGCAGGTAATGGACTTCTCCTCCAAGAACTTATCCAATCCTTTTTTAAACACAGCTATACTAACTGCACGAACCACATTCTCTGGCAACAAATTCCAGAGTTTAATTGTGCGTTGAGTAAAAAAGAACTTTCTCCGATTAGTTTTAAATGTGCCCCATGCTAACTTCATGGAGTGTCCCCTAGTCCTTCTACTATCCGAAAGAGTAAATAACCGATTCACATCTACCCGTTCTAGACCTCTCATGATTTTAAACACCTCGTCTCTTCTCCAAGCTGAAAAGTCCTAACCTCTTTAGTCTTTCCTCATAGGGGAGTTGTTCCATTCCCCTTATCATTTTGGTAGCCCTTCTCTGTACCTTCTCCATCGCAATTATATCTTTTTTGAGATGCGGCGACCAGAATTGTACACAGTATTCAAGGTGCGGTCTCACCATGGAGCGATACAGAGGCATTATGACATTTTCCGTTTTATTCATCATTCCTTTTCTAATAATTCCCAACATTCTGTTTGCTTTTTTGACTGCCGCAGCACACTGAACCGACGATTTCAATGTGTTATCCACTATGACACCTAGATCTCTTTCTTGGGTTGTAGCACCTAATATGGAACCCAACATCGTGTAATTATAGCATGGGTTATTTTTCCCTATATGCATCACCTTGCACTTATCCACATTAAATTTCATCTGCCATTTGGATGCCCAATTTTCCAGTCTCACAAGGTCTTCCTTCAATTTATCACAATCTGCTTGTGATTTAACTACTCTGCACAATTTTGTGTCATCTGCAAATTTGATTATCTCACTCGTCGTATTTCTTTCCAGATCATTTATAAATATATTGAACAGTAAGGGTCCCAACACAGAACCCTGAGGTACTCCACTGTCCACTCCCTTCCACTGAGAAAATTGCCCATTTAATCCTACTCTCTGTTTCCTGTCTTTTAGCCAGTTTGCAATCCACGAAAGGACATCGCCACCTATCCCATGACTTTTTACTTTTCCTAGAAGCCTCTCATGAGGAACTTTGTCAAACGCCTTCTGAAAATCCAAGTATACTATATCTACCGGTTCACCTTTATCCACATGTTTATTAACTCCTTCAAAAAAGTGAAGCAGATTTGTGAGGCAAGACTTGCCCTGGGTAAAGCCATGCTGACTTTGTTCCATTAAACCATTAAACTATTTATTTATTTATTTAACGTTTCTTTTATACCGATGACCGTTTGCACATCGCGTCGGTTTACAGCAAACACAAACCATTGGGCGGAGCCCTTACATAAAACAGAATATAGTGAGCTAGGTAACATATAACAAATGTTTGGGAGGAGCCCTTACATAAAACACACAACCACGGTTAGAAGCCATGGGTATATGATAAGTACTTGAACTATAACAATAACTATATACACTATAATATATATATATATATATATATATAATATATATATAATATATATATATATAATATATATAATATATATAATATATATATATAATATATAATATATATATATATATATAATATATATATATATAATATATAATATATATATATAATAGATATATATATATATATAATATATATATATATATAATATATAATATATATATATATATTATATATATATTATATATATTAATATATATATATAAACATGACAATATATATATACTATATATATTGTCATGTTTATAGCCTATATTCTTTTCGTTCAGTAATTCCCTGTGTTTTCCCCCACCTTCCCTCCACCCAGTTCCATTATCAGTTTCATTGTAAAGCCATGTTGGCCAGTTTTATGTTACATGGAAACCGATGTGATGTTTGCCTAACGAATGTCGGTATACAAAAATTTGCAAATAAATAAAAAATAATACACAGTTGGTGCGCAGTACAAAATCGATAAGCAAGAGGCGTTCATACCAGGATATCAGTGTAACATTCATAGAGTAACATTCCTAGTGGGGAATTATGTAATGGGGGGTGTAGTGGAGTAAGCCTGCTGGAAAAGCCAGGTTTTAAGCTTCTTTTTGAAAGCGGGGGTGTAGGTCTCAGTGCGAATATCATGGGGAAGTGAGTTCCATAGCGTGGGGCCGGCAAGGGAGAAGGCTCTGTTCATTGTGGATGTGAGCTTAAAAGATTTGATAGATTGGGCTTGGAGTGTTCCTTGGAGTGCTGGGCGGGTAGGTCTCTTGGAAGTACGGGGTAAAAGGGGAGGGTTAAGCCAGTTGAGGTTGGAATTTAATAGACACTTGTGTATGATCGATAGAGTTTTATAAAGAATTCGTGACTGTATGGGGAGCCAGTGTAGTTGCATGAGTGTGGGGGTGATGTGTTCTCTTTTCTTTGTGTTTGACAAAATCCGAGCGGCGGCATTTTGAAGGAGTTGGAGTGGCCTGGTGTGTATTGCAGGAATGCCAAGCAAGAGCGCATTACAATAGTCAACCTTCGACAAGATAATAGCTTGAAGGACCGTACGGAAATCATTGACATGAAGCAAGGGTCTAAGCTTCTTTATTGTTTGCAGTTTATAGTAGCAATCCTTTATGATGGATTTGATGAATGGTTTGAACGAGAGGTGATTATCAATAATAACTCCTAGGTTACGAGTGTGTGCCGGGAAGTTGGTGGCAGAGTAGGCAGGAGGGATGTCTGGGAGCGGTTGCTTATTCGATATGACTAACAGCTCGGTTTTGTTGGTGTTAAGTGCTAGGTGCATGTCCTTAAGGAGCTGATTGATAGAGGAGAGACAGGATTCCCAGCTGTGTAGAGCAGTTTGGATGGTGTCTGAGAAGGGGAAGATGATTTGTACATCATCAGCATATATAAAATGCTTAATGTGTAGATTAGAGAGTAGTGTAGTGAGGGGCAGCATGTATATGTTAAACAAAGTAGATGAGAGTGAGGAACCTTGGGGAACACCTTGGGGGAGACTGATGGGATCAGATTCATTGTTGTCGATAGAGACAGTGAAAGTACGATCTTGGAGATATGATTGAATCCAATCAATGGCCTTGCCAGCAATCCCAATATTTCTGAGTATGTTGAGTAGGACATCGTGATTAACAGTGTCAAACGCGGCTGAGATATCAAGTAATGCGATAAGGAAGGATGATCCTGAGTCGATTCCTTTGATAAGGGTATCGTGTAGGGAGAGGAGCAATGTTTCAGTGCTTAAATGCTTCCTGAAACCATATTGTGTTGGAGGGAAGATGTTATTCTGTTCTAGGTGATCGGATAGGCGTGTGTTTACTAGCTTTTCAAGAACTTTAGCTAGGAGGGGTAGGTTGGACACCGGTCTGTAATTAGACAGGGTGGTGGGTTCAAGATTGGCTTTTTTGAGGATGGGTTTCACTATGGCTTGTTTCAGAGGAGTGGGGACGATGCCATGCTCTAGGGAACAATTAAGAATATTTGAAATGGGTTTAGCGATAACATTGTGTATAGAAAGTAGGAGTTTAGAGGGGATAGTTTCAGAGGGGTGAGTGGAGGGTTTCATTTTCTTAAGTATGTTCTCTACTTCGAGGGAGGAAGAGGACTCAAATGATGAAAGGGAGTTGGGGGAGTTGATGATGGGAAGAGAAATATTGAGATTGTTGTGCGAAAATTGTGCTGTGATGGAAGATACCTTGTTTTTAAAAAATTGTGC
The DNA here is from genome assembly GCF_901001135.1 of Rhinatrema bivittatum. Taxonomy (NCBI): domain Eukaryota; kingdom Metazoa; phylum Chordata; class Amphibia; order Gymnophiona; family Rhinatrematidae; genus Rhinatrema; species Rhinatrema bivittatum. The sequence goes on along the minus strand of NC_042619.1, from coordinate 97,399,179 downwards.
TAATTCGTTGCAGCGATTTGTGGAGGATATATCTGATTGTTGTGTGTGTATGGGAGAAGTCAAGTTAGCAACCATGGTGAAAAGAGCCTTGGGGTTGTATTGCAGACCGTTTATTTTATTGGCGTAGTATTCCCGTTTGGCATGTTGGATAGCATTTCTATAATCATGCATATGTTGATAGTAGAGAGTTTTGGTAGCGGGGGATTGGAGTTTGCGCCATGACCTTTCCGTGGCTCTGAGTTGGGTTTTGAGATTTCTGAGGGAAGGAGTGTACCAGGGCTTCTTGTTTTTTCTGTAGGGGTTGATAGTTTTCGTTATCAGGGGGCAGTGCTCATTGGCAATGTTGCGTGTGTAGTTAACCCAGGAGGATAATGCATTATCTGGGGATGATAGATCAATTTGCTTGTCTAAGTCTGAGCAAGCTGATGAAATGGTTTCTAAAATCGCAGGATTTGCGAAATTTGAGGGAAATGGGCTGCCGGGGCGTGGGCAATGGGCTTTGGGGGAGGGATAGTCTGGTCTCGATAAGAGAGTGATCAGACCAAGGTATTGCTGTACAACGAGGAGGACTGTTCACACTGAAGGGCGAGTTTATAAAGATCAAGTCAAGGGTGTGGCCAGCCTTGTGTGTTGGGGAGTTTACTATCTGTTGGAAGCCCATAGCTTCAAGCGAGGCCAGAAAAGCTTCACAGGCAGGTGATTGTGGTGAGGTGTCCACATGCAAATTGAAATCTCCTAGGAGGATCGTGGGTAGGTCTGGGGAAAGTGAGTTTGCCAAGAATTCAATAAGGGGGGATGAGTCTTTCTCCAGTAGCCCGGGGGGGTGTATATATAAGACACAGTTGGAGTAATTTCGACTTGAATAGGCCAATTTCATATTGATGAGGGATGTCGCATTTATGAGATATAAGTTGGAGGTCCTTTTTTACAGCCAGGAGTAAGCCGCCTCCTCTCTTCTTTTTCCTCGGGATTGAGAAAATATCATAACTATCTATGGGTAGCTGGTTGATAAGGGGAGTGTCATGTTGTTTGAACCAGGTTTCAGTGATCGCGCATATTTCAGGATTCGAATCAGAGAGAATGTCTTGTAGAAGATGGGTTTTCTTTTGTAGAGATTGTGCATTAAAAAGGATGATAGAAATGAGAGATAGGCTGATAGCTTGAGTGCGAGTGATGGTGCGTATAGGTATGAGTCTTCTGTTTTTGAGAGGGGTTTTGTGGAATGTGGTTTGATGCGTGGATATATGAAAGAATAGGGGGGGACTAAATGGGTGGATTAATGTTTGATAAGCTACAGCACAATGCTCGGTAAAAGGAGGCATTGTGGACCAATAGTGTAAGGCTAGTAGTAGGGTAAAGGGCGTACAAGGAAGGAAGCAAGAACAGGATAGCATTCAGGGTCCAACACAGGTACACGTAAAGGTTTGAGTATCGGAAGGTTTGAGTATCGGAAGGTTTGAGTATCGGAAGGGCGCAGTGGCAGCAGTAATACATCACATACAATGCAGATTACATTATCAAATTAGTTACAATGAGTAGTAAGATTAGCACAAAGAGTCTCGTGCAGAGAGCTAAAAGTTTGTATCCTAACTAGTGTAGGGGGAGGGAGGAGGGAATGGGTGCATAGAGGGAAGGTATACTCTACACAGATTTATTCTTAATTATTTCTTACATTCGGAGTGCTTGCAATCGTCACCGGTAATCTTGTTTAAGTTAGTTTTCGTATGGGCTGGTCATCTGGGAAATAGGTTGAAGGCTCTTGCGCTGGTGCAATGCAAAACACGAAGGCGGTTGCAAACGGGTCGCCGCAGCCTGGGCACAATCTTATATTTTATATTCTTCTGGGCTGCCTGAAGGGGCTGCCCGAAGGGGCGCTCAAAGGGGCAGGCCCCTTTGATGCGCTCCTTCGGTGCGCGACGCTCGGCGCGCGGCGCCAACGATCGGATGATTTAAAGTGCCTGAGGGCCTCTCCGGGTTGGTTGGGCGTCGCTGGCGTGTCGTCTGTGGGCGTGTACAGCGGCTGGAGGGCCGGCTGGAAGGAGGGCGAAACGGGACCGGATGCTGCACGATCGGCGGCAGACCCTTCGTGGGTGAGGCTGTAAGTTTAAAGGGCCTGGAGTAGAGAACAATCTAGACCATGGTTGAGCAAACAGAGCCTTGTTCCATCCATGCAAATCAGTTGGGCCCCCTACAAGTCTGCTTATATCAATAGATTATATAGATATATGTACATGAAAATACATCTCTCTCCCTCCCTCCCTCCCTATATATTCAGATAAATAGATATGTATCAGACATTCCTGGTCCGGTCAACCAATCAGTTCTTGAACCAATTTCAAATAATGAGACAAGCATGTTGCTAGCCAATGTCAGACATACACTCAGTCACATAGATTTTTAGATTGCAGAAACCTCATTGATACATACACACTGACACATACTCTTTCTCTGACACCCCCACATACTGAGAACGAGAGAGTGTGTACATGTCTGCGTCAGACACACACACACACACACACACTCTCTCTCTTTCTCAGACATAGTGTATATATGGGTGTCTTGTCTCTTTCTGACACAAACTCTGTCTGAAATGCTACAGTTGTGCTGATGCTTTTATGCTCACAGAGTGAGTGCCCTCACTCCTGCACTGCCACATCATAGTGTAAAGTTGTTGCTTGCTGCCAGCCCCTCCCTTTCTCAATTTCACTCTCCTGAAGACTTGCTAGTTCCACAGCCAGCTGCTACTCTGCGCTCAGACAGAAGACTCCCCAACACTGCCCAGGCACTTCCTCCTGGCTTACTCCCTCCCTTCCTGTGCCTGTAGCTTGCTCCACTTCTCCACCACCCTCCTACCATTCCAGTGTATTCCCATTAACTATGTGCTATACAATCTGCTGCTTTTATGGTTCCCCATGCTTGGCTCTGCCTACCTACTCCAGGGAATAGAGTGCTAGAAGTGATCTATACTGTTCTCTGGGCTTATAAAAAGAGAAAATTAAGCCCTGGCTGAGACTGAGATCCACTAACCCAAACCAGCACAGCTCCAGATAGAATCCTGCTTTCTCTTGTAGAGCCAGGGCTGGTGCAAGGTTATTAGGTGCCATACACAACCCTTACAGCTTTGTACACACTCCAGGTTCCATCCTCCCTACAAACAATTCAAAATTATGAACATAAGAAATTGCCATGCTGGGTCAAACCAAGGGTCCATCAAGCTCACATATGCATTTATAGTAACAATTTACATTTATAGTATCAGAATTTACATGAAAAAGAACATTCAAAGTACAGATTTCTAAGGTAAAAACATCACATACAACATGTATGTTATTTACATGCACTGTGGTAGTACCAACCAAAAAACTCTGCAAAAAAGACTCCTGCAGTCATATGGTATTAGGCATGTTGGATGCAGGCTTAGCCTCAGAGAGCTTTGAATAAACTGAATTACAATATAGTAAATCTCCCATATGAAAACAGCACTAACTGCTAGCACTCAACAGAAATAGCACAAACTATGAAAAGGCAACACTGCAAAATTACCCTAGGTCCTAAAACACCAATATACCTTCTATTAGAAAAACAGAACAAATCTAGCTATGTTAGTTCCCTACACAGAAACTACACGCTAGCAGAATACCTCATCTCAGTCACACCTGCAGAACACACAGACCCTCACCAAATATAGAATAAAGAGATAATAAAAGTATAAATAGAAACATGCAGACAAAAACCATAGCAAGCCAGATTCTATATGCAATGCAACAATGGAAAACAGAAACATCACCATTTCTCATTAAATGTAAAAATCAAGAAATATAAAACATCAGTCATCATAGTAAAACCATATTAATAAAAAAAATATTTCAAAGCAGCTGGTTAATAGAACATCCAATAATTAAAAATATAGTATATAAGATTTATTTTTAATTTCCCCAAACATCAATAAAATATTTCAAAACAGCAGACACATCAAATAACACACAATTAAAACTAAGACTAATGAAAATCCCCTGCTCTCACCATACCTGGGAACTTTATAGATTCCAGTCACTCTGAGATTGTCCTGGATTAGTCAGGGATGAGAGGACTAAATAAACTTTCTTCTCTTTCTCATATATACACACATTCATTCTTACACAAACACCCTTATATTCTCTGACACATTCTCTCTCTCTCATATGCTTACTCTCTGGCTCACACAAATGTTCATTGGCTCACTCTTGCTCACATACACATGCTCACACACATGCCCACCAGCTTAAATAGTTCTCTTGCTCAAATATATGCTCATTGGCTTGCTTGTTCTCTCTTGCTCAGGTACATGTTCTAGAAACCACAACTTGTCTAACTGTGTTATAGTGCAAAAATGGAAAAACAGAAACATCATCATTTCTCACAAATCATCAAGCAATATGTCAAAACAGCTGCCGAACATACAGTAATGTGAAAAATTCACATACATCTTTTCTAATATTTCCCAAACACCAAATATTTCAAAATATTAAACACATGAAAAAACACTAAAAATTTAAAATAGGATCAAAAAATCTCCAGCTCTCCATACATGGAATCTTTTGATTTACAGTCATCCAGAGATTGTTGAAGATTGGCAGAAGGGGGCCCATCAAACTTTTATCCTTTCTTCCACTTGCGCGCACACATGTTGTCACATACACAAGCTTTCTCTCATACGGGCTCTGTCACTCACATAAGTACACAGTCTCTCACACATATACACAGCAGGCTCTCTCACTCATTCACAAGCAGGCTCTCACATATAAATGCAAGCTCTCTTATACATATGCAGGCGTTTTCTCACATACATATGCAAGCTCTCTCTAACATGCACGTAACCAATCTCTCTCACACACACATTATCTCCCCCTTTCTTTTGGGCCTTGCCTAAGGCCCTTCTGGATGGCCAGCTGCTGCTCACTGCCGAAAGGGAGGTGGGAGGAGACTACACTAGCAGCGCTGATCTGGGGAATGGGGACCGCACATTCCCCAGACCTCTCTTTGGGCCGTGGTGGGATGGGCTCCATTGCAGCCTTACTGAGCAGTCTTTAGGCCACAATGGGTGGACTCTGTTGCAGCTCTTCAGGCCTCTCTTCTGACCTCAGTGGGATGGGCTCCACCGCGGCCTTGCCGAGCCATTCTTTGTGCCATGACAGGTGGTCTCTGCAGCCCCGCAAGCCTCTCGTCAGGCTGTGGTAGGATGGGCTCCACTGTGGCCCTGCCGAGTATTTCTTTGAAACCGCAGCAGCCCTTTTTTTTTTTTTTTTTCTCTGGTCACAGCTGGGAAGCTGAGGAATCACTTGATTAGAGAGACTGGCCCACCGGAGGATGCATGATACCTTAATAGACCGGTCTGCCCCTGCAGGCTCCTTAAAGTTATTGTTTAAAGTTTATATGGCTTTGTCCTTTCTTTAAATGAACTGATAAACTTTTTCTCTTCAGACAAGCAGGATGGTAGTGCTCACACATGGGTGGCATCATTGAATGAAGCTCGGCTTGGAAAACTTATGTCAAAATTTCTGGAACTTTGACTGTGCACACTGAGCATGTCCAGCATGCCCTAAACCTCACGTACAAGTGGGGTCCCTCTTCAGTCTCTTTTTTCCCGTGGAGCTTTTGTCTCGTGGTTAAGTGAGCTCTTGTCTTTTCCTCAGGAAATTGCCTTGGAAAATGTTTCCACAGACTATTTTTCATTTTTTGCATGTTTCATTGACGCCAGATTCCTCTCGGTTCCCCTTAGACTGTTTAGTCCGTTTTTTCGATGGTTCGGTAGGTTTATTTTCATTTCTGTCCCTCTATGGTTGCGGTGTCGTGGTCCGCTGGCATCGTTAACCTGCCGTCAGTGTCTCATTTTTCCCCCTTCTTTTCATTCGTCATAGCCTCATCTGGTTTCCTTCGATGTCCCCAGTGTCCAAGGACCATATCCTTCACGGACCTCCATGAGGAGTGTATTCTCTGCCTGGGGGCATTGCACGACATCCGGGGTTGCCGCTTGTTCACAAAGATAACCCCTAAGGGACATTGTGCTCATCTCGATAACATGGAGAAACTCTTCAGGTCAAGCAAATCTGAGCCATCGGCGGCATCTACACCGTTGGACCTGGGAGCTGCACAGATGGGACACTAAGCCATTGACATCGGCAAGGGTGCCGGGGACCGTCCCCTGTCGGACTCTTCCAGGTCAAGGACATCGGGTTCATGGTCATCGTCCTCTGCACTAGGGAAAGACCGGGCCAAGCACCGAGCAAAGCCGAGGAAGCATCGGCAAGTGTCACCTTCGATGCACGGGAAGGTGCCAGCTGATGCTGTGATGACTCCGAAGTGTCCCTGTGGTGAGGAGTGACTGTCTCCATCAGTCCTGGTGCCAGATGCCAATCCACTTTGGGGATCTGAGGAAGATCTGGCCACCCCTCCTACTTCCTAGTCGGGGTTGGCATCAGTAGCTTTCGAGGAGGAGTTGGAGTGCAGAATCTAGCTGACAGTGGAGCAGGTACTGCAAGGCATCGAGCTGGCAGTACCAACGTTGCCAATGCATGCACTTTTCCTGCTGGAACCGCTGCTGGAATGGCTGTGTGCTCATCTGTGTTTTACTGACCCAGTTGGCGTCAGTTACCGGGATGTGTCCCCTGACCGATACAGTTCTCGTTGCCGGTTCCTCCTCCGAGGAAGTTTCATCGAGGCCGGCAGGGACACAGAGGCCTTCAGTCCCCCGTCCAGCTTTGCCACAGCCTGCACTGGTGCCACTAGTACCCATGCCTCTGGATGAAGGCCGAACACCTATGGCCCCATTCCCTGTGGATTACAGAGAGGATGAGGCCCCGTATGACCCCTGGGGGGATGACACTGCAGAATCCTTCTCCATGGACTCAGAGGGTCTCCCTTCAGAGCTGTTTTCTCCAGAGGAACGAAGGAGGTCTGCACTGGAGGATTTGACCTTCGCAGGTTTTCTGAGGGTGATAGTCAAGGCCATCCCTTTTCAGTTGATAATGGAGGAGGATGCCAGACACATGATGCTGGAAATCTTCCAGTTCTTGGAGGTGCCTAAAGAGATTGTGTTGGTCCCAGACCATGAGATCTTTAAGGAGTTGCTGCTGAGGATCTGGGAACACCGCCTCACAGTACCTCCTGTAAACAGGAAGGTGGATGGGGTTTACCCCATCCAACAGGCACCGGGTTCAAGAAGCGTCAGCTGTTGCACCAATTGGTAGTGGTCGAAACTGCTCTCTAGAGGACTAAGCATGCTCGGACCCATGCCTCAGCACCCCCGGGGAAGGATCACAGAGTGATGGACGCTCTTGGAAGGAAAGTATTCTGGGGGGACCATGCTCATTGCCTGCATCGCCTCTTACCAGCTCTTCATGAGCCAATACTCGTGCAATCTCTGGATGCAGGTGCAGGAGGCAGCCGAGTGGCTGCCTTAACAGCATTAAAGACACCTTATCACTGGTATGTCAGGGCCTGGATTGTGGAAAACCCGAGGTTCATTCACCTCTGATGTTTTTGAAATGGCATCGTGAGTCTCTGCAGTGAGAATCGGCTCCTGTAGAATGGCATGGCTGCAGGCCTCTGATCTCTGACTAGAGGTACAGGAAAGACTTGCTGACTTCCCATGCACAGGAGAGAATCTCTTCGGAGATAAGGTGAGGGAAGTGGTGGCCCAGTTGTGGGACCACCACGATACTCTTCAGCAACTTTCTGCCAGCACTTCAGACCTACCATCCTCAGCCAGGAGGTCTGCAAGGCAGGGTCAGAGGAAGTCTTTCTACCGCCAAAGGAAGTGTTATCCTCCAGCCCCTGACTCCTGTATGCAAAGGGTGAGCTCTCACGGCAGCAGAGAGCTCCCAAGCCCCAACTGGCACCTTAGCCAAATCCCGGGACGGGGTTTTGACTGGATCGTAGGGAAAATAAGCCAGCCACCTGTACCCGAGATGCTGGAACCCCCAGGCTACGGTTCTTTGTGGATCAGTAGCCCATTATAACTTCGGACCAGTGGGTTCTGTCAATCATCCATCAAGGATACCAATTGAAGCTATTGGGTGTACCGCCAAACTGTACTCTGTGCCTGTTTTGGGGGCCAATAGTACATCAGGAGGTGCTGTTAAGGAAGCTCTCTGCCCTCTTAATGGCAAGAGCGGTTGAACCTCAAACAAAAAGGCAAAAAGGGCAGGGATTCTACTCCCGGTTCTTCCTGATTCCAAAAAGAACAGGGGTACTCCATCCCATCCTAGACCTAGAAAAGTTCAAGATGGTTTCCCTGAGCATCCTGATTCCTGTCCTGTGAAAAGGGGACTGGCTATGCTCCCTTGATTTAAAGGATGCCTACACTCACATAGAGATCTTCCCAAATCACAGAAGCATCTCAGATTTGTAGTGGGAAAAACAGCACTTCTAGTACAGAGTGTTGTCGTTCAGGCTGCGTTGGCCCCATGTGTCTTTACAAAATGCCTGTCTGTGGTAGGGGCACACCACCCCAGGCTGAGAGTTCATGTTTTCCCTTACTTGGAAGACTGGCTGGTAAAGAGTGCCTCTCAGGCAGGGGCCAATCAGTCCATGCGTTTGACCACCCATGTGCTGGAGTCAACTACCCGAAGACTCACCTCAGCCCATCACCTCTGTTGGACTTCATAGGAGCCCTGCTAGACACAGCTCAAGCAAGAGCCTTTCTGCCATGATCCAGGGCAGTCACCTTAGTGTCCATAGCAGCGGTGATTCAACAGAGCCAGCAGGTTTCAGCTAAGCACTTGTTGAGACTGTTGGGCTACATGGCTGCAACCATCCATGTTACTCCTTTGGTATGCTTTCATATGCGCAGAGCCCAATGGATCCTGAGGTCACAGTGGCACTAGGCCACCTAGAGCCTCCAGGCTTGCATTGAGTGACTCCATCTCACTCTTGAATTTGGAACGGGGAATATCTTTCCAAAATCCCCCTACTCAAATTGTTCTAACCATGGATGCATCCATCCTGGGGTGGGAAGCGCATGTAGAGGGCCTCCGTACCCAGGGCCTATGGTCCATCCAAGATGCATGGTGTCAGATCAACTTCCTGGAGCTCCAGGCAACCAGGTACGCACTCTGGGCTTTCAGAGATCAGCTGTCCAACAAAATTGTCCTGATCCAAATAGACAACCAAGTAGCGATGTGGTATGTCAACAAGCAGGGAGACAGATCTGGTCCTGGGGTCTGTCCCACGGAATGGAACTCAGAGCTATGTATCTGGCCAGAATAGAGAACGTGATAGCGGACAAACTGAGTCATGTCTTAAGACCCCACGAGTGGTCTCTGGATCAGGGGGTGGTGAACTGGATCTTCTGCCTCTGGGGAAATCCAAATATGGACTTGTTTGCGACCCCCTGCAACAGAAAGGTGACTCATTTCTGCTCCGATGCAGGTCAGACAGCAAACCCCAACCTCTGACCTTTGCCTTCCATTGGGGCAAGGGTCTTCTGTACACGTATCCTCTAATTCCTCTGGTGACGAAAACTCTCTTGAAACTTTGCGAGGACCGAGGGTCTATGATCTTCATAGCCCCCTCTTTGGCCGAGAAAGATCTGGTTTCCACTCCTTCAGAAGTTGTCCACTTGGAGACTGATCAGTCTGGGGACTTGCCCAGATCTCATCACATGAAATCAGGGTAGGCTGCAGCATTCCAACATCCAGGCCCTGTCACTCATGGCTTGGACGTCGGGAGGTTAATTCTGCAGCCACTTGGTCTCTCTGAGGATGTGCCTTGCATCCTGGTGGCTTCTAGAAAGCCTTCCACTAGAAAGTCCTATGGACTGAAGTGGAGGAGGTTTTCCGTTTGATGTGAACAGAAGGCCTTAGATCCGTTCTTCTGTCCCAAACAAAAACTGCTGAACTACCTCCTACACCTATTGGAAGCTGGCTTGAAGACCAACTCCATTAGAGTTTGTCTCAGTACAATTGGTGCATACCACCGAGGTGTAGATGGTATGCCCATTTCTGTACATCCGATAGTTGTATTCTTCATGCGGGGCCTGCTTCAATTGAAGCCTCTCCTAAGACCTCCTGCTGTGTCTTGGGACCTCAGTGTGGTGCTAGTTCAGCTGATGAAAGCTCCCTTTGAACTCCTGAGCTCCTGTGACCTGAAGTACCTGACCTGGAAGGTCATATTTTTGGTGGAGGTCACTTCAGCACTCAGGGTCAGTGAGCTCCAGGCCTTAGTGACATATCCACCCTATACCAAATTTTATCATTTCAGTGTGGTCTTGCGTACACACCCTAAGTTCCTGCCTAAGGTGGTGATGGATTTCCATCTTAACCAGTCAGTCTTGCCAATCTTCTTTCACAGGCCCCATTCGCACCAAGGTGAACAAGCACTTCACAGTTGGGATTGCTTGAGAGCCTTAGCTTTCTATCTGGATTGAACAGAAGCCCATAGACAGTCCACCTAAGTTTTTATTTCCTTTGACAGGAATAGTTTGGGAGTTGCCATTGCCAAACAGATACTATCCAGTAGGCTAGCAGACTGCATCCCCTTCTGTTATGCCCAGGTGAGACTGCATCTTGGGTGTCATGTCAAGGCTCATTATGTCAGAGCCATGGCAACATCTGTGGCCCACTTGCAAGCAGTTACCGTCTAAGAGATCTGCAAGGCTGAGATGTGGCATTCTCTCCACACATTCGCATCTTACTGTTGTCTGGAAAGGGATGGCCGATGTGACAGTAGGTTCGGCTAGTTTGTCCTCCAGAAGCTCTTCGAGGTGTTAGAACCCAACTCTCCATGCCTATGGCTCATTGTCTGGGTTCAGGCTGTCTCCCCCTCTGTTACCAACAGCACTGTGGTTATCATGCCCATTGGAACCTGGTTGGTGCCTGTTGGTCCCCTTTTGTGTTGGGGAGCAGCCTGTAGCTAGAGGTTCGCTCATATGTGAGGACTAACATCCTGCTTGTCCTCGGAGAAAGCAGAGTTGCTTACCTGTAACAGGTGTTCTCCTAGGACGGCAGGATGTTAGTCCTCACGAAACCCGCCCGCCACCCTGCGGAGTTGTGTTTCTCCTGTTTTTTATTTTAATCGTAATTCTATATTACAAGACTGGAGAGGGACCTTTCGTGGACGCATTGTTTAGGGCATGCTCAGTGTGCATAGTCAAAGTTTCAGAAACTTTGACATAAGTTTTCTATGCCGAGCCCCATCTGATGATGTCACCCATGTGTGAGGACTAACATCCTGCTGTCTTAGGAGAACACCTGTTACCGGTAAGCAACTCTGCTTAAGACAAGATATTTATTATTCAGTGGCAGTTGAATTTGGTTGATTTTAGAAAGTGCAAGGTATTTAGCATGTTGCATACTAGATATCTGCAGGCATTCTACCTTCAGACACCATTTGTGGCATAATTGTCAGCTTCCATATGACATCCGTGACAGGTGCAATTCACCTCTTCTCCCCATACTATTAATGCCCACCCCTTTCCCCCAGCCCATTCCTCCCCTTTTTCTCACCTTGACTTGTGAACGAACTCTTTTTCACACTGCTATTCAAGAAAGAAGATCTTTATTTAATGTACATAGCCACAGAATAGGTCAATTGTGTACAGTTCAATCACTGAATAAAAAAAAAAAAATGCCAACTAACTTCTTAAATTCCTGTGGACTGACCAAATCCTTGCCTGCTGAATTTCAGTTCACAAACACTCGATATATAGCACTGCTGCAGGGTTGGGCGAATAAGCCAACCCCTCTTAAAATATTTTGCTGTCCGGGACACAGGGCCATCAAAACGTTATCTCCTGAAGTTATTCTGCAATCCAGTCCTTGATTATTGAGTAAGATGTTTTCTGCCATGCGATAATGTCCTGGTCCATAGAAGATCAGGAGTCACTTATTAATTTGCAACATAGTTTGGATGGTGAGCAAGACAGGCAACTCAAATCAGCTTTCAACCAGCCATGCAAAGGGCAGGACATGGGCAGGAAGACCAATTACTTGGTATTCCCTGCCTGACCAGTTTTTAAATATTACTTGCTATATACCCCTGGACGTGGTCAAGCCTGCCTCACTATACTACAACTGAATATGGTGTCTTCCCAACCCCAGCATGCCACATCCATACCACCTGCAAGCTCTCCTTAGCAGGGTGGGATAGGAGCAAAAATGGCTGGAAGAAGAGGTTGGTGAGCAGACTGGCCTGCATTTATATCTGTGGCTGCCAGTCAACCCTAGCCTTCACCTCTTCTCCCCAAGCCATGCCCCTGGGATCCATAGGCAGAGCTTTTGCCTCAGTTGTGGCCTCCCCACCTCTAGATGGGGATGGATCAGCTCCTTTATAGTCTGGATTTACGTACAAATCCAGCTGCCCAAAGATGTTACAGTAGAAGAAGCATCACATTATACAATGTTTCTTTTAAAATGTACACCATGAAGTCTATAATCAGACACAATCTGACTAGCAAATTAGTAGAAACCACACTATTGAATATAGCCAGCTATTTTAAAGTTAGCCAGCTAACTATAGCTGACTAACTTTAGGACAGCTCTTTGGCCCAACCAGATTTAGCCGGCTAAGTCATCCATCTAACTGAATATCAGAATTAGCTGGCTAACTTAACCGGCTAACTCAACTCCTCCCATTTACGCCCCTGGAATATCCTAACTTAGCTGGCTAAATTCTAGCTGATTATCTTATTAACTGGCTAGAATTTAGCCGGATAAATGTTCAAATATTAATTTAGCTGGCTAACTGCTTTTGAATATGGATCTCCACAAGGTTATTGGAAAAAAATGTCTTGTAACTAAGGATTAGGCTACCATGAAAATTATGGAAATGTAAGTTAAACTATATGTATATGTTTAAAAATGTTCAATAAATGTTTCTAGAACATTACTGTGCTTGCAGTAGTTTGTCAATTTTCCCTCCTTTTAAATGAAGCAAAATAGATTTTTAACAAGTTTTGAATACTGGAAGGCTTACATAAAAAAACAATTTTGACTTACTGTAATTTTTTGTCATGTTTGTGTATACAGCCATAGCAGGGTAAGGTATACGCTATCTGCTCAAGTGTGGATAATAAAATTTATGTTTTAGCCAAGTGGATTGGCACAAGGTTATAGAGCTGTTCATATCTACATTGCAAATGTAATCTGCTCTCATCTGGTGGTGACTGAAGGTCATTATCTTCTGCCATCTGTGCTCTGGGATATTAAAAATTGCTTGGTAGTCTCAATCCACTTTGTAGGGGACAGGCGCTACCTTTTTTACTAAAACCTATCATCAGCTCCGAAACCACTAAAATCTGAAAAAGAAATCCAAGTTTCAGGGAGATTCTGGCTGTGGCTGTAAATTCCCCTAGGCATTCCCACAGTGAGGGCAGTTCATCTTCACACTAGTGTCAAGAATTGTGACAGCCTCCAAGGGCCCAGATGCCAGCCTCCCTGAGGTGTCCCAGATGATCTCCCTCAGGTGTCCCAATAAGGTGTATAATTCATCCCTGCTTCCAAGGAGGCACTGGCACTAGCAGGTTTTGATGAGGAGTTGGAAAGATGGATCCAAGCAGGTATTGAACTGCAGAGTTGCAAGCACTGGTGCATTGACATCATTGATAGCCTCGTGAACAGAGTGTCAACCTCTGCTGGAGACTCTGATGGCATCTGATGGAAGTGACCTATTGCCAGTTTCTAGAGAGACATCAGAATTGACATTGACATTGTTGTCAATTTGAAATGCATGGGGTGAGGAAACTTCCCCAAGGCGCAGAAGTTCATCAGTGTCTGGCGTAAGTTCTAAAACAAAGAAAAAAAAAAAAGGTAGGGCCTTTTAAGGGGTCAGGAAGGAGAGGGGAAGAGGGAGGGTAGGTAGGGGGATAGGAAAGTTCCCTCCCAGTCCACTCCTTAATTGGAGCGGACTGGGAGGGAACTGGGGGAGGCTCAATCTCGTTACATAAGAAAATGCCATACTGGGTCAGACCAAGGGTCCATCAAGCCCAGCATCCTGTTTCCAACAGTGGCCAATCCAGGCCATAAGAACCTGGCAAGTACCCAAAAACTAAGTCTATTCCATGTAACCATTGCTAATGGCAGTGGCTATTCTCTAAGTGAACTTAATAGCAGGTAGTGGACTTCTCCTCCAAGAACTTATCCAATCCTTTTTTAAACACAGCTATACTAACTGCACGAACCACATTCTCTGGCAACAAATTCCAGAGTTTAATTGTGCGTTGAGTAAAAAAGAACTTCCTCCGATTAGTTTTAAATGTGCCCCATGCTAACTTCATGGAGTGCCCCCTAGTCTTTCTATTATCCGAAAGAGTAAATAACCGATTCACATCTACCCGTTCTAGACCTCTCATGATTTTAAACACCTCTATCATATCCCCCCTCAGTCGTCTCTTCTCCAAGCTGAAAAGTCCTAACCTCTTTAGTCTTTCCTCATAGGGGAGCTGTTCCATTCCCCTTATCATTTTGGTTGCCCTTCTCTGTACCTTCTCCATCGCAATTATATCTTTTTTGAGATGCGACGACCAGAATTGTACACAGTATTCAAGGTGCGGTCTCACCATGGAGCGATACAGAGGCATTATGACATTTTCCGTTTTATTCACCATTCCCTTTCTAATAATTCCCAACATTGTTTGCTTTTTTGATTGCCGCAGCACACTGAACCGATGATTTCAATGTGTTATCCACTATGATACCTAGATCTCTTTCTTGGGTTGTAGCACCTAATATGGAACATAAATTGCCGCACATAAATTGCATTTTTCAGTCCATGTAAAAGGCCCCCCCCCCCCCCTTGTGCGCACCACCCTGGATTTTAATATGCGCGACGCACACATGTTATAAAATCGCGCACCCAAGTGCACGCGCTGGATAGTGCAAGCATATGGACGCGCGCACTTATGTTTTTAAAATCTACCCCACATTGAAAAGAGATTTGGGGATCTGGAGTCCGGGTGGAGTTTGCATTTACACGCATACCTCTCAAATTTGAAAAGTGTATGCATACATTTTCTTAGGAAATCTTCCAAAATTAGCAGGTGTAACTTGTGCTAGAAGTTTTGCCAGGATAGTTTTCAAAGCGAGCTTAGGCAAATTAAATTTGCTTTGAAAATGGGTGCAATTTGTGTGTAACAATAGAATTACCCCCTAAATGTGTGGAATACTCCACATAGTAATTTGGATAGAATATTATGTAAGTTCAGTTGTATGTGTGTGAAGATTTTATTCAACAATTCGATGTTATCAATAACTACACTTTCATTAAATTCTCTTAGGTGTCAATCTTATTGAAAGCAGCATAACATTTCTAACTACTTGTTTTACCATATTTTTCTGAGATGGTCTTTGAACAAAAGATTAACATTTTTTTCAGACATACATTTACATTAGAACCACGTAATAAATATGTGTGTTTATCACAGCTGACGGCAGAGCAGAGTTGCTAAAGATTAATCTTCGAGAAGTTGACTTGGAGCCTGATGTTGATCTTGAGTTAATTGCTGAGAAAATTGATGGCTATTCTGGTGCTGACATCACTAACGTTTGCAGGTATTTTAATTTGTTTTAATTAAGTGCATAGATAAAATAGCTGGGTGAACATTTGGTCATCTACAGTATGTGCTAAGTCAGGAAATATATGGAATGAATTTTCAGACATTCACACGGTTTGTGCACTTAAAATTGGCAAATATGTGTATAAATAATAGTAGCTTTTATGTGGGCCAAGTAAATTTTCTAAAGGCTACAAGCTTGCACGTACTCCTGCTCATGCAGAAAACTATATGAAAGAAAGAAGGTGTTTTGAGGGTGTTCCTGGGTGGAATTAGTGTGTATATACTTGCATAAGTGGCATATGAGCAAATATCAGCAAAAATGCATGTATGCTTTAACACCTGATACGTAGCAGAATTTAAATCTGTCTTCTTTTGTCTGTACTTCTTTGGGTGGGAAATCTAGAGCAAGTGATGAAGGGGCCTGGGTGAAATAGTGGAGGTCTGAGTCAACTGGTGCTTGGAAGTACGTGCACAAGTAAGAATTCTCCATTGACAAACAGGGCTGAATTAGTTATGACACATGGAGCGATGTCATCAGATGCACCAAATAGACTCCTCTGAGCTCAGTAGAGCTTTTGCTCCACTGAGCATGTGTGGGAGTTTCAGCATGAGTACTGCTTAATGAGTTTTCAGTCATTTTTTTTTCCATATTACCAGCTGGATGTGTGCTCCTCTGTCTTATTGGAAAATTGTATTTCTAAACCCTTCAGGTTTTCTCCTTTTTCTTTTTTTTTCTCTTGCCTTATTGCTTCAATAGCCTTTTAACCGCACTTTTCAGTGTTACAAACAAAACAAAAAAAAAAAGGCAATACATAGGCCCAAGAAGTCTAGCATAAGTGACTTTAAAGACTCCTTCTGCAGGCACAAGATTTCCTTCACAGATGGACCCGATCTTTATTAGAAGTGCCTGGGGCTCTATCATGACTCGACCAATTGTTATAATTGTGGCTGGATATCCCCAGGGCTTAGAAGAATCGGGCTTATAAGATGACTGAGCTCAGGGGCTTTTGAAGCTTCTCTTCTTCTGTGAGCTCTGTGTGTGTGGTGAGTTTAAGCAGGGGGTTCCGTGTCTAGGGATCTCATCACTGCAGATGCATCAGAGTTGAATAGATTGAAGAAGTGTCAGGCCTTAGATCCTTCATCTGCATCAGAGCTTAGAAAGTGAGCATGGGCTTCCTGGATGCCATCTGTGCAGGACCTCAACACACCAGCTAAACTGAATCCTTCTGCCTCTTCAAAGCCAGGGACCTCAGCACTGGTGATACACATGGATCTAGCATAGTCGGCACCGTCAAAGCCTAAAGACTCAGCGTGGTCAGTACCATCAAAGTATGTAGATTCAGCAAGGGCTGTCCCATCAACACAGAATTGTCAGCACTATTGAGGCACCGGACTCCAATGACACCATTGACATTTAATCACTGGGCATCAAAGGAAAAGATTCTCTAGAAGCCATTGGTGTGAGGACCAATGTTCCCTCTGATTTTTTTCCTAGTGTGCAGATGACCCATTAGCCTGAGCAACATCAAAATGCTGTTATGTAAGATGCACAGGGAAATGTTCTCATGAGATACTATACAGTCTCTCTTTTTCTGAGACACACATGCTCACTGACACATGCACACACGCTCTCTGACACACAATCACACTCTCGGGTCAAGAACATGTAAACCATAGAGCCTACTGAATAAGTGACTACAAATTAGAAATTTAATTTGTGGCTGGCAAGTTCTAAAACTAGAACTTGCCAGCAATGCAAAACTGGAGAAAAAGAAACACCTTTCCAAACTGATAAAGTATGAAATACTTCTCACAAAAGAATGAGTAGGAAGAACACCTGGGAGGACCTAACATTCACTCTATTTGGTTTTCCTCACCCAAAGCAGTACAATAAAAATATTAAATATCTAAAAATACATTAGCAAAAATAAATATAATACTGTCTTTATTCCTAAAGTGCTGCATATCAGCCTCTAATACATAAAAACAGGAGGAACTTTGGCAATCACTGTCCTTCTAGGTGTCTATCAACACCCCTCCTCCCCGTGATGAAAGAGTGAGAGCTCCATGGGAGGAGCATGAGGGGAGACTTGAGGGACTGCAGGGGATAGGGAGGGTCTGGAGCAGCTGTTGAAAAGGTGAGCAGTTTAGAGGAACAGTGGATGGGGATAAAACTCTCATCCCCTACACCAGTGTTTCTCAACTCTCTCCTGAAGGCACACCTAACCAATCAAGTTTTCAGGATTGACAAAATGAATATGCATGAGATAGATTTGCATACATTCAGATCCAGTGCATACAAATCTATTTAATGCATATTTATTGTGGCAATTCTGAAACCCCAGCTGGCTAAGTATGCCTCTAGGAGAGGGTTGGGAAACACTGCCCCTATACCATGCACCTGTCCCAAACAGCCTCACCCTCATCCCCCTTCTTCTCCCACTCCAAGCCTACCTCCAGCCCCCTCACGCACATTCCCTCCTCCCTCCTCCTCCAAGCCCGGCTCTGGTCCCCCTCACAACTCATTCCCCCCCTGCCCTCCAAGCCTGTTTCTGTCCCCCTCCTCCCCTCTCTTCCCAGCCAGTCTGAGCTCAGCTCCTCCCCCTTCATTTCCCTATCTCGTTTCTACCGCGTAAGTCGTGGGATTTTAAAAGGGGCGCATGCCAACACCATTCCCGGTTTACCAGTTTGTCCACCAGTTCATCCAGTTAACAGCTAGGTCCTTCAACCCCCACCTGTACCCCAGACCCTTTAAAACCCTCAGAAATGTCCTGATTGTGCACTTGTCATCCATAGCAGAAGTAAATTTATGCAACAGGAGACCTCTGTGCATGCCGGGGCACAGAATTATCCACAGGATTTAGCTTATGCAGGCTGTTTGAAAAATACCCTCTCTATGTCAGACTACACCTTTTCACATAATCCTTATGCTTCTCTTTGTTTACCTTCTGTCCATCTTGGCTTGAGAACACATTGTAGAAGTTATATGGCTGATGCCAGATCTTGTAACATAGTATAACCCTGAGCTCTTTGGGCTGTGATAGAGATTAGTTCCTCTGCCTGCTCTCATTGTACCCCAAGAGTCAACAATTCAGTGTTTGAATACTTTGAGTATACTTCAGCTTCTTGTGGTGCTTTGTCTCAAGAGAGCTTTAGTACAACAGCATCTTGCTAGTAGTCTATTGCCTCTGCATAACCATGCCTTGGGACTGTTTGGAATCTTTTTTAAAAGATTGGATAAAATCTTCAAGGTACTCCAGTTCTAAGGCCACTTTGGTAGTTAAAGTATTCCTCTGTGCAATAGTTTCATGACTGTTTTGGTGACTCGGGAATGTTTGTCTGCCAATGCAGGCTTTGGTGCCTTGAGATCACCTAATTGTAGCAACAAAGCTGAAGCCCATTTGTAAATTATGTTTGTTTGCTAAACATCATAATCCATTTCGTATATTCATCCCTTAGCTTTCCTTACCCATGTGTTTTTTACAAGTTTTTCTCTGTCTTATCAAGGGTGACCTTGTGCTTTCTCAGCATGTTAGTTGATAGACCACTCAATAGAATTCTGACTGAGGCAATCAGCCAACATGATTTTGAACTTTTGTCTTCGATTTTAGTGACAAAGGAAGTAAATGTGTTTCTATCAAGTTGAGGGATGGTATAAGGAGGCAGGAGTTGGAAGAGCATGTTGATGACTAGCAGTGAAATTTTATACTCTATCTAAAATGTAAAGGATAACTGGAGACATTTTCACAAAATAGAGAAATATTGCAAATATGGAGCTGGTCCATAGTAATTTGGATGTACTCAGATATAAAAGCTGGAACTTGTGGAGCATGTTGAAGTAAAGAGTTGTAATAGTTAAGAAGCTCCAAAGAGACTGATAAATATTTCAGCTAAAAAAGAATCAAGGATATGGTGGATACAGGAAATTTTGCAGAAGCATTGTATACACTTTTGCAAAACATGTAAGTAATAAGAATATAAGAACATGCCATGCTGGGTCAGATCAAGGGTCCATCAAGCCCAACATCCGATTTCCAAAAGAGGACAAACCAGGTCACAAAAACCTGGCAAGTACCCAAACACTAAGAAAATCCCATGCTACTGATGCCAGTAGTAGCAGAGGCCATTCCCTAAGTCAACTTGATTAATAGCAGGTAATGGACTTCTCCTCCAAGAACTTATTCAAACCTATTTTAAACCTAGCTACACTATTTGCTCTAACCACTAGGCTACTCCTCCACTCTAGGAGAGCTGTTCCATCCCTTTATCATTTTGGTCACCCTTTTCTGTACCTTCTCCATTGCAACTATATCTTTTTTGAGATGCGGTGACCAGAATTGTACACAGTATATTCAAGGTGTGGTCTCACCATGGAGCGATACAGAGGCATTATGACATTTTCCTTTTTGTTAACCATTCCCTTCTTAATTCCTAACATTCTGTTTGCTTTTTTGACTGCTGCAGCTCCCTGAGCTGATGATTTCAAAGTATTATCCACTATGATGCCTAGATCTTTTTCCTGAGTGGTAGCTCCTAATTTGGAACCTAACATCATGTAACTACAGCAAGGGTTATTTTTTTCCTATATGCAACATCTTGCACTTGTCCACATTAAATTTTCATCTGCCATTTGAATGCCCAGTCTTCCAGTCACGCAAGGTCCTCCTGCAATGTATCTCAATCCGCTTGTGATTTAACTACTCTGAATAATTTTGTATCATCTGCAAATTTGATAACCTCACTCGTATTCCTTTCCAGATCATTTATAAATTTATTGAAAAGCACTGGTCCAATTCAGATCCCTGAGACTCTCCACTGTTTACCCTTTTCCACTGAGAAAATTGACCATTTAATCCTACTCTGTTCTTGTCTTTTAACCAGTTTGTAATCCACGAAAGGACATCACCTCCTATCCCATGACTTTTTAGTTTTCTTAGAAGCCTCTCATGAGGGACTTTGTCAAACGCCTTTTGAAAATCCAAATACTCTAGATCAGGGGTCCCCAAACTCAGTCCTCGAGGGCCGCAACATAGTCACGTTTTCAGGATTTCCACAATGAATATGCATGAGATCAATTTCTTGCACTGACTTCAATGTGTGAAAATAGATCTCATGCATATTCATTGTGGAAATCCTGAAAACCTGACTGGGTTGTGGCCCTCAAAGACTGAGTTTGGAGACCTCTGCTCTAGATCTGCCAGTTCACCTTTATCCACATGATTATTAACCCTTTCAAAAAAATGAAGCAGATTTGTGAGGCAAGACTTCCCTTGAGTAAATCCATGTTGACTCTGTTCCATTAAACCATGTCTTTCTACATGCTCTTGATTTTGATCTTTTTCCACTATTTTTCCCAGCACTGAAGTCAGGCTCACTGGTCTATAATTTCCAGATTGCCCCTGGAGCCCTTTTTAAATAATGGTGTTACATTGGACACCCTCCAGTCTTCAGGTACAATGGATGATTTTAATGATAGGTTACAAATTTTAACTAGTAGATCTGAAATTTCAATCTAGCCTACTACATCTTCCAGGTTCACAGTGATTTGGTTCAGTTCATCTGACTCATCACCCTTGAAAACCATCTCCGGAACTGGTATCTTTCCACATCCTCATTAGTAAACACAGAAGCAATGGTCTTATCTTCTCCAAGAGCCCCTTTAAACCCCTTGGTCATCTAAAGGTCCAACCGACTCCTTCACAGGTTTCTTGCTTCGGATATATTTTTAAAAGTTTTTATTATGAGTTTTTGCCTCTGCGGCCAACTTCATTTCAAATTCTCTCTTCGTCTGTCTTATTGTTTTTTACACTTAACTTGACAATGCTTATGCTTTTTCCCATTTTCTTCAGATGGATCATCCTTCCAAATTTTGAAGGATATTTTTTTTGGCTAAAATAGCCTCTTTCAACTTACCTTTTAACCATGCTGGTAATTGTTTTGCCTTCCTTCCACCTTTCTTAATGCGTGGAATACATCTGGACTGTGCGTATAGGATTATATTTTTAAACAATGTCCATACCTGTTCAAAACTTTTAACCTTTGCAGCTGCATCTTTCAGTTTTTTCCTATTTTCCTCAAAGTTTCCCTTTTGAAAATTTAGTGTTAGAGCTGTAGATTTACCTATTGTCTCCCTTCCAGTTATTAGTTTAAATTTGATCATGTTATGATCACTATTGCCAAGTGGCCCCACCACCGTTACCTCTCTCACCAAATCCTGCGTTCCACTAAGAATTAAATCTAAAAACTCCCTCTCTCGTTGGTTCCTGAACCAATTGCTCCATGAAGCAGTCATTTATTACTTCCAAGAACTTTGTCTCTAGCATGTCTTGATGTTACATTTACCCAGTCAAAATTGGGGCAAATTGAAATCTCCCATTATTACTGCACTGCCACATTGGTTAGCTTCCCTGATTTCTTAAGGTGATGTAAGTGAAGATTGTGGCTATTGGTGGTAAAAGCAGCATTTAGATCAAGGGAGGATAAAGAACAAGAAAGAACTCGTGGCCAAAGAGCCTGACAACCCAGTGGAAGCATTAAAACCCCAGATGAAAAAAAATTAGAGGAAGCGGTACGGCATAAAGCGATTACGAAAAAAAAAAATATGTAATAGTTACCAGACAGTCTGGTAGCACCGTACATATATTTTCTTCCGAAGATTCATAAGTCCCTGGCCGAACCCCCTGGGAGGCCTATTGTGTCGGGCATAGGCTTGATTTTTGAGTCTATTGCGAAGTTTGTAGATAGTTTTCTGCAAGATAAGGTGGTTGAGATAAGGTCTTATATAAGAGATTCTACAGAGTTTTGGGGTTGTCTGAGTGAAGTGGGCTCTATGGGAGAGCATCATCGGTTTGTGACCGCGGATGTTACAGCATTGTACACCAATATACCTCAGTGAGGCTGTGGAGGTTGTGAATCAAGTGTTAGCTGAGAAAGCTAGGAAGAATGAAATTTCAACTGTGAGGATGAGTTACATCTTGAAACTGGCAGAGATAATAGGTGAGTTTTATTTCACGTTTCAAGGCATTTTTTATAGACAAGTGAAGGGTATCCCTATGGGATCACCAGTCGCTCCGTCTATAGCTTGCTTGTATATGTCACAGTTTGAAGAAATGTATATTTATTCCAGTCCTTCTCCCACATTAAATGTTTTAAAAGATTTATGCATGATCTTTTTTGGATCTGGGAGGGAGAAGATGTAACTCTACAGGAATTTGAGTTGTGGTTGAATTCGGCTGATCAGAATCTTCATTTTACCATTCAAAGTAATAAGGAAGAGATTGATTTTCTTGATATTAGGGTATATTGTATTAATAAGAAAATTGAGACAACTGTATTTGTGAAAGAGACTGACAGGAATTCTATTTTATACTTTGAAAGCTTTCATCCTAAGCGGCTTAGAGAGAATGTTCCGGTGAGCCAATTTTTGAGATACAGGAGAATTTGTTCTTCAGTGACTGAATACAAGAAGAAGGCTGAATTTTTATGTCAGAAGTTTATGGTACGAGGATACCCCAGAAAATGTGTAAGACCTGCGTATAAACGGGGATTATATGCTCAGAGGGAGAATTTGCTTGTGAAATCTCAAAAAGAGTCATTAGATAGAATAGTTTGTTGTCTGCCGTACTCTGTGAGATGCTCTTCGATTAGAAAAATTATGAGACATTGGGCACTATTGAATACCATTTCAGGATGTGAAGACCCCCCTGTTTTTGCATATTCTAAGGGTCAGAATTTAAGAGTTATGGTAACAAATAGGGATGATAGACAATTGCAAATTGAGTGAGGATGATAAATGTCAGGAGTGTTCAGTTTGTCAAAATAGAGTGGAGTTGCAGAGTTATCAGTATGACAGGAATAAGGACCCATATATAATTAAGGGTGAGTATTTATGTACATCTAAGAGTCATTTATGGTATTGTGTGCCGCTGTGGTGCTCTGTACAACCGTACGGTTTAAATAATGGTGTGGATTGGGAGGCGTTTTATAGATAGGGTATATGAAGTGGCGTGTCGAGATGTGGTAGGCATGGAGAAATATATGGTGGGGGATATATGTGGATATAACGGAGTATATTTGTTGTGATAGATATATATATATAGATATAGATATAGATAGATATAGATATATATATGGGTGATATATGTGGATATAGGTTTGGAGTCTAATTGTTGTGAGTGTATGGGGGTTGCTAGATATGGTGGGATGTCTGAGCGTTTGGTGTAGTGTTGAGAGCATGTTTTGGGATGAGTAATTTATGGATGTGATAGATGGGATTGTGGTGGTGTATGACTGGATACATATGGTTGATAATGTGACATTTTGGTATGGGATGGTGAGAGATGGAGATTTCGTGATATATATGTGGATATAAGTCTTGGAACATAATTGTGGTGATACATAAGGGGAGATATTTGGATATAAGATTTGGAGCACACTTGTTGTGGTTGTATGGGGGTCAATAGATGTGGTGGATGTTTGAGCGTATGGTGCAGTGATGAGAGGATGTTTTGGGGATGGATGATTTATGTTGAGAGTATGTGAGATACTGGATCGCGGTGGTGTATGACTGGATATTGATGTTTAATTTGGGTGCCGGTTGGTATTGTGTGTGAGTGTATGGTTGAGGGTTTACATAAAGTTGTTCGAGTTTGATATGGGTTATTTGGGTGATGTGATGACATGTGCTACAGATAAATTTGGTTGATTGGTTGCGTCAATTACGTGATGAGGTGGGTTGTGAGTTGAGTGATAGGGACACCATCTTAAAAGAGATGAAGACACCTTGGTCTGGCTGTCGCCGTTAATTGTGTGATATGGGTTCAATCGTCCGGTTTGAAGATATTTTGTGTAAGCGATGATGTGCCTTTGATGGTAAGATTTAATATTAGTGCCTAATGTCAGCTAGAGATAGGAGGAATAGGTTATTGAGTAAGATTTGTTATGGTATATGTATGTACCTTTTTCTTGAACAGGTACATGTGAATCAGATATGGCTGTCGGAATTGGGTGGAGTTTCTTTATCGTTTGAAGATAATGTGAAAGATTGTATGAGGAATTTTAAGGTTGGATATTTAAAAAAAAATTATGAGCTAGATGAAGGATATTGTTGAATTGAGTAGTCTTGAATATTAGAATAATATCTTTATAGCATATGTTTTTTGTTGTAGGGTGACTAATTGTTAGCGGTGATGGACATGAACAGATATTGAGATCATTGGAGAAAGTGAGTTAATATTTAGTGAGATGGGGAGATAGATATTAAATCACTTTTGGGGTATTTTAATGTTTTTAATATTATTTTTGTGTATTGAGGTATTCTGTGAGTCTGGAGATGTCAATTCATAAATGATCTTGGCGCAAGTTGTCCCCTGAAGAAGCTTACGCGAAACAAGTAACCTTGTAGGGAACATTGGAAAAAGGGTTCCAGTGAGGGAGCATTGGAAAAAGTCCATTGAAGAGGATTTGGGAATATTAAACAAATTAAAAAAAAAAAAAAAGGGAGGGAGGGATAAAAGATAATTTAATAGATTGAATCTCCTGAGATTGTAAAACGGTGCACTACAGATATTTTATGTTGGGTGGGGGAATGTGTGTTGAATGTATGTTGGGATATGTTTTAAGAAAATGCCTTTGAGCATTACTGGCATGTCCATGATATAAATGTTTACATAAGTTGATGTGAAGATATATCTGTACCAATTTTTGTAATTTGTGTACTTGTTTGTTATATGTGAATAAATAAAATTGAGAAATATTTAATAATGTGATTTAACATGGTGTTAT
The DNA here is from genome assembly GCF_901001135.1 of Rhinatrema bivittatum. NCBI lineage: Eukaryota > Metazoa > Chordata > Amphibia > Gymnophiona > Rhinatrematidae > Rhinatrema > Rhinatrema bivittatum. Next base: position 97,373,867 of record NC_042619.1, on the reverse strand, counting down.
AATTAATGTATTTTGGAGATATTGTTAGTATTGTGTATACTTTAACATATAATCATTGTGATGTTCCATATATATATATATATATTAGGAATTAGGGAACTATAGTTCTCTCTGTGTTGTATTACCAAAGAGCAAAAGACCATTTACCACATAAATGGCAATAATTGTGTGAGTGGGCAGACTAAACAGGCCATATGGTCCTTTTTCTACCGTCATGTTTTTATGAAAATCAAGTCAAGATTGGGAAGTAGCAAGAGTGAAGAAGGGCATCTATAGCTTGGTACAAGGATTCCTAACATGTTTTGAAATGAGAGTTCTAGAAATTATAAGAACTATGAATGCCCTTATCTTATTTTCTAGTGACATAAGAAAGCTGTTGATACCTTCACGGTGGTGCCCATCCTGACTGAGAGTCTAAAGCTCATTAGAATACCATGACTTAGGGAGGACAATAGATAAGAGAAAGTTTAAAGTTGAAACAAGGTAAGAGGAGGCTAGTGAGGTGAGAAAAATGAATAGTGTTTTGAGGAAAACCTAGAAATGATTCACATCACTTTCATACCTAGGTAGAACAAGAGAGGTGGTAGATTTGATGAAAATGAATGAAATGTTTCTTTGAAGTATGCAATTTATATGGAATGGCATGCTTAAGGTTAGTACTCATGCATTTATGTATGTTTCTAGAGATGCCTCCATGATGGCAATGCGACGTCGGATCCAGGGTTTAAGTCCAGAAGAGATCCGCGCTTTATCTAAGGAAGAATTACAGATGCCTGTTACTCTGATAGACTTTGAGCTGGCTTTAAAGAAAATCTCTAAATCTGTATCTGCTGCTGACATAGAGAAGTATGAAAAATGGATGGCTGAGTTTGGATCTGCCTAATTTTCATGCATCGTTTTATTTCCTATAGTTTCTACCATTATATTTATTTATGAAGCAGAAAAAATTCCAATGGATTCTAGTCACAAAATATCCCTTTTGGAAGAATATTTTGCTTATAAGCACATTTGTATTTCTGTGTTCTTGTAGCAAGAAAGTCCAAGGCAACTATTTCAAAGGTTGAACACTCCTTTGTTTTCTTTGTATTCTTTGGGTATTAAAATGGTTACAATCAAACTTCAGATATATTTGGGTATTAAAAATGTATACAGTAACAAAAATCTAATGCATTAGATTTCCCTTTAAGATGTATCAAATCATAGTTAGGAAATCAAGTAATTGTTGAAACATTTCAGTCTCTCTCTCATCCTGTGTAGGAATGTCTCATGCTTAGAACATTCTCTCCATTTTAAACAGTTTTACATTTGAACTATGTTAACAATATTTTTCTTATTGGGGCCTTATAAGGGTGGTCTCACATTATTCCTTTTGATGTGAGAATCTCAGGGCAAAGCAAGAGGTTCTGACATAAAGAGATGACAGACTAAGCCAGTCTTGTAATGATCAAAAATCACAGAATTAAGTTAAAATATTGTTTGTTTGGCTAGTAAAAGGAAGTGAAATTTTCTTAAAATATAAGAATTCATCATTTTTTTAAACCAATAATCAACTGTGATGAAATGAGCTACTTAAAAAATGTAATTAAATAAATAGTTGAAACAATTCTTTGTAAACCTGTTCTGTACTTTATAATAAATTCTGCTGTCAGAAAAGTCTTATTGTATAAGAAAGTTATTTTGTGGAGTTTGGGCAGCCAGCAATGGTCAGAACTGATGTGTAGGTGGCTTTAGCCACGCAAATGACTATAGCGGCCTCATGGAAGCAAGTGAACAGCCCACAGAGCTCGGCAGTCTGGAAGAGAATGTCGAGTGTTTATTATTTGAGCAAGTTAACAGCTCTTCGACAGGATCGACTGGAACGTTTTCAGAAGTTATGGATGTCCTATGAGCATTGGGTGATGTGCAACTGTACTCCCTGATCTGGGAACCTTAGATATTACAATGATTATCAGTTAGCGGGATTGTGGAATATCAGGTCATTTATCCTTATCATTTATACTTATGATTGTAGAATAGTATATCCAGAGGGGGGTGGGGGGAGGGGGGGCATATCATGTCAAGTCCTGTCAGTTACTAAGGGTTGGCTATACTACTGGTTACAAGTTTGTGTATTTTGTACCTGCGGGCGCCTTATGCTTATGTATCATTGACATTCACAATAATAAAACTTTAAATGAAAAAAAAAAAAGAACTGATGTGTAGTTCTGAAGCTGTATAATATGGGGCAGATTTTAAAACCTGCGCACCGGCGCAGATTTGTTCACGCAACCTGGCGCAAACAAATCTACGCCCGATTTTATAACATGCGCGCGCTGCTGCGCGCATGCTATAAAATCCAGGGTCGGCACGCGCAAGGAGTGCACAATTGTGCAACTTGCGTACGCTGAGCCACGAGGCTGCCTCTGTTCCCTCTGAGGCCGCTCCAAAATCGGAGTGGCCTCGAGGGAACTTTTCTACCGCTCCCCCCCCCCCACCTTCCCCTATCTAACACACCCCCCAGCCTTAACTAGATCCCCCCCACCTTTATTGCGTGCGCTAGGGATGTGAATCGTGTGCCTGATCGTTTTAACGATCTGGATCGGCTGGGGGGGAGAAAAAAATCTGATCGGCATGATTTTTTTGCAAAAAAATCGTTTTTCTGAATAGTGCGCACTAACGGAAGTGCGCACTATCAAAAAATTGTTACTTAATGGTTTAAAAGTAACATTTGAGGAAATGTTCGTTAGCTAGAGGTGCACACTAAGCCGCGCATGCTTGGTGCTGTCCCCCGTGGCCATTTTGCTACCAGATATAGCACTCACTAGCCAGAAAGAGAAAAAAAGTGCCAGCAGGCTGCAGCAGTGACAGTGCCGCCAGTAGCCAGTCTAGCCTCAGCCTGCTCTTTAAATTTAACCACTGTAAATATAATAAATTAATAATAAAGTTTTGTGTTTAGTTTTTCTATAGTATGTTAATGTTTTGAAGCTCAGGTTGCAAGTTTCTTTATTAAATGTTTTGTTTCACTTAAGTAGCATATTAAATGAAGAGAAGTACTTAATTTCATTTTATGTAAAGTTTCTTTAGTTTAATACACAGAGTACTTCATTATATTTTATGCTACTTTAGTGAAAAAAAAAAAGAAGTTTAACACAGGAACTGCAAACTTGAGCACAGTTTTCTCACCAATTTTATCTGCATGGCCCATCTGAACTTCTGAACAGACAGCTGTCCTTCAGAGACTGCCTGGCCCTTCACCTCCCCGCCCCCTCCTCTCTCCCATATACCAGCAGTGTGGGTGAGGGGGAGCAGGGATGTGAAGGGGGAGACAGCCCCTGCTTTCAGGTCTGATTTTCTGAAGAGAGCTGTCCTTCAGAGACCAGGGAGTCCTGCTTGGCCCTTCACCTCCCCCTTCCCTTCCCTTTGTCAAGCTACCAACTGTTTCCATTTCCCATCCCCCATATATTAAACCATCACCTCAGTGGGAACCTTGGTAACATCAATAGATAAGAGGGCAGCCAATAGGAATACATATTCCTTCCTAACTGACCTGAAAAGTATGAAAATGTTTCATTTTCTGTTAGTGCGCACTAACCCAATTAACGATTTTTTTACGATAAATCGGGGGAATTTCTATTGTATCGCACTCTTTAACGATTAATGACGATATTAAAAATATCAGGCGATAATTTAAATCGTTAAACGATTCACATCCCTAGCGCGTGCCATCCCCCGACACAGGCCGCTGTGTCGGAGGACTCTGGACTGCCCCCGGACCACCACCACACCCCCGGACCTGCCCCTTCCTGCCCCTTTTTCGAAGCCCCGGGACATACGCACGTCCCAAGGCTTGTGTGCACCACCGAGCCTATGCAAGATAGGCTCAGCACACGCAGGGGCAGCTTTTCGGGTGTTACGCGCGTAACCCTTTGAAAATCTGCCCCAATAGTTTTACTGATGGGGCAATTTTTAATAGGCTGCCTAGCTGTAAAGTACATGTACAGGAAGAGAGAGCAATAATGAGACATTTCGGTTCTGTTGGTAATTGCCAATCTTCTATGCAGGTAAAGGTACATGCATATGTCAGTACACATACTTTTACCTGTGTTTCTTTTTAGGCATTTCCAGGAGGGATTAAATTGGGGACGACAACTATACATCTATTTTGGATATTCATACTTAACCTGTTTTTTATTTTTTTTGCTTTAAAAATGTGATATAGAAAGGTAAGGTAAAAACCAAATCAAATAGTTTAAATGGAAATACATGATTGCTAAACTATCACTTAAAGGTTATTTTAACATAAAAATTAAATAAGTAGTATAAAAAAAATAAAAAAACAATAAATATATAAATAATGCACAAAAACAAATACTAGCAAAATTCCAACACTGCCATGTTTTGGCAGATTTCCTGCATCAGGGATGAAACCTAAATTTTATTATAATTTTAAGGTGTGCACAGCAGACAAATGCAAAACATATATGCACATATGTACACATACATAGACAGGTTTTATGCTTAAGAAAAATAGTGTGTTCCCTATCTAGAAGTATCACTGAAAATTCAAAGTTCACTTTTAGAATCTAACATGACTGCTTTGGCCGCTTCATGTGCTCCTGCTTTGATATTGGCATCATGTGAATTCTGGAAGTCTGCTTTTGCAACATTTCCAAAAGATGATGGTTGAATGATGTAAACAAACAACAAACAGAAAATCTATAAATGGTAAACATTATAAAAATATATAAATATGTAAAATAAAACAATATATTGTATGAATTAATACAATAAAAATATAAAAAATTGTGAAGGAATATATGTATTGCTTACTAATGTGTGAGAGACAATGTTAAAACATATCAAAGCAGACAAAAGCTATTAAGAGTGTTCCTAGAGAAGAATCCCCCATCAATTGCATTGTTTGTTCCTAGAAATAACTGGGTGAAAAATTTGTTTATATCACATAAACTTCTTAAAATTCCTTATATATCCAATTTGTCTGTCTTGAATAGACTGTAAGCTCTACTGAGCTGTGACTGTCTCTCAGCACAGTCTGCCATATTTCTTCTGACAAAGGATAAGTGATAATGGTGGTAAACACAATGTAAAAGAAGAGTCTGGCCTGTATGAAAATACTCACTTAGCACAGATCAAGATGGTGGTTGGACTAATATGTCAGTGGCTGGCCAATTAGGAAATATGAGATAAGACAATTTTCTTTTAACAGCCTAAGAAACTGATAAAATATGAAGAAGGTTACAATAAATAGGCAGAATTAGGGACTGGATGAAACATTGCAAACACATCCTACTGTAGGGTGGTAGCTGCAGCAGCATTTGCACTATTCTTTTTGCTTTCCAGGACATCTCTTCATTGCATTTTTTTATGCAGTGGGACTAGATAAGACAGCATGAACAGTACTCTCCAAGTATGCTGCATGAACAGCGCCATAGCTGATTAGCAGAAATGCACAAACAGAAGTAAATAACATTTTTCAAATTAAAAATCTGAGCAAGAAAAATCTAACAAAATGAGTAAATAATAAAAATATAGAAAATATAAATAAAATATGAAATATAAAATCTTGAAAATGAATCGTGAAAAGGACTGGCATGACAACTAAAAATATGCATATGTGTCTAAAATGTTAATGTGAAATATGCAAACATCATAAAAAGAAGACATAAAAATATAACATTTAAGAGGAGATTGGAAACTGAAAAATAAAGTAAATGTGAACAGATCCAAAACTGACCTGCAGTATTTTTCTTTTTTTTTTTTTTGTAACTTGAAGTATGGGGAAATGTGGTCACTATAGGCCTGTAGGGTTTGGGATTGTGTTATTCAACTGGCTATATACTGAATATAGCTGGTTAGGTCTAACGTCTGGGTAAGTGTACCCAGTTAACTTTTTAGACTTACTTCTACCATGACCAAACTTACAGGGTCATTCATTAAAACGCGATGGGCCGTTATCATGTGCGTTAGGGCGTAATCGCATGCGATTAACGCCCTAACGCATGCGATAATTACCGCATCGTGCTGTTAAGATTTCAATGAGGGAAAGGGGAGGGATTTGGGCGGGGTTAGAAAAATTTTGATTCCGGTACCACTGCAAGTGATAATGTGTTAGACATTGCCGACAGTAGTGCCAGAAATAACACCACCTTTCCCATTGGCGGTAGAGGGGTGATAGTGTGCGCCGCAACCGCAGTGGGCAAAAACACACCACCGTGATGATGTGTTTTTTGCAACTCCTCATTCCGCTATAATTATAGCAGAATGATGAATCCCAGGGTTAGTGTTAGTACTCAACCTGGCTAGGTTTAAAGAACACCGCTGCACTTCCTTTTTAAAATTCATGCAGTCATAAACAGGGTTATAATTATTTGGCAGGGCAGGAAATTCAAAACTTATGGTTTATCCAGCTAAGTCCTAACTTTCAATATGGACCTCTTAATGTCTACACCATACATGCTTGACGAAAGTTTTAGCTCCTATTACCTCTGCCAGAAAGTTTTAGCTCCTATTACCTCTGCCAGAAGTCTGTTCCATGTGTTCACAATCTTCTCTGTGAAAAAGTGTTTTCTCACATTCCTTTCGAGCCTTTCTTCCTTCAGCTTCAGATGATGACCCCTTGAAACTGCTGCCTTCTGTTACCTTTTTGAAGTCTGCTAAATATTTGACTGTTTGCATGTAAAAGTATGCGCAGAAAGTTACATCTGATTCTGAGCAGGTGTAATTTCCATGCATATGTTCCCATGCATACCCAGCACAACCCACAAATTTTCAAAGTGGACTTATGTGAACTTTAGCCCAAATTTTCAAAGTGGACTTAAGTCTGCCCTTCTACCATACACAGGCTACTGAAAATTGTTAATATGGGGAGAATATATATTTTAAGTGATATTTCTGTCTTTTGCTGCCCCAAGTGAGAGTGAGGGTCAGCAGTATTTAGGGATTTTATTATTGATTTTTTTATGTACTTTATTTCTCTATTATATTTTATTATTTAGGTTAATGTTCAAAGACGTCTGTCTGGACAAACCTCTAGGTCACATAGCAAATGATGGCAGATAGAGATCAAAATGGTCCATCCAGGAGAACAAGATGGCCGTCGTCTAAACACACCTAGACGCTCTCTCTGCAATTTTCTTCTTAAGCAATTTTCCTTTTCCTTATAATGCCACATACTAAAAGAAAAGCTAAATTAAGAGAAGTTTCAACTTCATCTCCTATATCTGATCAACGGCAACAGTGAATTGATCCATTCTTTGTGGCCCCCCTGCAAACGCCATCGGATACTAGGGCCTCGGTGGATGTCTGTGAGGAGCAAACGCTGAACCCACAGGCCGACGAAATATTGAGTCCTGGCGTGCCGCCGACTCCCTTACCTTCGTATGAAGTTTCTGATGTTAATTTTGCCAAGCAGACCTCTCTTGAGGCAGAAAGGGCTTGGGGTCAGACGGAAGCCCAGAGAAGGGATACCGTTTTGGCATTGTCTTCAGAGAGCCCTTGTTTGCAGGATTCCTCGGGCCACCTAGGTGTTTTGGATACACTTTCTACTGCTACGGGGATTGGGAACCCTACAGAAAGAGGAACTAGGGATTCTAAGGTATGCTCTTTATCACAAATCTTCCTGATTAAACCACCTACTATTACCTTAGATTCCATATGGAATGCCCTGGTATCATTAGAAACAGCTATTTTTTCCTTAGCAGTTCTGACTGAGACCAATACCAGAACACAGACAATGGAGTCTGTTTCTACTTTGGATGTAAAAATGAGAGTTTTGGATGAGCGACTGACAACTGCTGAAGCGGTTCAAAATAAACTGTTTCATGCAGATAATTACTCGAAGAAGGTGGAAAATCTGGAAAATTCCTTGAGACTTTGGAACCTGTGGGTTTTGAATTTCCCATACCTTAAATTGGTATCCTCAAAGGAAGTATTTAAGAATTATTTGACTAGGATTCTCAAGTTTCCGTTGGAAGCTATTCCAGCAATAAAAAAAAACTTCTACCTACCTTCCTCTACTGAAATGATCTCTAAAGATGCTGTACAAGATGCTTCTTTAAATATATCGGACATTTTGGAACTTACTCAAGAAACTAACATCAATGATAGCAAAACATTATTGGTAATCTTTGCTTTCCCATCAGAGAGAAACACAGTTTTGAGATTCTTTTTTAGGAATAGATCTGTTATTCTATGGATAAAAAGTTTTGATGTTTCCAGATGTTACAAGAGCCACTCAAGAACGGCGGAGGAAATTCCTTGCTATAAAATCAAATGTGATATCACGAGGAGTGAGTTTCAATTTAAGATATCCTTGTAAATGTCTGATCAAATTTCAGACTTCCAAATATTTGGTTTTTGAGCCGTCTCAGTTAAGAGCTTTCCTGGACTCCCATTCCTAAAGTTTTCTGTGGGGGTTTCGGCAATTATTGTTAATACAAGGGTTTTGTTGGGTTTTTTTTTGTTTAGTAAGGGATTTCTTCATGCTACATTCTCCTTTGTCGCTCATAAAATCCCTTGTTCTCCCCTTCTATTTTCCTTTGAAGGTTAGGAGATATATTTATATATTTCTTGCTATATAAGGTGTAATTGTAATTATTGTTGATTGTATCTCAATTACTGGTGGAAGTTAATCTTGTTTGTTTTTTTGAAAATTTGATTTAAAAAAAATTGGCCCATCCAATCTTTTCAGCCCCCATGCAGAAATGCTGCACCAAATGTTACCACAGGTTAACGCATTTCTTTATTTTCAGCCTCTAGCCCAGCGTTTCCCAACCGGTGTGCCACAGCACACTAGTGTGCCGTGACTGGAATGCAGATGGGCTGCAGTCTCGTTTCCTTTTTCCCTCCTGGCCTGCAAAATGGCCTCCTGCCAGCAGAAGGCATGAGAGAGCAGCACTTAGCAGCTGCTCCTGCTTCCCTTCTGCTGGCTCTCCTGTGCAACATAAACTGCACGGGGCTCTGAAAGCTTGTGAGACCTGCTGGCCCCATGCAATTACGATTGCAGAAGGAGACTGGCAAAGGAGGAAAAAGCAGCACTTGATAAGCCTGCTCCCAGACTTCTGTTCAGGGATTGGGGGTGGAGTGGGGAAAGGGATAGATGAATGTGCCACAATGTATGGGAGGAGTCGGAAAAGATGATGATGCCAGGAGATGGGAAACAGGGAAGTTGATTATTTCAGGGGTTGGGGAAGAAAGGTGGCGGGAGAGGGAAGATGATTCAAGGGGGTTGGAAGGAGAGGGAAGGTGGTGATGCCAGGGAGTGAGGTTGAGGGAAAATGACAGGGTGTGAGGGGAAACAGAAGATTGATGTCAGTGGGGAAAAGGAGTGGAGAGAGAGGGAAGGTGATGTCAGGGAGAGAGGAGAAGATGATAATTTTGCCAGGAAGTGAGGAAGAGGGCAAGTGATGCCAGGGTTGAAGGGACAGGTAACAGAAAGTGGTATGGGGAATGGAGGGAGAGGGAAGAGAAAAGCAATGATGCCAGGGAATGGAGAGAAAAGGAAATAGATTGTCAGGGGGTCAGGGAAGAGGGGTGGAGGCAGAAGGAAGATGATGCCAAGGGGTGAGGGAGAGGGGTGAAAGCAGAGGGAAGGAGATGATGTCAAGGGGAGAGGGAAGGTGGTGATGGGGGGCGAAGGAAGAGGGAAGGTAATGATGTGAGGGGGTGGGGAAGAGGTGGTGGAAGGTAGTGATGATTCCTGGGGATGGGGCAGAGGGATGGAGAGAGAGGGAAGGTGATAATGACACCAGAGTTGAGGAGGAGGGAGAGAGAGAAGATGATGCCAGGGGGTGGGTGAGAGGGATAGAAGGAAAGGGAAGGTAGTAATAATGATTATGATGTCAGGGGGTGCGGGAAAGTGGTGGAAGGAGAGGGAAGGTGAATGATGATGGTGGTAGTGGAAGAGGGAAGGTGATGATACCAGGGAGTTGGGGAAAGGGGTAGAAGGAAAGGAAAGGTGGTGATGCCAGGGGTGAGGAGGTGGAGAAAAGAGGTGATGTTGATGCTAAGGAATAAGGGAGAGAGGAAAGGTGATGATGATACGAGGGAGAGCGAAGAGATGGGAGAAGGAAGGTGATGATGATGTCAGGGGTGAGGGACAGGAAAGGGAAGAAGATGATGATGCCAGGGGACAGGCATGATTATGATGCTGGGAGAAAAGGGAAGGGAGAAGGTGATGATACCAAGGAGGGAGAGGGAAGAAAGAGAAAGTGATGATGGGGAAGTGGGTGGTGTGCCACAACGAAGCGATCCCTGTGCCATGAGTGCCACGAAACAAAAAAAGATTGGGAACCACTGCTCCAGCCATTAGGGATCTTTTGTATGTATCCCATACCGTTTTGAATCCAGTTACCATTCTTGTCTTCACCACACTCTTCCAGAGGGCATTCCATGCATCCACTACCCTTTCTGTAAAAAAACAAATATTTCCTGATTTTCCTGAGTCTACCCTCTTGGAGTTTCATATCATAAGCCCTAGTTTTACAGCTTCCTTTTCAACGGAAAAGGTTTGAATCATGGTGCATCATTGATAGCTTCTAGGTTTTAAAAATTCTGCATCATATCCCCCTGTCTCTCCTTTTCTCTAGGTTAAAAATATTTAGTTTCTCAAGTTTCATCTCATGTTTTTCAGTACAGACACCCCACACCCTTTTGGTTGCCTTTCTCTGGATCACTTCTATCCAGTCTCTATCCTTTTTTAGATACAGCCTCCAGAACTGAACACAATGTTCCAGAAGAGGCCTCACCCCTGACCTGTACAGGTGAATTATCACCTCGTTTTTCCTACTAGGTTTTAAATTCCCACCTCTCTAACTAGATACATGACTAAGTTATAACCTCAGTGAAATGTATCCAGATAAGGTAGGGGGTGGGGTTCTGGAGAATTTCTGGACAAGATAATTATCTAGCTAATATACCAGATAACTCAGAAATTCAGTTATCTGGATGACTTTTATTGTGCTGAGAGACATTTTTAAAGTTATTTGCATAAACTTACTTGGATAACTTTGGATGTGTCTGGGTATATTCAGTGGCACAGCTGAAATTACAATATAAATTACCTAGATACATTTATCCGGGTAACTTACCTGGATAAACTGTGACTGAATATCAACCTCATTATGGCCTAGATTCATCAAACTGCTATAAATGTAGCAGAAATAGTGCCTGCGATTTAAAAAAAAAAAAAAAAAAAAAAAAAGGGGTGTGGTTAGGGAGCAGCAGCTTCCGAGGGTCTGTTGTTCTTGGTGCACATTTCAGCAGGACAGTGCCTTAATAGCGTTGTCCCGGCCTGCCCAGATTTCAGGAACCCTTTCTTCTTTGTGTACCAGGAGATCCCCATGGTGCATGCATGCAGCCCAGCCACACAGATATCTCCTGGATTTTCTGCACACAGGGTTTTTAAAATTAACCCTTTAAATTGCTTTGTTTGTGTTCTATAGTCCTGCCAGATTAAGATCAAATATGTATTCATAGAAACATAGAAGAAACATGACATCAATAAAAGACCATATGTTCCATGCAATATGGCCCATCCATCCAATTAATTTAGCATTATAATTCTCACTTCCTTAGAGATCCCCTGTATTTAGTCCTATGCTTTCTTCAATTCAACTTTTTCTCCACCACTACCATTGGGAGGCTGTTCTTCACATCCACTACCCTTTCTATAAAGAAATGTTTCATAAGAACATAAGAAATCCTGTTTCCAACAGAGGCCAAACCAGGCCACAAGTTCCTGGCAATTACCCAAACACCAAGAAGATCCCATGCTATTGATGCAATTAATAGCAGTGGCTATTCCCTAAGTAAACTTGATTAATAGCAGTTAATGGACTTCTCCTTCCTAAGATTTCTCCTTCTCCTTCTTCCTAAGATTACTCCTAAGTCTACTCCCTTTCAAATTCTTTTAATGACCCCTTTTTCTAGAGCCTCTTTTTCATTGAAAAACGCTCACCTCAGTTCTTTGCATGTCTGTCATATTTCCCCTATCTCGCCTTTTCTCTAGGGCAGTGGTTCTCAACCTTTTTCCCATCATGACACACCTGACAGACCACGCTCACACGTGTGACAGACACACTGCTCATTGGAATTCACAGTGGAAATAAAGGCCCAGTATTATTTTTATTGTTAAGAATGACACAAGGGAAAGATACATATACTGTCTAAACAGAAATTGCATAAATAGTAAACATCCCACACCAGAACACCATTTTCCAGTTCTCAAACAGTAAACACCTTACTTAAGAAAAGGCACCGCTGAAAATATTACACCAGGCCTTAAGACATCAATACACCTCCTATTAGGAAAACGGAACAAGCCAGGCTGCTATAGAGCCCTACACAGAAACTACCTACCAGCAGAAAACCTCACCTGAATCACATGTGCTGACCCTCATCTAACAAAGAATAAAAAGAGACCAAAACGCATAACTAGAAGCATGCAGACAAAAACTGAATTGGAAACTGCAACAAGCCAGGGTCTCTGTATGCAGTGTAACAAAGGAAAAAGAGAAACATCACCAGTCCTTATACAACAAATCAAGAAATATAAAGTCAATAGCAAAACCATACTAACAAAAAGAACAGATTTTTTTGAAACACCTGATGAATGGAATATCCAATAATTAAAAACTCATATCAAAAATTTCTAGATACCAATAAAATATTTCAAAATAGCAGACACAAAGGCCCAATAATGAAAAATAATAAGGATACAAAAAATGTTTTGCTCTGCATACCTGGGAACGTTTGATATCCAGGTGCCCTGAGATTGTTTTGAATTAGCAGGAGGAGTGATGGTTTGCTTGCAACTTTCTCCTCTCTCTCTCTCTCTCTCACACTGGCTCTCAATCACTCACATATATGCTTTTTCTCTCTCACTTATATAGTCTCTTAATTACACATTTACACACATGCTGTCTGTCTTTTCACACACATACAGGCTTTCAATCACACACATACATGCTCTTTTTCTCTCTCACACACTCATTCACATGTTTACACACATGCTCTCTCTTTCTCTCATTTACTCACAGGCTCTCAATCACATACTCACATGCTCCCTCACATAAACTAGCTCTCAATCACACACAGACACACATGCTCTCTCTCACACACAAAGGATCTCAATCACACACGCATACTCTTTCACACAAACAGGTTTTCAATCACAAACTTACACATACAGGTTCTCAGTCATACACTTCCATTCATGCTCTCTCTCACACACAGGCTCTCAATCACACACATACTCTCTTTCACATATACAGGCCTCAATCATTCACATACATGCTGTCTCACTCACACACACACAGCACCTCAAACACATATGCTTGCTCATTCACTCACTCTCTCTCTCTCTCCCCCCCCCCACCCCCGAACTAGCAGCAGCAGCCGTCTCTACTTCCAACCCTAAAGAAAGCAGCAGCCTCCTTCACTTTCAGCCCTAGCAGAGAAAGGAGTCCCATCGGCCGCGGGGGTTGTTGATGTTCTTCGTTTTTCTCCAAGCCGTGCTGCTCATTCCTCAGGCTGCACCTCTCTTCTCTTCTTCGGTCTGATACTGCCTGCACTAGCATGGTCTCTTCTTCCCGCGCACGCACCTGCTGCTCACCACTTCCTCTTCCGAGCCGCAAGGGGTGGGGGGGCGCGGGAAGAAGAGAGCATGCCAGTGCCGCTGACTCCAGCTATCCTGCTGCGTTCTGCCCAAGATATCAACATTTTAAGCCCAGGTGGAGGACCTTTTTTTGCTCGGATAGGGGGAGCAGCTGGGTTAGCGGGGGACCGGGAAGTGTGGCGACACATCTGCATGTGCTTGGCGACACACTGGTGTGTCGTGACTGTTAGCCTCTACCCTTAAAACCCTGCTGACTAGCCTAATATTTTTTGTTTTAGGACTTACATGCCATCCATACAGAAGTAAAGTTGCTTGGTAGGGGACCCTAGAGCGCTTCTGCATGTAAGTATGCCCATCCCTTTTTTGGGAAAAAAATGTCGTCCACATACCGGTAGATACACACGTACATGGGCCCTTTTAAAATCTGTGTAGCATGCACTGACCCGACTTGTGTGCATATCTCTCGGCTTTGGCTCGTGCCAAAATTCACTTTCAAGTGTGTGGTCTCACCAGGGACCTATACAGGGGCAATATCGCCTCCCTTTTTCTGTTGACTATTTCTCTCCCTATGCAGCCACTCATCTTTCTGGCTTTTACCATTGCTTTATCCACTTGTTTGGCCACCTTAAGATCATCAGATACAATTACCCCCAGATCCCACTCTTCCTTTGTGCATAGAAGAATTTTGCCTCTAATACTGTACCTTTTCGTTGTGTTTTTGTACTCTAAATGCATTACTCTGCATTTTTTAGCATTAAATCTTGGCTACCAGACCTTAGACCATTCCTCGAGCTTCACTAGATCCCTCCTCATGTTTTCCACTCCTTCCTGGCTGTCCACCCTGTTACAGATTTTGGTATCAGCAAAAACGACAAACTTTTCCTGACAATCCTTCTGTTATGTTGCTCACAAAAATGTTGAAAGGAACCAGTCCAAGGACCTATCCTGAGGCACACCACTAGTAATAACCCCATCTTCAGAAAAATCTGTTTACCACTGCCCTTTGTTGCCTCTCACTCAGCCAGTTTCTAACCCAATCAGTTACTCTAGGATCCTTACCAAGGGTGCAAAGTTTATAAGTCTTCTGTTCAGAATCATGTCAAAGGCCTTGCTGAAATCCAAGTACACTACGTCTAGCTCTCTCCCTGATCCAACTCTCTGGTCACTCAATCAAAGAAATTGATCAGATGCATCTGACAAGATTTACCTCTGGTAAAACCATGCTACCTCCATTGGATTCCAAGAAATGCACTATTCTTTGTTTTAGAACAACTCGCAGTTAAAGCTGTTGCTTTTCATAACATTCAAAAAAAAATCCAGAGACATCAGTTACTATGAATACATCATTCAGCTGTTCTTTCCCATTAAGCTAAATAGCATGTCTCTCAGTAAGCAACCAGTATAAAAAGGGAGTGGTTTTTTTTATCTTATATTCCTTGTTCTAAAAGGCCATAATTACACAGCAAAACATTAGCAGCAGACTCTGTTACCTGTAACTGGTTTGATGTTCTGATCCAGTTATATAAATCTGTGTTAAAGGCAGTAATATTCGAAGCAGAGCATAATATTAAGGGTTATATTTATTTCAGAAAATGGAATTTAAAAAAAATCATGATTTTGAATTGCTTTTTATTTTTATATTTGCGCTCCTACAGGCTTCCACCATCAGGTAGTATTTGCTAGACTTTGTAACATCATTCCTTGGAGATTTTTTCTTTTTTGGCTAACACATTTCAGCTATGATTTTATTTCAGACATTGGTTAATTCAGAGGAGGAGAAGCAAATGGGTTATTTCATCTACCTATGTAGCTAAGTATTTTTTATAAGCTCAATAGAGAGAAGTAATTTAATTTAATTCAGAGTCAACATTTAATTATCTCTCACTTTGTTCTCTTGCACATGACCAAAGATATAAGGAATATTTGTTACGACTGTATAACTATGAATCCATGAAATTAGAAAAGCTGGAATCTCAGTGCAGTCAGGATGTTAAGCTAGAAAAAGTGTGCTAAAATAAGCTTGAGAGTTAAAATATTCAAAGGATTACAGGATCCAAGGCAATTAGATTCACTAGGGCCAGATTATGTCAAATAAATATGATTCATGTTGTTGAATGAGTGCCTAGTGAATTAGATCTAGGAGAACGCTGAATAAGGTCTACTTAATTTTAGCGAGACCTATTGGCACCAATTCACACAGGATGTTCACGCTAAGCTGAGCAGCCTCTGAGTGGTTTCAAACAAGGGTTGATCTGGGATTATTGTTATATTCTATTTAAATGTAAGTGGGCCATTGGATGGTGAGTTATTATAAACAATATAATTGTATTTGCAATATGTGATATCTGAAAATCGCTGCTAGCAGATTGTAGTAGCTATAAGCAAATGAAAATAAAGCTTAAAAAGCTAACACTGTATTGGAATGTAATAACAGGACTATTACATATCAGGCATACTAAGTAATTTTCATACTTTAATCAGCATTGGTAAGGCCATTGTTGGGTACTGTGTCCACATTTAGGCCCCCATACCATGAAAACTTGTAGAAGGTCCATAGGAGAACAAAAATGATTAGAAGCCTAGATAATTATTTATTTTACACGTTCTTTTATACCGCCCATATCGGGATTCCATGCTGGGCAGTTTACAGTATCAAAAAAAGCAACCAATGCATAAAAACAGCAGCAGTTCAGCAACACAAAACAAGGCAATAAAATATAGCAACAGACAGCATGCAATGAGCAAAAGCAGGAGTATTCAGCAAAACATTCAGAAAAAATTTAAAAACATGGCTATTTAAGCA
Organism: Rhinatrema bivittatum; assembly: GCF_901001135.1. NCBI lineage: Eukaryota > Metazoa > Chordata > Amphibia > Gymnophiona > Rhinatrematidae > Rhinatrema > Rhinatrema bivittatum. The sequence continues at coordinate 97,357,449 of NC_042619.1, read as the reverse complement.
AGCATACCACAAAGAGAATCAAGAGAAAAACCTAGGGAACTGTTAGTTGCGGTCAAGCAAACACCCTCCCTCTTCTTAAAGTGTGTCTCCTCTCCTATATTCTAATCTCCACATCTATCTTAAACTTCAAAGAACTAAAGTTAAGTAACACCAAACTTTTAGCAGAGTTAGAAAATCTAGACATAACTTATAACACTCACCAAATAGTACTTATTGTGATGTATTGTTACAGTATTTTTGATGGCACCTGTATAAGAGTTAGAATTCCAGACACTTTATGCAACATAGTTTTTGTGCCTTATTGTGAACCGTTGTGCTGGCGCCCGCTTAACGACGGTATAGAAAAGATTTTCAATAAATAAATAAAACATACAAAACCAGCAGTAAGAATTAGTTAAAGTATGTGAAAGCCAATTGGAGGTAGGGTATATAACCTAAGAAGCGAAGTTCAAGGACATGAATTTATTTACCTTGGAAAAGAGAAAACTGAAGGATAAACTTAATTGCAGTCTTCAGATATATAAAGGGGATTATAATGTTAGCAGTTGATTCTGCCTCTCCACAGAAGAAAGTACAAGAAACTCAGAAGTTACCCAGTTAAATGAAGATTTGGGCATTTATCCAGCTAGAATTTACCCAGATAAGTTACGGGCATTCCAGGGGTGTAACCGTGAGGAGTTGAATTAGCCGGATAAGTTATCAAGCTAACTCAGATATTCATTTAGCCAAATAACTTATCCAGCTAACTCTGGTCAGCCCACGGAGCTGTACTAATGTTAGCTAGATAAACCTATCTGACTAACTTTAAGATAGCTGGCTATGTTCAGCAGTGTGGCTGCACTGCTGACTATAATGCTAAATTATCCAGATACGTTTATCTGAACAGAAGACTTATAAACTGTGCGCCCTTGGTATGGATCATAGAGTAACTGATTGGGTTAGAAACTGGCTGAGTGAGAGGCGACAAAGGGTAGTGGTAAACAGACTTTTGCCTAGTTGCACAGTGGCTGAATATGGACCTCATTGTGCTTTAATTCTGGCAGGGAGATTTAGGTTAGACATTAGAAAAATGATCTAACTAGAACAGTAGTCAAGCTCTGAAATAGGTTTCCTTGGAAGATTTATTTATTTAAAGTTGAACTTATTTATTTATTTATTTGGAACTTTTATATACCGACATTCATGGGCAAAAGTACATATCATATCTGTTTACAGCGAAACGATAGAAGCATAAAATGAATGTTACATCGAACAGGGGTTACATGAACTGGGATCCAACTTGCAACTAAATACTATGTTCTTCCTGGTAAATAAGTGTGGCAAAACAGAACTTATATAGAAGATATATCATGAAGGAAATATCTGTAACTAGTGGTTTTTAAGAGCAGTTTGGACAAATATTTGTATGGGATAATATAGGTACTGTAGATCCTACCTGCAGAGAGGACCCTAAAGAATTTAGCACCCAATGCTTAAATAGTGGGATGCCCCCCCCCCCCCCCCCCCCACACACACCTCTTTTTCCATATGGCAACCTAATTCGAAGTTCTGAATAACTGAAAAAGGGATTAGGACTTCACTGCTATTTCTCTGTTCCTATATAACCCCCCTCCCCCCTTTTACCATGTCTTTTGTAATTTCCATTCTATAGTTGCACTGTAAACCGATGTGATGTCACCACTACCATCGGTATAGAAAAATCCTTAAATAAATAAATGTATATAAGCATATATGTTTAAGTTAAAATATTATAGCGTGGACACATCCAAATTGAATGTGGTATAACTATAAACACATGCAAACATATTTGTAAGATATGAATCTTCAGCTAACAGCTCTATTGTCTAGAGTTCTTTTTTGCCAAAAACATAAACTCTTAACTAAGTGGCACAACAATTAAAAAGCGAATTTTAAAAGTCATGCATGCGCCAATACCAGGAGATACATACCCAAGTTGGTCCAGCGAGCGCTGAGTGGATTTTATAAGGCCCCCATGGATGGATGCGTGTATCTCCCGCTGCGTGCACAAGTGAAAAGTTTCTAAAAAGGGGTGGAGCTTGGGTGTGGTCTGGGTATGGGCGTGTCGGGGCCTGTCCAAGAAATGTGTGCATAAATACTTATGCGTCCGTGCATGTGCCGGGGTCTCCTGCCATGTAATTTTACTTCTGCTGTGGATGGTGTGTTAATATTAAAACAAAAAAAATCTAGGCTAGTCAGCGGGGTTTTAAGGGCCGGGGCCAACAGGGAAGGAAGGGTGGCTATTAAATTAGGGGGGGCTTGGAAGTCCTATCCTTTAATTGGGCAAACTGGGATCGAACTGGAAAAATAGCAAATAGTGTCTGCATGTGTCCCTTATAAAATTCCCTCACTTACGTGGTAGAAGCAGCATTTGCATGCACATGCGCGTGACCATTTAAAATTGTGTGCATTTGTACGCATGTCCAGGCTATTTTATAACATATGCACATATTCTCGCATATGTCATAAAATGCCCATGTCTCTGGATGTGAGCCGGCAAATGCGAGCATGTGTGCACCCACGCGCCTGTTTAAAAGTTACCGTCCTTGGTTATTGCTAACAATTGCTGTCTGCTTCTGTCAAGCTTAGTCATTGTGAGCTAGAGGAGAATGGAGAGGTAACAGTTGTCATGGAAGTTTAAGGTACAAGCATTTAGATGTGATAAATGGCAATATTTTTATACTATTTCAAGTATTCATGTCACCTAGAGTGTGGCAGCCACAATTTAGTCCAATATGCTTTCCTCTCACAAATGTGCCTTACTATCCCACCACCTTTTAGGTGTAGCCCTTCCTGCCTGGAAATAGTGGCATGAACCTGATGATTTTGAGATCACGTTCAGCTCTATCTTTGTCTGATTTTATATTTTTCTTTTTGGAATTTCAGAACAAGTAAACAAAAATATCACCCCAAAACCTACCCTTATAAACAAACCTGTCCCAGGATTACTTTTTATGGGGTTTTTTTCTTGAGCTCCATGGGATTTTCATCTGTTTTTATAATCTATTATGTACCAATATTATGTACAATAGCTCTGCCATATAAGGTGTCAGCCTGCAACATCCGTGCAGACCTAAGATGTATGTAATGCTTATTTTAAAGCATTTAAAATAGCAGTGAATATGGTCAACTAAAACATTTTTACAATTTATTAAAGTGCCAGGATTTATTGCTGTACTAGAAATCAAATTATTTATGATAGATCATACATAGAGACCTTCATTTTCATTTTCAATTTATATTTTATTTTTCCTTGGAATTTCTGCATGTTTCATAACAAACAAAAATGGGAGAAAATCAGTAGAAAAATGAGTTATTTTTCCCATTGGTTCTCTCCCATTTTTGTTTGTTCCTAGGCAAAATAAAATAAAACCTGGAAATGAAGGTCCATAATCATAAGTATCTCAAGTGAATCCTTGGATATTCTGACCCTCATTCCTTGGTAAGCAGACCTTGAGCTCTGACAATGTACATGCCCCATTAGCACTGGAAACTGTTCTTTACCCAGAAATGGCCTTGAAAATTCGGCCCATGCTGTCTAAAGAGACAGGAATCCCCGAAAGCTATCAGTTGCTCATCTTCAGTCAGGAGTATCCCTGGTAAATATTTTCTCAGTTTCTCCATAAAGAGTATCCGCACATCATGGAAGGCAGCAAACTTCTCCACGCCTCTACTTTTTTACCATGTAACTTTATTATCAAAATGCTATGGGCACTGCAATTTATTGGAATCTTTCTAGACTCATTGTGGCACAAAGGATGGCCTGTGTGTAGAGACCACAACTCAGGCAGGGTTTCGTGGCCTCCATGGAACATACCACTCAAAATGAGAAGACCTATGTATGCCTTCAGTTCATTATCATCCAGCTGCTTCCATGTTATGTTATCAGAATGACTTTCAATGCATTCCATGAATTTGTTATGCCTTCCTCTTTTTCTCTCTCAATTATTTACAAAATATTATTATTACATAAATAGGCAAAAGTTTCAGAAATATTGATCCTTGGTCTTGCTCATGTTATCCCATCTCATTCATGTACAGTGTCTCTGACCACATTTTGCTACAGAAGTTGCTGTAATGCTTTTTTGTGGAGCTTTTCAGCCTCTCATGGTGGGAATATCTAGTATGTTCTTAGGAGAAAGATAGGGCTGTAGTTCCCTGAAGCCCTATGTCTGCCTCTATCACACTGACCTGGGTTGCTTCTCTTCCCCATACCATTGGAGAATGTGGTGATTTGGTTGCTGGCACACCAACTTCTCCTCATCACTGCAGGCTGAACTTTCTTGGGAAATGTGATTGCCAGGCTTAGAGTAGTCCACATCCATTGGAAAAAGTTTTGGATCATTATTGGAATATCCATCAAATAAAGAATCACTGCTGTTATCTATAAAAATGAAGAAATAGTCTGATCATTTCTGTAAATATGGAACTCCACTCCCTTGATTCTCTGGACTATACATAAAAAAATAGCTTAATGGCAAAATTAAATGCAAGTAATAGGACAGAATTTTCCCGTACCCCCACTCCCACTGAAAAATGCCAGACATAGCACAACTTTACCAAGCCAGAAATAGGACAGGATTCTCACAGACTCCCTGGAAAATAAAGGCAGAAACAGATTTCAGTATTATCCAATTCAACCCATGACAGAGAAGCAATCAGTACTTACTATTAGTCCTGGGGGAATTCTGCGCTACTGCAGAGCGTAGAATTCCCCCCCCCCCCCCCCGCGTGTAGAATTGCCATTTTCTTCAGAATTTGGCAATTCTGCACAGAAAATGGCAGAGGAGACCCTAGCATGCCGCAAACAGAGCGTGCAAAGATGAAGGCCCTGGCACGCCACGGGATGCACTCCGCTTGCGAAGAGGAAGGCCCCGGCGCGCCATTTGCGGTGAAAATGAAGGCCCCTGGTGCTGTGGGACGCATGCTGTTTGCAGTGAAAATGAAGGCCTGTGGGACGTGTGCTAGTCACCGTGAAAATGAAGGCCCCCGTGTGCCACGAACGGAGTGTACTCTGCTCGCGGGGAAGATGAAGGTCCCGGTGAGAGTGAATGTGTGAGAGGAGAGGGAAAGAGGTGAGAGCAGGGAGAGGGGTGTGAGAGAGAGCAGGGCATTGAGCAGGAGGAGGTGAGAGAATATGGGAGGTGAGGGGAGGGGATGCTTGAGTGTGGGTGCCAGAGAGAGAGAGCGCCTATATGAGGAGATTGTGAAGAAGTGTGTATGTGTGTGAGAGATTGGGAGCTCGTGTGTATGTGAGGGTGCTAGCCTGTGTGAAGGGATTGTGTATGTGTGAGACAGAGCCTGTGTGAAGGGATGCGTGAGAGACAGACATAGGTAGCTTGTGTGAGGGTGTATGTGCGAGAGAGTGAGGGAGCCTGTATGAGGGGGTGTGTATGTGTACTAGAGAGAGGGAGTATGTGTGTGAGAGAGGGAGGGACAGAGGGAGCCTGTGTGAGTGGCAGTACTCAGAATGGGGACAAGCTCTGGGACTGGTGATAGTGGAGGGGAGAGATACAGGCAGGTGGAAGAGTTGGGGCCTGAAAGGGCAAAGTTGCCAGGGGAGTAGGAAGAGTGAGTGGAAGGGGACCCTCTTACAGTGACTTTCTTAGGGAAATTCTGCTGAAAATATTTAAAATTCTGCATCTCTAAGTAATAACTTTTTTCTGTATTAATTTAAAATGTAATTACTTACTGTCATGTAAATTATTTTGACCAATATAAAGTTTGCAGAATTTTAAGTTTTTGTGTGCATAATTTTTCATGTTTTTGTGCAGAATTCCCCCAGGAGTATTACTATTGAGGCAGACTGTATTGTGTCTAAAATCTGTCCTCTGTATAGATTCCTCCTTTCTTGCTTCTCATTCCTTACATGTACATGAACTAATGGTGCAAAGAAGCCTGTACTTAGTGTAAAAATGTAAGCATGCATGTGACTTATTTTTGAGAGGTCAAAGAAGTGACGACTTGGCTTTCTGGAATCAGGAAGGTCATCATGAGGCTATTGTTGATATCTTCCCAGGTGTTCAAACATTCAAGGAGAGATGATGCTGAAAATGTCTGAAGGCAGAAGTTATCCAGGGTTCAGGAGAAATTAGGAGCTAGTCAGAGGCAGAGACGCAAGGTTTTATTTCCTGTGAAAAGGCACTTTGCTTCTAAGCACAGCATAATAAACCTGGGGACATGGTGAATATTTAACATATCCTGATCCATAGTTCATCCACAAAAAGACATGCTGAGTCATCTCTGGAACCAGAAGCATTAGCTTGATAGGAATAATGGGTGAACCCTTTCAGGAAAACCCATTCAGGTGCGGGTTATAGCTGGATTTCCCTGCAATGATTTGTTTAGATCCTGTTGATTTTTCAAGCACAGAAACCAAACTATTTGTAGTAATTAAATGACACTTGGTATTGTGTACTGGTGAGTCACTGACAAATATGGAAAAAGACAAAATTTTAAGAAACGAAACCAAATAATTTATTCACCTTTTAGGCCTCTGTGGGGTCCGCTGTCCCCCGTAACCTGCAGTTAGGGTTAAAGGCAAAGAACACAATGAAATTAATAAACAGATAAAAGTTTGAAATAGTAAATACTGAATGCTGTTTGGAGTCAGTGGAATGGATCATGCAACTGAAAAGTATATTTAGACTTTTAGAAATTTGTAAATATTTGCATAATCCCAGATCAAGTCATCGCGGGTGCTCACATCTTGCCACGTTTTAGTATATTAATTTTTGTGATAACATTGTGGTGGAAATAACTTTGCAGAATATCAGAATTTCCAATTCTGTCATGGCATATTTCAATTATCCACAGTTTCTATTTGCGAATATGAAAGCAACAAGATTTCTGTGCTTCTATGGGGGTTAATCTTTTTCTGCCAAGAGTAGGGTTGTCAAAAGGCTGAAATTTAGCTGGCTTAGTTAGTATTTATTACAGGCATCTTTAAAACAGCAATGGAATGTTCCTGATACCTATTCCACAACTGGCACTTTTTGGAATTATTCCAGCCTTATTAGTATGGGGGTGGGGATCTCTGGCATTAATACGGAAGCCTTTATGTGTGGGGAAAAAATAATTCTTTTACAGTGGAGAACCTCTGCACCCCTTTCTTATTGGACATGGCGAAACCATCTTCATGGAATGCTTCAGGTGGATAAAGAACTGGCCAAATCTTCGTGTCAGCGTCACTGGCGGTTTTTGCAAACCTGGGAACCCTACATTCAAGCATTACTGCAAAGACCCAGGAGTTTAATACTTAATACTTAGGATCTTGCGAGCTGAGGTTTCTATTATTCCTTCTCACCCTAGATAAACCTTTTTGATGGCACAGTAAGCCACAGGAGATCGGGTTCTCATGGGGGAGGATAGTTTGGGGGGGGAGGTAAAGAAGGGGAGGGGATAGGTGGGAGGGGAAGGGACCTACCTTGAGGATGAAAGGTGAGTGCTATATTTGACATTTTGTTGGTTCTGATGTCTTTGTCGATTGTTCTATTTCTTGGTCTGTATGAGTGACATCATTGTTGGAATTTTGCTTCTTTTCGGGACTCAATAAAAACCGTTTCACAAAAAAACAGCAATGCTATTGTCAGCAATTGACTGACTACTGGCCTCCTCAGCAACAGCTAGCTAAGCTCTGATCAACTACAGTGACCCCACTTTCCACCCATTTCTGCCAACTTAATTTCTGCTTCTTATCCCCATCCCGGTTCAATCCCCCTTCCTTTCCCCAACATTCAGCTCAATTCATATATCTGTGAAACATGTGGATGCACTTATGATGAGGGGTTGTCATTGATAAATCTGTACAGACAAATGTCTAGTGTAGCTGTAGGCACCTCTAGTCTTATAGTGCCACAAATGGGTCTGGTTTTCAAGACATTCACAATGAATATGCATAAGATACATTTGCATATAGTGGAGGTAGTCCTGGCTAAAAGACAGGAAACAGAGAGTAGGATTAAATGGACAATTTTCTCAGTGGAAGGGAGTGGACAGTGGAGTGCCTCAGGGATCTGTATTAGGACCCTTACTTTTCAATATATTTATAAATGATCTGGAAAGAAATACGATGAGTGAGATAATCAAATTTGCAGATGACACAAAATTGTTCAGAGTAGTTAAATCACAAGCAGATTGTGATAAATTGCAGGAAGACCTTGTGAGACTGGAAAATTGGGCATCCAAATGGCAGATGAAATTTAATGTGGATAAGTGCAAGGTGATGCATATAGGGAAAAATAATAGAGATGTGCATCGTTTTTTGTGTTCGTGTCATTCTTCGTTTTTCGGCCGCCATGGAAAATGTCGTTATTTTTCGGTTCGGGTCTTTTTTTTCGCGAAAAATCAATTTTAGTTAGTGCGCGCTAACTCCCCGTTAGTGCGCGCTAACTCCCGTTAGTGCGCACTAACAAAAACCGTTAGATTTTGTTAGTTTTTGTTAGTTTTTGTTAGTGCGCACTAACAGGACTTAGCGCGCACTAACGGGGAGTTAGCGCGCACTAACTCCCGTTAGTGCGCACTAACCGGAAAAACGAATTTTTGCGAAAAAACAGGAAAATCCTGATTTTTTTCGGGCTCCCTGAAACATGCCGAATTGGACAATTTCGTTGCAATTTTCCAATTCGGCAAAAACGAATGCACATCTCTAAAAAATAACCCATGCTATAATTACACAATGTTGGGTTCCATATTAGGTGCTACAACCCAAGAAAGAGATCTAGGCGTCATAGTGGATAACACTTTGAAATCGTCGGTTCAGTGTGCTGCGGCAGTCAAAAAAGAAAACAGAATGTTGGGCATTATTAGAAAGGGAATGGTGAATAAAATGGAAAATGTCATAATGCCTCTGTATCGCTCCATGGTGAGACCGCACCTTGAATACTGTGTACAATTCTGGTCGCTGCATCTCAAAAAAGATATAATTGCGATGGAGAAGGTACAGAGAAAGGCTACCAAAATGATAAGGGGAATGGAACAGCTCCCCTATGAGGAAAGACTAAAGAGGTTAGGACTTTTCAGCTTGGAGAAGAGACAGCTGAGGGGGGATATGATAGAGCTGTTTAAAATTATGAGAGGTCTAGAACGGGTAGATGTGAATCGGTTATTTACTCTTTCGGATAATAGAAAGACTAGGGGGCACATTTAAAACTAATCGGAGAAAGTTCTTTTTTACTCAACGCACAATTAAACTCTGGAATTTGTTGCCAGAGGATGTGGTTACCGCAGTTAGTATAGCTGTGTTTAAAAAAGGATTGGATAAGTTCTTGGAGGAGAAGTCCATTACCTGCTATTAAGTTCATTTAGAGAATAGCCACTGCCATTAGCAATGGTAACATGGAATAGACTTAGTTTTTGGGTACTTGCCAGGTTCTTATGGCCTGGATTGGCCACTGTTGGAAACAGGATGCTGGGCTTGATGGACCCTTGGTCTGACCCAGTATGGCATTTTCTTATGTTCTTATGTACCTCAATATGTACCTAAATAACCCTTCGGTCATCTAATGGTCCAACTGACTCCCTCACAGGTTTCTTGTTTTGGATATATTTAAAAAGGTTTTTATTATGAGTTTTTGCCTCTATGGCCAACTTCATTTCAAATTCTCTCTTCGCCTGTCTTATCAATGTTTTACACTTAACTTGACAATGCTTATGTTTTATCCTATTTTCTTCAGATGGATCCTTCTTCCAATTTTTGAAGGATGTTTTTTTGGCTAAAATAGCCTCTTTCATCTCACCTTTTATACTCATTGTGTACATCCCAAAAACTAGATCTGTTTGTGGTACTCTAGGACCAGAGTTGCCTTCCCCTTGTATAATGATCTTCTGTGCTATAGTTGGTAACAAAGATAATCACACATTCTGGCCTCTGCTGCAGGCAAAGAATGGTTTCTGTTTTAAAATGGGAAATGTGACTAACAAACCTTACCGAATTTGATTAGGGTAATAAACATGTAACCCAGTTTTATTAAATTTTGAAGATGATGATAATAAAACTTGGTTGATATAGGAAAGGTAATGTTCAATGAATGGATAGTCGGCAAGTATTTTGTACCCACAGTTTTCCACTAATTTTCAAAGTGAAATTATACACATAGTTTTGCTTAGCCTACAGTACATAATAAACTTGCTCACACAAAGTAACCTGGACATATTGTGAACTGGGTGGATGTGAAAATGAACCCCTGTGCTGCAGTGCAACCAACACAACCCCAGGGCTGGCCATGGTCCATGCCGCTAGCAGGTGAGCGCATCCAGGCACAGGCTAAGCTGAAGACTGGAGACTTGGGAGTGACTGAAGGCTCAAGTGGAGCTGAAGACCAGGAACACTCGGAGACTTGGAAGAAGAACAAACAAACCAGGAGCTAGAACATCTCTGAGAACTAGCAATCCATGCTGGCCACTCCATAAGCCTTCATGACAAGACAAAAGCTCTGAAGACTTTGAATAAGATGAAGGCTCAGGACTTGGAACAGGCAGATGGCTGGAACAAGAACTTTGGAGACCAGGGACAGGACTCAGGAAGTCAGAACTTGGACTCGGTGCTTGTACTCAGGAACTCTGAAGAGATTCCGAAGACTTGAACCAGCGGTGAAGACTCTGAACAGGATTCTGAAGACACAGAAGACGTGGATAATACTCTGAAGACTTGGACCACAGGACACAGGAACTGGGAGACCAGGAACATGGAGGACCACAAGAAACAGGAGACCTTGAAGGACATGGATATCACAGGAAACCATTGCGAAGGCCCCAAGCAAAGATTGAAGAGCCCTTTTATAGGGCAGCTGGAGAATGACATCAGGCGTGCCACGGGTTTTCCCACAAAGAGTCCTTTAGCTGAAGCCAAGGCGCATACGCTCCTAGGAAATGAAGGAGCAGGAGCAGCAGCCACGCCAGGTCTTAGCAGCATTTTAAGGCTGTGAAATCTACCAGCGACGGTGGCCATGTCGGGTAGGTGAAGCCAGTCACAGGACCCTCTCATGAGCGGAGTGCAACAGTATCCCCTCCTCAAAGCCCCCTCCTTAAACCTTCTTTCTGTGGCTTCTGAGAAGACATAAATAATCCCTTATCAACAGGGGCTCTGGGGAAGACATAGGATCTGGAGATAGTTTCAGGAACTGAAGCGAGGAACCATACTGGACAAGCTGAACTAAGACATGGCTGCGGGCTTGGACAAAGACATGTCTTGAAATAAACTGAAGGCTAGAATCAAGGCTGAAAAACTTGAACAAATATCTGGGTGCAGGTGCCTCTTGCTGGTTATAGGCAAAAAAACCTAAGGGAAGGAATGAGAGTTAAAGCTTGGAAGGCCCATTGCAAGGACACATTCATCTTGCTCATGGCCTTTGCAATCTGTTGTGAACCGGGAAGCTGTGAGTGTGAGCCCCTGTACCGCGACGTGACTGACACAACCCCAAGGCTGGCTAAGATGTATCTGAAGACTGGAGACTTGGGAGCAACTGAAGGCGCAAGCGGAGCTGAAGACCAGAAATAGGAAGACTCGGAGACTTGGAACAGGAAGTCTCAGAGATTTGGAAGAAGAAAAAACGAACCAGGAGTAAGGACATCTCTGAGAACCAACAATCCATGCTTGTCTCTAGGGTAGCCCTCTGGCCACTCCATAAGCTTTTTTGGACTAACCTCTTAGGAATGCCTTGAGCATAGGACTGACGAAGGCTGAGGAGTCAGGAGACTAACGACAAGACAAGGCTGAAGACTTTGAAGATTCATGATAAGATGAAAGCTCTGGAGACTAGGAACACGATGAAGGCTCAGGACTTGGAACAGATAGATGGCGGGAACAAGAACCCTGGAGACCAGGGACAGGAATTGGGAACTTGGACTCAGGAACTTGGAAGGGACTCCAAAGACTTGAACCAGCGGCAAAGACTCTGAACAGGACTCTGAAGACACAGAAGACTTGGATAAGACTCAGAAGACTTGGACCTCAGGAACCAGGTGATCAAGAACATGGAGGACCACAAGAAACAGGAGACATTGAAGGACCTGGAGATCACAGAAACCCTGGCGAAGGCCTTGGGCAAAGACTGAAGAGCCCTTTTATGGGGCAGCTGGAGAATGACGTTATCAGAGGATGCCGCGGACCCTTAAACTGAGGCCAAGATGTGCACCTCAGAAATGACAGAGCAGGAGCAACAACTGCACCGGGTTTCGGAGGCATTTCAAGGCTGTAAAAACCAACAGTAATGGCAGTGGCCATGTTGGATAGTTGAAGCCACTCACGAAAGGCCCTGTGAGTGCAGAGCACAACACATCTTGAGTGAATGGATTTATGTGCATACTTTTGAAAATCAAGTGTGCACATAAATCCAAACCACATCCTAAGTCCGCTCCCTCAGGAATGGGTCTTTTTTGCATAAATAAAATTGTGTGAACCTCATTGGCATGCATATTTTTTGGGCACATAGAAAATATTCTGGGCTAACACCCAACCCAGTTTGATGTGCCTAAATAACTAGCTATAAAAATTCAGCCCAAAAGCCTTTTTTGCTACACTAATTGGATATCCTTTTTGGATAAACTGGTTTCACATTTCTTTAACCTGATTCTTAAAGTCTGACATAGTTGTTTATAATCATAACCTCAAAAATTGCTTGTTAGGATATTAACCCTTAGAATTCTAGGATGACAGTTATATTTTAATTTTTTTTGTCCATTGGTTTCCTGTAAATTGAGGTATGGAAACCATTATAACTTGTTTTTTATTTTGACCTGGCAGTTTACTCTTGCTTCTTTTGACTTCCTGCTCAGTCAGAACCAGGGTTGCGATCTGGTACTATGACCCTTCATTCACAACTGCCGGGTATTTTTTCTCTACGCTAAATTTTCAAAAGCCGATGCACGTCAATACCGGGCGATATGCGCGTGGCCAGGCCGCACGCACACCCTGGGCATTTTCAAAGGCCCGGGGCCATGTATGTATCTCCTGGTATGCATGGAAGAGCCAGGAAAATAATGGAGCAGACTTGGAAAGGACTGGGGAAAGGCCTGATTGCTTGCGAATCTTATAAAATCCCCCCCCCCCCTTACATGTGCCAGCATAAAATTGGGGGCACACTTAGTAGCAGGACTTAATACATGCAAAGTCCCACCAAACCCTTGTGTGGATTCTCCATACATGGGGGAGGTAGCGCTCGAAGGCTCAATGCATAGTGTAAGTCTCTTTTTATGTGAGTTAGCTCAACTCTGTCTCTGTAACATCATAGTACTAATTAACAGGCTGGACACACAAGTATGACCCAAAAATAAAAGTTTACTCTTCAATGGAAATTAGCACCAAGCACATTTGCTCCTTGTCACATCCATAATCTGTGTCTGTGCTCCCTTGATCTTTTCCCAGGGTCTCCTGTCTTCCCTTGAATGGAATATAGGCTGCCTGAGTTGCACTGGAAAGGGTTCTTCTATCCCTTTATGATCTCTCTGGCACAATAAATGGGATTCTGCAAACTCTCCTTTCCTGTTTTCCTGGCTGCACCTCAAACACCCTACTGACAACAGACTCAACTCTCTGGTCTTTCAATGTCTTGTCAGGCAAAGCTTCAGTTCTCCCAAAGGCTCTGCTCCCTCCATCCTTTCCATCTGAAATAATCTTAATGCAAATGCTTTCCTCTTTACTAAAGAAAAGAGCAAGCTACTTATTTTGCTCTTCTGCAAGGGCAACTTGGGACAAGAACTTTTATCGGGACAAGCTCTAAACTCTTCTTTTTGCTTCCTCTTTTCCTCGCTCAGCAAGTTCTAAAAGTGTATAGGGGGTCTCTGACCTCCCTCTCAGGGCATAGACCATGAGGAAGGCAGAATTGTTCCACTATTTGTGTTAAAGAATGTTATATTCTAAGGCAACAGGGCTTGCAACGTAACTACACATGTGGAGCTGATATACGAAAGGATTTTACCCATTCTGTTTCTATGGGAAAAATGTTAGTACAACCCCACCCCAGATGTAGTCACTGAGCAGTTCCTGTCATTTATTCCACAATGAAAGATCTCAGGATCAGACACTGCCTCTGAATTATTCCCCTCTGTATTCAGATTTATCTGTGACTTACCCCTAACGGGAGGCCTCCTCATTATGTGGCTTGGAAGGTTCTGTCTAGCCAGGGCGCATGGACAATTTCACATTCAGGCATAACTTTATACTTTCTTTTGATTCTTTGTTCGTTCTCCCACTATTAATATTTTTAGTTTCAATTTCCAGGAATTCAATATAATTTTAGTTAAATAGCTCTTTGCACAAATAAAAGGCCTTGAAAAACTAGCAGCCACCACACTAATAGAATGCTTATGTTTGTGAGAGACAATGAAGATATTCACTAAAAGCCAATAAAAATATTAAATAAAATAAAAATACAGTGATCTGTTTTTCATACTGTGCCTTTTCAACTACCCAAAGCTTCAGTTCACACTAGACTGGTTCTTTGGCACCTATTTTCTTAGCAAGAGAGCTCTTGTAGCAGAGCAAAATTCTTGGTCAGGCATTTTAACTCAGGGTGGCAATCATTTTCTAACTCCTGCATATACTATGCTACCACCACTACCACACCCATACAATTAGCTTAATCCTTAATCCCTCCCCATCCCTAGCCATGTTCACCTCTGATCAACCTTCCCTACCTTGTCCAGTTTGATCCATAGTCCATAGCACTCCTTAAACATATCAACATTTAATGACTATGGGGCCGATGCACTAAAGGCGCATAGAAAGCGGGCGCTGAACAGTCAGTGCCCGCTCTCTTAACGTGCACATGGCACCCCAAAGGGGGGCACCATGCAATATTTAAATCAGGGGGTCGTGTTAGCCGTACGCTGGTCACGAAAACCGACGTTGATAAACCCGGTGTCTGTTTTCGTGACTGCCGTACGGCGGTAAGGGAAATCGATGCTGATAAACCCGGCGTTGGTTTTAAAACCCCCTAAATTTAATATTGCATGGCGTCCCTCGTGACCAGGTCAGGCTTGAGTTTGACAATGGGGCAGGGAAGGTAAGAGAGAGCGAGCGAGGTAGGAGGAAGTGACAGAAAAAGAAAGGCGGGGAGGAAGCAGAGACGGTGCCAGGGAGACCCGGGGTGGCGGGAGTGGAGTTCTCGGGCTGTGGTGGGCGGTCCCCGGGAGAAAAGGCGGCGAGACACCCCTTTAGCAGGGGTGTCTGTTTCCCTTACTGCCGCACGGTGGTCACAAAAACAGACGCCGGGTTTATCAGCTTCTCTTTTCGTGGCTGTCCGCCAGTAATGAAAACCGATGCTGTTAAACTCGACGTCTGTTTTTGTGATGGGCCCGATCATCATTTTTTTTTAAATTTCTTTTCTTTTTCTTCTTTTTTCGATGTGCACATCTATTAATGCCTGCTCCTGGCAGGCGTTAATAGATGACAGTTAATTGTGCATCGGAGACACACATTTGTCTTTTTGCATCGGGAGTGAATGCCTAATAGCCTCATTCACATGCATTTGCATGTGAAGAGCGCTATTACATGCACTCTGCGTTAGACGTGCGTTGAAAAGGTGCTAATCTCCTTATTGTATTACGGGATTGATTAGCGCCTATTTTACCCACGTCCAACTGCATGTTAAGAGTGTGCTTGGCTTAGCGCACCATATTGCATCGGCCCCTATGTGTTTCCATTCCTGTAGAAGGAACTGTACAATTCTGTGAGAATAGTGTGAGATCTAAAAACAGGATGTTATTTATGCCATACTAGCAGAATTCTGTGTTGGGGAGAATCATGCATTTAGGGGCCTATTTACCAATTTAATATTCAAGATGAATACTAAAAAGAATAAAGTCTAAAACAGTGGTTCCCAAGCCTGGCCTGAAGGACCCTCAGCGAGTCGGGTTTTTTAAATATTCACAATGAATATACATGAAATAAATTTTCATGCATTGCCTCCATAGGATGCAAATTTTATCTCATGCATATTCATTGTGGATATCCTGAAAATCTGACTAGCTGGGGGCCCTCCAGGACAGTTTTAAGAACCTCTGCTCTAAAAGACGCAGCCTTCTCAATGGATTTCAGAAAAGTATTTCATTTTAATCCCATGTGAGGACTGTCATTCTCTGAAGGGACTTCAGTGCATTTTATAAAATATATAAAAGTGCAATTGTTTTTTATATATCCATCAGTCCTATCCATCTGACAGGTATAGCAGGAGGAAGGTGATATTGTAAATCTGCCCGCATGCCGCGGGCAGACTCCCCACTTACCGGCTCAGTTTTGCGGCAGGCCGCCGCTGCCGCCATCCCCTGCGGCCCCAAGGCCGCAGCAGCTCCTGCCCTGCTTGGCAGGGCCGGCCCCGCTGAGCAGCTGCCTCTGCCGATGCCACCGACCCCGTCCTCTCTGGCCTGGAGGCCGCGAACATCTTTGGCCCTGCGTGCAGGGAGCCTCGTCAGACGGCAGGAGGCCGCCCTGTGACTTGCCTGCTCCTCCTTGCTCCTGCGCAGCTGGGTGCCACTGTCCGTGGTGCTGCAGCCCTTCAGGGCCTTCCCTTAGACTCTGGCGCATGCCCTCTTCACCGCATTTAAAGGGCCAGCAACAGGAAGTGTTGTTGGCTCCACCTGATGACAACTTCCTGCTTCAGCCCTATAAAAGGGATTCCTCTTCAGTCTCTCGTGGCCTTCGGATCGGGTTCCACAGTTGCCTATGTCTTCTGACCGGTCCAGGTCCTCCGTGGTTGTCTTCTGCTTTGACGGCTTCGTCTCCATGTTCCAGATGTTCTTCGTCCAGGTCTTCAGTTGTCTTCAGGTTCCTGATGTCCTCTGTCCCTGTCGTCAGATGTCTTCGTGTTCCCAGTGCCTGATGTTCTGGTCTTCTGTTCTCTCGATGTTCCTGATGTCCTTGCCTTTGTCTCTGCCTCCATGCCTTGGTTCCCAGATGTCCACCTTCCTGGCGTACCATTGTCATGGTCCGTGACCAGTCCCACAGGTGGGCTGTGTAGGGTGCCTCACGGTACAAGGCCATCCTCATCTCTGCAGCGCAACCCTCTGGAAGACTTCCTGCTTCAGTCTGTTTTTTTTAATCCTTGAGAATCGAATCCTGCTTTACTCTTGTCCCGGTCTTCAGAGCCTATTGCAACCCTGCATCTGTCCATGTCAAGTTTCTGTTTGTATCTGCTCTGAGCCTGGCGTGGTCCATGACCAGTCCCGTGGGGGACTGTGTAGGGCATGTCCCAGGGCAGGCCTCTTCAAGACCTTCATCATGTCCTGGATTCAGCTTCCACTCTTCCTCCTGGAGTCCGCGTCGAGCCCAGTGTGGTCCGCGACCAGTCCCGCGGGTGGACTGTGTAGGGCGCACTGCGTTGCAGTCTCGAACCAGTTCTTGACCCTTGCTTCAGCCCTCGTCTATGATGTCTCACTTCAGTCCTTGTCTATGATGTCTTCGCTCCAGTCCTAGTCCAAAGTCTTCTGTGTTCTAAGGACTCCTTCTGCCCTCATCCTTTGTCCGGCCTGCCACCTATGGCCGTACCCACTGGCAGGTCCAAAAGGGCTTGGAATGGTTTGAGGACTGTTCATCGATCAACATTGTGTTGTTGGTCATCCTGGGGCCTGCAGGTCCAGTAGAGGGTCAGACCTAGGACCTCTGTTCTTGCTTCAGCCTTGCCCTGCTCTTGTTACCCATGCTCGCACCAGCTCACCTCCCGCGGTGTGTCTTGGGGCTCCTCCCTGGGTCATGCCGTGGCTCAAGGGCTCACATCACCTGCTTAAGAGACTACCATGCCCCCGTGCCTATAACCATAGCCAAAGGCCTCCCAGCCCTCGGTCCATAACAACTGCTGGAGGGCACGCTCATAACAGGTGAACAAAAAGAAAATATAAGAACTGGTGGAGGAACTTTGAACAGCAGGACTGGTGAGGTTGCAAGGCAATAAGAACATAAGAAATTGTCATGCTGGGTCAGACCAGGGATCCATCAAGCCCAGCATCCTGTTTCTAACAGAGGTCAAACCAGGCTACAAGAACCTGGCAATTACCAAAACACTAAGAAGATCCCATGCTACTGATGCCAGTAATAGCAGAGGCCATTCCCTAAGTCAACTTGATTAATAGCAGTTACTGGACTTCTCCTCCAAGAACTTATCCAAACCTTTTTTAAACCCAGCTCCACTAATTGCACTAATCACATCCTTTGGCAACAAATTCCAGAGCTTAATTGTGTGTTGAGTGAAAAAGAATTTTCTCCAATTAGTCTTAAATGTGCTACTTGCTAACTTCATTGGGTGCCCTCTAGTCCTTCTATTATCCAAAAGTGTAAATAACCAATTCGCAACTACTCATTCAAGACCTCTCATGATTTTAAAGACCTCTATCATATCCCCCCTCAGCCTTCTCTTCTCCAAGCTGAACAGGCCTAATCTCTTCAGCCTTTCCTCATAGGGGAGCTGTTCCATTCCCTTTATCATTTTGGTTGCCCTTCTCTGTACCTTCTCCATCGCAACTATATCTTTTTTGAGATGCGGTGACCAGAACTGGCACAGTACTCAATGTACTATCTCACCATGGAGCGATACAAAGTCATTATGACATTTTCCATTTTATTCACTATTCCCTTCGTAATAATTCCTAACTTTCTGTTTGCCTGCTGCAGCACACTGAGCCGACGATTTCAATGTATTATTCACTATGACGCCTAGATCTTTTTCCTGGGTGGTAGCTCCTAATGTAGAACCTAAAATTGTGTAACTACTGCATGGGTTATTTTTCCCTACACCTTTTACTTGTCCACATTACTTTTCATCTGCCATTTGGATGACCAAGCTTCCAGTCTTGCAAGGGCCTCCTGCAATGTATCACAATTCACTTGTGATTTAACTAATCTGAATAATTTTGTATCATCTACAAATTTGATAACCTCACTCATCGTATTCCTTTCCAGATCATTTATAAATATATTGAAAAGCACCAGTCCAAGTACAGATCCCTGAGGCATTCCACTATTTACCCTTTAAAAATCTTCCAGTTTTCTATCACCCTCTCAGAGAAAATCATGGTTTTTCACAAAGCGTTTCTTCATATGGTGGTCCCTTGGCCTGGAGCTTTTCATTCTCTGGAAAATGCAGACTGCCTTGTGTATCAGGGAAGACTACAGTGATAGGGGTATACTACCGTCCACCTGGTCAAGATGGTGAGATGGACAGTGAAATGCTAAGAGAAATTAGGGAAGCTAACCAAATTGGTAGTGCAGTAATAATGGGAGACTTCAATTACCCCAATATAGACTGGGTAAATGTATCATCGGGTCACGCTAGAGAGATAACGCTCCTGGATGGAATAAATGATAGCTTTATGGAGCAATTGGTTCAGGAACAGACGAGAGAGGGAGCAATTTTAGATCTAATTCTCAGTGGAGCACAGGACTTGGTGAGAGAGGTAACGGTGGTGGGGCCGCTTGGCAATAGTGATCATAATATGATCAAATTTGATTTAATGACTGGAAAAGGAACAGTGTGCAAATCCAAGGCTCTCGTGCTAAACTTTCAAAAGGGAAACTTTGATATAATGAGAAAAATTGTTAGAAAAAAACTGAAAGGAGCAGCTACAAAAGTAAAAAATGTCCAAGAGGCGTGGTCATTGTTAAAAAATACCATTCTAGAAGCACAGTCCAGATGTATTCCACACATTAAGAAAGGTGGAAAGAAGGCAAAACGATTACCGGCATGGTTAAAAGGGGAGGTGAAAGAAGCTATTTTAGCCAAAAGATCTTCATTCAAAAATTGGAAGAAGGATCCAACAGAAGAAAATAGGATAAAGCATAAACATTGGCAAGTTAAATGTAAGACATTGATAAGACAGGCTAAGAGAGAATTTGAAAAGAAGTTGGCTGTAGAGGCAAAAACTCACAGTAAAAACTTTTTTAAATATATCCGAAGCAGAAAGCCTGTGAGGGAGTCAGTTGGACCATTAGATGATCGAGGGGTTAAAGGGGCACTTAGAGAAGATAAGGCCATCGCGGAAAGATTAAATGATTTCTTTGCTTCGGTGTTTACTGAAGAGGATGTTGGGGAGGTACCCGTAATGGAGAAGGTTTTCATGGGTAATGATTCAGATGGACTGAATCAAATCACGGTGAACCTAGAAGATGTGGTAGGTCTGATTGACAAACTGAAGAGTAGTAAATCACCTGGACCGGATGGTATACACCCCAGAGTTCTGAAGGAACTAAAAAATGAAATTTCAGACCTATTAGTAAAAATTTGTAACTTATCATTAAAATCATCCATTGTACCTGAAGACTGGAGGATAGCAAATGTAACCCCAATATTTAAAAAGGGCTCCAGGGGTGATCCGGGAAACTGCAGACCGGTTAGCCTGACTTCAGTGCCAGGAAAAATAGTGGAAAGTGTTCTAAACATCAAAATCACAGAACATATAGAAAGACATGGTTTAATGGAACAAAGTCAGCATGGCTTTACCCAGGGCAAGTCTTGCCTCACAAATCTGCTTCACTTTTTTTAAGGAGTTAATAAACATGTGGATAAAGGTGAACCGGTAGATATAGTATACTTGGATTTTCAGAAGGCGTTTGACAAGGTTCCTCATGAGAGGCTTCTGGGAAAAGTGAGAAGTCATGGGATAGGTGGCGATGTCCTTTTGTGGATTGTGCAAACTGGCTAAATGACAGGAAACAGAGAGTAGGATTAAATGGGCAATTTTCTCAGTGGAAGGGAGTGGACAGTGGAGTGCCTCAGGGATCTGTATTGGGACCCTTACTGTTCAATATATTTATAAATGATCTGGAAAGAAATGCGACGAGTGAGATAATCAAATTTGCAGATGACACAAAATTGTTCAGAGTAGTTAAATCACAAGCAGATTGTGATAAATTGCAGGAAGACCTTGTGAGACTGGAAAATTGGGCATCCAAATGGCAGATGAAATTTAATGTGGATAAGTGCAAGGTGATGCATATAGGGAAAAATAACCCATGCTATAATTACACGATGTTGGGTTCCATATTAGGTGCTACAACCCAAGAAAGAGATCTAGGTGTCATAGTGGATAACACATTGAAATCGTCGGTTCAGTGTGCTGCGGCAGTCAAAAAAGCAAACAGAATGTTGGGAATTATTAGAAAAGGAATGATGAATAAAACGGAAAATGTCATAATGCCTCTGTATTGCTCCATGGTGAGACTGCACCTTGAATACTGTGTACAATTCTGGTCGCCGCATCTCAAAAAAGATATAATTGCGATGGAGAAGGTACAGAGAAGGGCTACCAAAATGATAAGGGGAATGGAACAACTCCCCTATGAGGAAAGACTAAAGAGGTTAGGACTTTTCAGCTTGGAGAAGAGACGACTGAGGGGGGATATGATAGAGGTGTTTAAAATCATGAGAGGTCTAGAACGGGTAGATGTGAATCGGTTATTTACTCTTTCGGATAGTAGAAAGACTAGGGGACACTCCATGAAGTTAGCATGGGGCACATTTAAAACTAATCGGAGAAAGTTCTTTTTTACTCAACGCACAATTAAACTCTGGAATTTGTTGCCAGAGAATGTGGTTCGTGCAGTTAGTATAGCTGTGTTTAAAAAAGGATTGGATATGTTCTTGGAAGAGAAGTCCATTACCTGCTATTAAGTTCACTTAGAGAATAGCCACTGCCATTAGCAATGGTTACATGGAATAGACTTAGTTTTTGGGTACTTGCCAGGTTCTTGTGGCCTGGATTGGTCACTGTTGGAGACAGGATGCTGGGCTTGATGGACCCTTGGTCTGACCCAGTGTGGCATTTTCTTATGTTCTTATGCTGCTATTATCATACATTGTTCTGTAGAAGAGCAACATGGAGAATGCAGGCATCAATCCTGCTACCTCTCGCATGCTAAGTGAGCGCTTTACCACTTGAGCTTATTCCCTGCCAAGTTGAAGGAGAGGCGTGCAGTGGAGCTGTCTGGGATTCTCCATCCCTGACAGAGATGGAGCCCCTGACAGAGGTGGATCCAATGGCTGAGGTGAGGGCTGTGTGCGTGGGTGGGGGCTGAGATAGAGAAAGGGGAGAAAGAGGCAAAAAGGGAATGAAAGAAAATGATGAGAAGGGAGACAGGGAGAGGAAGGGGAAAGGGGAGAACAGAGAAGAGATTGGGAGAACAGGGATGGAAAGGGAATGGGGAGAAAGGGAAGAAAAAAGGGTAGAGAGGCAGGGGTAGTAGAGAAAGGAGGAGAATATGTGGGAGGGAGCAGGGCAGAGGGAAAGGAGGAGAGAAGGTGTTGAGAATTTGGATAGAGAGGGCATACGAGTGGAGGAAAGCAGGGGGAGTGGAGTTAGGAAGGTGCAAGAGAGTATTTTTCATACTTGGCAGTGAAAGGTGAACATGAAGGGATTGGATTGTAAGACTGGGTGATGGAACAGAGAAAATGGGAGGAAGATGACAAAACAAAAAGCAAAAATATTGAACAAATACTATTGCTCAATAATCAATGAAGAAACAGAGAAGGACCACAACTAGATGGAGGGGTATTTATGGTAAAGAGGTACATATCATTTACAGAAGAAAAGGTTAACATGAACTAGCAAAACTGAAGGGGGACAAGGTAATGGGACCAGATGCGATGATTCCTATTTACACATTCTTGTATAATGCAGAATACAATGAATAACATCCATAATTAAAACAGGCGAAACATCACATAAATTAACCAAGAAAAGGCAAATAAATAATTAATATGCTTGACTAAAAAGCATGGCTTTCATTTTTTTCTAAAACATAAATATTCACGGTCCTCCCTTAATGTGGGTTGTAAGGCATTCGATAAAACAGGCGCTGCATGTGAAAAGATGTTTCTCTTGTAACTTGCATTCACATAATGGTGGGATTACCAACAAATTTTGCCCAGATGACCGTAACAACCGAGTTGATAACCTTGATGATAAACTAAGATCTTTTGCATTAAAGAAATTTATGAATGACTGAGAATTTTAAATTGTATTCTCAAAAGAATTGGTAGCCACTGCAGCTCCCTTAATTTTGATGGAATACTTTCAGTAATGCAGTTTCTACCAGCGGAAGAACATGCAGACCCAAGAATAAAGAATTACAATCTATTTTAATATTTAATTTATCTATTTATAAACTGCCTTCCTGATCAAACCAGTTGGTCGCCTACAGCAATGTCCAAAGATAAAATATATTCAGGAAGCTTACAGAGGTTCTTGTAGCTCCACTGGCAGTTCTGTTAAGCAAATTTTTGGAAACTGGAGTGGTTTGAGATAGCTGGAGACAGGCAAAGCAGATATTGACTACCGTCACAAAAAAGTGAGAGTAAAGAGGAGGCTGATAATTGCAGGCCAGTTAGACTTTCTTCAGTAGTAGATAAATTAGTGGAGCATTTACTAAAGGAAAGCACATTGAAAACTCTTGAATATAATAGGAGAATGCAGGAGAAATGTTTTTATTTCATTTGGGGGATGGTTTGGGGGCGGGGTTTCTGTTTTTGTTTGGTTTGATTTTGATGTATGCTATTTTATAATAGTGTGCACTAAAACCAAAAGCTGGCCACCATTTTTAAAAAGATCCCTCCTCTCTCCCACAAATCCTCCAGAGGCTCTGCAACCCCCTGTGTGCATCCTCATGAGCCTGCACCCTCTTCCTCCAACTCTCCCTTATCATACCTAAGATTAGGTAACACCCTTCCTCCCCGAAGGTAGAGCAAACCCCAATTGCTCCTGCTTCATTGGTGCCATTTCTCATAATGCTGCCAGCTTTTTTACATTTTTGCAGTACAAAAAAATGGTGCCAGCATCTTTTTTTCCTTTAATGGCAAAATGTCACAAGGTTGGTGCCATTATGAGAAAGAGCACTAATGTGACAGGAGAGACTGGAGATCACTTCTGCCGCTGGTGGAAATCACCCAGTTTTCAGGTATGTTAAGGGGGGAGGGCTTATAGGGGGTGGCAGAGAGTTCAGGAGGGCTCTCAGAGTGGGAGTGGGGATGCTAGAAAAAGCCTGTGGGCTTTTTCAAAATAGTGGCTGGAATTTTTTTTTTTAATTGTGCATATTTATTTTATTTATTTATTTTTATTTTATTTATTTATTTTTATATACCAACAATCATCAAAGATATCGCATCTGTTTACAGTTTAACAGTAACTTATGCATAAAATGCGTTTGACATGGAACAAGAATGGAAAACATATACATCAAAAACAGCAACTGGGGGATGGAGGTGCACTATATGCAGGGATTAAATACATTGATCTGTAAGATTATATACATAGTTGAACTGAAAATTATATACATTAAGGTATGCTTATTCAAATTGTTGTATACATTACTGGAGGAATATCCTTGTCAGAACAGGAAAGGGAAAGAAAGATTCGGCTGTGTATGCTGTGGACTGTCTGGTTTAATCCGCAGAGCCGGCACCTCCAGAATCAGGCATAAGAGCTCTAGGCCTCTGCTCAGCATGCCACCTCAGAGCCACACAGAGCGAGGAAGCAGACTCCCTATGTGCCCAATGTGAGGAGGCCCTGGGAGTTCCAGGCCAGGGCCGGTCCCAGCCCAGTTTGACTGCCATTCCTCAGGGAACACCCCGAACCTAGCAAGCCGCGGTGAGCAGCCAGGGAACCCCACAGACCTGGTGCCCCTATGGCTAGAACCTGCTTCGCTCTCCTGGGTGGAATTATTCAAGGGGATTCACGCCTTTGTCAAGATGCAGTCTGATCCCCGACCGGACCCATACATACCGGATGACCCTGCCCTGGGACCCTCAAGACCTAGGCATGGCCACCCGCCACCCGGAAGCCCCACTTATAGGGACTCTGATACTCTGAGGAAGATGGCGAGCCCCCCGAGGAGGGAGTACTTCCCTCGGGGATAGAGCCGTATCGAACCATGAGATGCTTCTTTCTTAAGGAGGATCTTCCAGACCTAGTCTCTCAATGCCTGTCGGAGCTGGCTATCCTGGGCCCAGGCACCCCAGGGGAACCTAGCATGAACCCCCTGCTAGAGGGCCTGCGTCAAACGGCTCACCATTTCCCCCTCCTACAAGCAGCACAGCAGCTAATCGATCTGGAGTGGAATGCGCCAGAGGCTTCATTAAAGGGGGTCGGGCTTTGTCTAGCATGTACCCCCTGGACCCGGCAACCAAGGAGCTGCTGGCATGCCCGACGGTAGACGCCATAGTTAGCACAATTGTGAAGCGCACCACCATTCCGGTGGAGGGAGGGGCGGCCCTCAAGGATGCACATGACCGGCGCATGGACACCATTCTGAAACAAGCCTTTGAGGTGGCAGCCATGTCCCTACGAATTGCGACCTGCTGCACCATGGTGATGCGTTCCTGTTTATCACAAGCCAGGAACAACACCCCGGGAGAAGAAATGGAATCAGCCCTCTCGTTCCTCACTGACGAGGCCTCCGACCTAGTCCGTACAGCAGCCAAGGGAGTGTCATCCTCAGTGGCAGCCAGAAGACAGCTCTGGCTATGAAATTGGTTGGCCGACTCCTCCTCCAAGACCCACCTTACAAGAATGCCCTTTAAGGGATCCCTCCTGTTCGGCAGTGACCTCGAGAAACTGGCTAATAAATGGGGCGCATCTCCATTACCCCGTCTACCAGAAGACAAGTCACGGAGGAACCAGCTCCCTTTTTCCTAGACCATCCAGAGGTAGAAACTCTCAACGCTTCAACCCTTACAAGCCTCGCTACCAAGCACCCCGTTCTCAGACCAGGAACCAGTCCTTTCGGACCAGGCACAAAAAGAGGGGAACAGGCTCGGGGTCGGGTCCCGGCCGCACCCCACAATGAGAATCAGCCGACCCATCTGGGGGAAGAAGCCATAGGGGGCAGGCTAACCCTATTCTACCACAGGTGGGTCGAGATTACTTTGGACCAGTGGGTCTTCGCCATTGTCCAGGAAGGGTATTACCTGGACTTCCTTCATCTCCCTCCGGACAAGTTTGTGGAATTGCCTTGTCCGCCCCTCAAGAGGGCGGCGCTGGAAGCTACCTTGGAGAGACTCCTGTCCCTAAAAGCCATAATCCCAGTGCCTGCATGGGAGATAAATTCTGGGCATTACTCCATTTATTCCATTGTCCCCAAGAAGGGGGGCACCTTCAGACCCGTCCTGGACCTCAAGTCAGTCAACCGGCACTTAAGGGTCCCAGGATTTCGCATGGAAACTCTGCGGTCAGTCCGAAGTGCAATACAGCCAGGGGAGTATCTCACATCTCTGGATCTGTCAGAGGCTTATTTGCATATCCCAATCCATCGGGATCACCAGCGCTACTTATGCTTCAAAGTCCTGGATCAGCATTTTCAGTTCCGGGCTCTACCCTTTGGGTTAGCCACCGCGCCGTGGACCTTTACCAAGGTAATAGTAGTGGTGGCGGCATCACTCAGGAAGGAAGGCATTCTCGTCCATCCCTACCTAGACGATTGGCTGATCAGGGCAAAGTCACCGGAGGAGAGTCACCGGGCAACCAACAGACTTATATCTCTTCTGGAAAGCCTAGGATGGGTAGTCAACATAAACAAGAGTTCCCTACAGTCTTCGCAGTCGCTGGAATACCTAGGAGTCCGATTCGACACCCAGGAAGACAAGATCAGCCTGACCTCCAAGAGGAAATCAAAACTCTGGAATCGTTTGCAGAATCTGCTGAGCACCACCCGGCCCACAGCTTGGGATTACCTATAGGTCCTCGGCCTAATGGCCTCCACTCTGGAAGTGATACCATGGGCACGGGCTCATATGAGACCGTTACAGCGCGCCCTCCTATCTCGGTGGAGCCCACGATTACAAAACTACACCATGCATCTACCTCTACCGGCCAGAGTACGGAATCAGTTACGGTGGTGGCTGCAGCCCGGCCACACGAGCCGGGGGTCAAAGATGTCCTCCCCAACCTGGACCCTGCTCACTACAGATGCCAGCCTGAGCGGCTGGGGAGCACACTGCGAAGAGCTAACTGCCCAAGGGCGATGGAACAGAGAAGAGTCGGGGTGGAACATCAACCGACTAGAGGCACGGGCAGTCATGTTAGACTGCCTGCGTTTTGCCCACAGACTTCGAAACAGAGCAGTCAGAGTCATGTCGGACAATGCCACCACGGTGGCATACATCAACCGACAGGATGGAACCAGAAGCCGACAGGTATCCTTAGAAATAGCCCCCCTGATGGCTTGGGCAGAAACAAATCTCCAGGACATCTCCGCCGTCCACATCGCCGGGAAGGACAACACCATGGCAGACTTCCTCAGCAGAGAAAGCCTAAACCCGGGGGAATGGCAGCTGTCATCCACAGCCTTCCAGATGATTGTGGATCAGTGGGGGACTCTGGGCATGGACCTACTAGCAGACAGGTCCAACGCTCAAGTACCCAGATACTTCAGTCGCAGGCGGGATCCTTTATCCCATGGGATCGACGCCCTGGTGCAGCCATGGCCTCCGGGGATCCTGCTACATGCCTTTCCCCCATGGCCCCTGCTGGGTGCCATTATACACAAGATTCAGCGGCACAGAGGCCTAGTTCTTCTGGTGGCCCCGGACTGGCCAAGAAGATCCTGGTACGCAGACATGAGAAGACTACTGGCAGGGGATCCTCTACTCCTGCCCCCTCACAGGGACCTGCCGTGACAAGGTCCCATCCTCCACGAGAATCCAGCTCAATTCTTTCTTACGGTCTGGCCATTGAGAGGGCTAGACTGAAGAAAAGGGGATACTCGGGGCCGGTAATAGATACACTCCTCCGAGCACGCAAGTTCTCCACATCACTAACTTATATAAGGATCTGGAGAGTATTTGAAGCCTGGTGTGAAACTCGCAGCACCAATCCGCATGCCGCTAGAATCCCCATCATTCTGGATTTCCTGCAAGATGGACTTCAGAAGGGTCTGTTCCTCAGTTCAATCAAGGTTCAGGTGGCAGCGCTATCCTGCTACGGCCCCAGGAGTGACAGCAACAGCATTGCCACACACCCAGACGTTTCACGTTTCCTGAAAGGAGTCAAACACATTCGCCCACCACTGAAGTGGCCAGTGCCCCTGTGGAACCTCAACCTAGTCTTGGAATTCCTAGCGGGACCCGCCTTCAGACCTCTCCGAGGCCTGTCCCTCCGTTTGTTAACCTTGAAAATGGTGTTCTTGCTGGCCGTATGCTCAGCACTCCACATCTCGGAGCTACAAGCGCTGTCCTGCCGCGATCCGTTTCTCAGGATCACCCCAGGGGCTATCCATCTTCGCACGGTTCCTTCCTTCTTACCCAAGGTAGTCTCACACTTCCACCTCAACCAAACCATATCCTTGCCAACCATGGAAGGTTTGAAGAAGTCGGAAGAAGGTCGAATACTGCGCCATCTCGACATCGGCAGGCTGCTGTCCAGATACCTGGAAATGTCGGAAGCAGTACGAAAGACGGACCACCTGTTCGTCCTTCACAGTGGGAAGAAGCAAGGAGAAGCGGCCTCACAGGCGACTATTGCTCGCTGGATCAAGGAAGTTATCAAGGCGGCCTACGTAGAAGCGGGAAAACCACCACCTCTACGGGTCAAGGCTCACTCTACCAGAGCCCAAGCGGCCTCCTGGGCAGAAACTAGAATGCTGTCGCCTGCAGAGATATGTAAAGCGGCAACGTGGTCCTTCCTCCATACCTTCTCCAGATTCTATTGTCTGTACTTCCAGGCCAGGGAGGATACAGCATTTGCAAGGGCAATCCTAAACGGACCTCGGGCAGCCTCCCACCCAGTCCAGGAGTAGCTTTTGTACATCCCATTTGTAATGAGTCCATCTGCTACACGCTAGGAAATGGAGAGATTACTTACCTGATAATCTCGTTTTCCTTAGTGTGGGCAGATGGACTCAGCATCCCGCCCGGCTGCCGATATACATGGGGTTTCACCGATTCAAGGTAAGCCATGTTTTCTTACATAGGGCATCCACCCTGCCGGGTGTCGACACCTTCCGGTTGAGAACACTGGAGGTCTCCAGCTACTATCAATCGGTCAGGTTAATCATGTTTGGTTAATCAATCGGTCAGTCACACATATATCCATGAAGCTTTTGCAAGGAAGATTACTGAGCTGCTGCACTTCCTGCAGGGGTATATGTACCATGTTCTGACGTCAGATCTGTCTCCAACTGCTAGTACGAGCACACTATACCCATTTGTAATGAGTCCATCTGCCTACACTAAGGAAAACGAGATTATCAGGTAAGTAATCTCTCCATTATCAATAAATCTAGAGATTTATTAATACACATTTCATTGGCAGTGGAAAGTGAGATAGATATTCTGGCAGACTCTTTATAAAGCATGATTACATATATGCATATATAGGTGAATTTTAAAAGGCCTGTATGCATGCATGTAGGACATGCACACACCCAGCAGATTTTAAAGGCCACCCTCATGAGTCTGCATCTCCCGATGCTCGAATATCTCACTCCAATTCAAAAAAGGGCATGGTTTGGGCAGGGGATCAGGCATTCTGGGGCGAGGCCAAGCGATGTGTGCGCAAATACTTATGCACCAGGGCGTGCGTCCGGGTCCAGTGCTGCATAACTTTACTTCTGCTATGGAGGAAGTGTAAGTTTAAAAAAAAAAAAATCAGCCATCCCTGAGGAGCTTTAAGGGTCTGGGGTAACTGGGGGGAGTGCAGGCTAGAAAACCAGGGGGGTTTGGAGGATCTAGGTCTCCAATGGATGAAACTAGTCATGGCATGGATGCATGCTGGTTATAAAATTCCCCCACGTGTGCAGTTCAAACCAGATGTTCATGGCTGTGCACACCCAGTTGCAAAATATGGTGCACATATATGCCCCCCCCCCCCCCCCGGCTATTATATAACTTATGTGCACATATGTTATAAAATGGCCGCGTCCCTGGGCGTGTGCTGATGCGCATGCGTCAATGTGCACCTACGAGCCCTTTGAAAGTTACCACCATATTGCAGATATACACCGTTAAATAAAGGTTATTTCACTGCTGTTCAGCACTAACGTCTGGACAGCTCTTTTTGGACAGTTTCCTGTATTAAAACAAACTGTGCTTTTCAAATTTTTGAAGCACACCAAAAAAGATGTGATAGTGCCTCTGTGCAAATTATTAGTGAGACCTCATCTGAAGTATTGTGTCCAACTCTGGAGGCTGCATCTCTAAAAGGAATATAGATAGAAAAGAGGCAGACCAGAGAAATGTTACCAAATTGGCAGAGGGTGTAGTGAGACTTTAGGATCAAAATGTGTGTACCTTATAGGAGGGAGGGGAAATATGCCAGAAACATTCCAATATATCCCACGAATAAACAATGCACAAGAGGCAAAAACTTTTCCATAGAAAAGATGTTTTAGAACAAGAGGCCACGAGACGAGGCTCAAAGTGGGCAAACTGAGGAGTAGAATATCAATATTTTTCTTCATAGAATGGATGACGACTGTATGAAATAGTTTTCCAGGGAAGATGGTGTGAGCCACAAGAAAGCACTGGATAAACACAGAGGATTAGTAGTAGTTACTAGCTAGGAAGTGAAGGTAAAGGCAGCGATTCAAGTAGACTCTGTAGTATTGCAACAGGAAGAAAAAATGAGCAGACACAATGGACCTTGTGGTTTTTATCTGCCTTATATTCTGTTTCTTGTGCTACTTTTTATATTTGTTTATTTTTACACAGTATGGGTCAATAGATTTTTATTTTTTTACATATTAATGGACATCAAATATTTTGGACATAGAATTTCAGTGAACCCAAAGAATGCCAATGCAGTTCTGCAACTTCTAAATTCAAGAATAAATGTGATTATTTCATTCCCCCTCAGCCCCTATGTCTGCTCAAGACTGCAACAGCATGGTATGCGGAAATGCTCCTTCAGGCTACTATCTTTCTCCAGGTCGTGTTCTATGCTTAAAGAGAAAATATAAGAAAAATCCTCACAAGTCAGGAAGTGGATAATGTCACACAAGATGAAAAAAAAAAAAAGAACTCAGAAAATTTAATAATAATCTTGTAGGATTGTGTTTTTCTTGTGTATCTTCTATGCTGATACAGAGCATTCAGTAAGAAAACAGGGTTTACATGTTGGGGAATGTTGAGACTAACCTCTTCCTCCCCCATAGCTAATAATTCCAAACTTGTATGCAGATGTTTGGAAATGTATCGTTGTTTCTACTCTATTTGACAAATCAGTGTAGTTTCTATGATGTTCCTTTAAAGAGTGTGTTTGTTGGGGGGGAGGGGATTCACATTTGAACAAGTTTCCGTTGCTTAGCAATACTTTCTTCTAGCATATCTTAGTGTACAACTGATAATTGAACAGGCTGATTCCAAGAGATCTTTATAGTGAAACAAAGGTCAGTGGTATAGAGGAAGGTGAGATGAAACGTGCTGAATTCCAACTGGATGCAGTGTTACAGAAACCATAGCAACTCTGGTGAGGATTTATAAATATAACAAAAGCAATGACAATGTACCTGACATAGCCATTAACACCACACAAGACCAGCAGGCAAGTGCTCGTAATTAAATTAATGTAGCATTTCTAGCCATTTTTATTAAAGAATGGCAGGAAAGTGCATTGCTTGAAGAAAGGAAATAGCCATTAATTATTGCAGAGATGCTAAGTACTCAATTTCTAAAGGGAGCTCTTAGGTCAAACCCCTTTGAAATATATTATGGTGCAAATACTACAGTGCAACAAGCTAGATGTTCAGAATCCAGGAATGGACAAACATGTCCCCCAGAATTTGAATCAGTTGGCATTTCTGTCACTGTAGAAATCATGCATAAGTTCATCTCTAGCCATGTGTCGTTAGCAGTTGCAGGGCTATTCCAGTACATCTAAAGATTTTTTTTTCTATTTTTGCTGTCAAGTTGGGCTTTGTTTCTTAACATCCGGCAGAACTGCCAAATCAAACAACAAATTATACTATCTTCCATTCTCTAATACAGAGTTCTAGTAGCTGTGTTGGTCCCAGAAAAGACTAGGTAGTCCATTTTCAGCAGCTGGGTGGCTGGTAAAGTTAGCCAGATAAACTCATCCAACAAACTTAGCTGGGATATTCAGCAGTGCTCACTCTCCACTGAATATATCTGGCTATCTAAAAAACTGAGATATATTTTAGGTATTGG
Organism: Rhinatrema bivittatum; assembly: GCF_901001135.1. Lineage (NCBI taxonomy): Eukaryota > Metazoa > Chordata > Amphibia > Gymnophiona > Rhinatrematidae > Rhinatrema > Rhinatrema bivittatum. The sequence continues at coordinate 97,325,353 of NC_042619.1, read as the reverse complement.
AAAATCCAAAACATGACATTTGCAGTTTTGCCCAACTGAATATATACCTTTACTTTTGTTATTATGTCTGGTGATGATGTCAATCTAACTTTTCTTGTAGCTATAGGGAAAGGCTGTATAAAAATCAAATGCCTGATGTGATGCATATAATTGCAGTTTGGGAAATGATGCTGCAGCAGACCTAAATTTCCAAATCTTAAATTAAAAAGACACAGCTGTTTCTGAAAGAAGAGAGACTTCAAGTTCTCATTTTTTGTAGTTGCTGATTAGGTTGACATTTTCAGCTCACAAGCATCAATGAAAAAAAATATTTTTAGAAATAAAAATCATTAACAAATACTTAGTAATGTAGATGTTCAATTTTATATTATTTATCTCTAAGCTTGCAACATAAGAGTAATATTTGTTTGGGTTTCAACTGATCCTGAATAAAAAATTAACAGGCTTGATTAGTCACATGTGCAGTGGCAGTTTAATTCCTAAAATAGACTCATTTACAAAAAGCATAGTTCTTATGATGAAGTGCAGCTAATTTCTACAGTAGTTTTAATGCAGTCTTAAAAGTGGTGTTGCCAAAGCTAAGCTGAAGAAGAAATGTGGATGAAGCACATTCCTACATGGAGGTAAAATACTTAACTTTGGCTTTATATCTGTACTAAATGTTAAAATTACATGTATAAAAGAATAAAGAGCACACATGCAGTGGGATCCTGACAATAAAACCTAATAACAAAATGTTACCTTTACTTGTAATGATTTAAATGCAAGCCCAGACAATACTAACACTCCCAGAGCCAAACTGGCCAAAGACTGTCCAATATCAAGTTTAAAAGTACCTTTGTGTTTTCCTTGGCTGTCTCAAAGGAGGTAATGCATCTGGGCTCTCTAGAAAGGAGGATGGCATCACACCCTACAAAGGCATTCTTCTGGCCAATCAGAGAAAAAGTAGAAATGTGTTTAAAATTAGCTGAAGACTAAATATAGTGTGAGAGATAACTGTGCTAAAGCAATATAGTGGTCTAAGAAGATTTTCATTGGTATAAGAAAAATCAATGTACCATATAAGATATGGTACATTGATTTTATCACCTAATCAAATATCTAGGTAATTGCATGGACTTATGTAGCTTATGAAGTCTACAAGAGGGGAAGGAAATAAATGATTAGGATAATCAGAAATTAAGCCAGATATAAAAAATAAACCAAGTATAGATTAATATAAAGACATATTCCAATACTTCACCTCTTGTAAAGAAATGTTTTATGCTATATAGAGCATTATGTCTTCATTTTAAACAGTTAAACATTGCAGAGCTGGTATATTAACAGTGGAGGGTGGTATTGTACGTGAGGACCGCCTGGTAACTTGTCTACCTGGTGCTAAGCTGATGCACCTCATGTGTCACCTAGATAGGATTTTAGACTGTGCTGGGGAGGAGCCAGCTGTCTTAGTTTATGTGGGCACCGATGACATAGGAAAATGTGGGAGGGAGGTTCTGGAAGCCAAATTTAGGATTTTAGGTAGAAAGCTGAAATCCAAAACCACTAGGGTCCATGTGCTGGGCCGTAGAGGCAGGCAGAGCTCCGGAGTCTCAATGGTGGATAAGACGATGATGCAAAGGAAGAGGGATTCAGTTTTGTAAGGAACCTGGGAAACCTTTTTGGGAAGGGGGAGTCTTTTCCAAAAAGACGGGCTCCACCTTAACCAGAATGGAATTAGGCTGCTGGTGCTAACTTTTAAAAAGAAGATAGAGCAGCTTTTAAACTAGAACAAGGGGGAAAACTGTCAGTCGCTCAGCAGTGCATGGGTCAGAGGGCAGTATCTTTGAAGGATACTAATAAAATAGGAGCATTATAGCATTAAAGAGAGAGGTTCCAATAAAAGCAAAAGTAGTCCATGTGCCTATAAGTAAAGAATCACCTGAGCTAAAAGATTCCAAATTATTGCGTCAACAAACACAAACAACAATCACACTTTGAAATGTCTGTATGTAAATGCCAGAAGTCTAAGAAGTAAGATGGGAGAATTAGAGTATATAGCTGTGAATGATGAGATAGACTTAGGAGTAGATTTTAAAAGGCGTTTGCGTGCGTCCATGTGTGTGCAGTTCCTGGCGCGCACATGAACACACCGATTTTATAACATGCGCACACCGGCACATGCAGATTATAGGATCTGATGGCCGTGCGCGCACACTGGCCGGATTTTAAAATCTGCACGCTCGGGGGGCTGGGGGGAATTTTTGCTTACTACGCGTGGTGACACAATCAAGCATCCCCCAGTTCCCTATCCCTCTACCTAAACTCCCTTCCTCTTCCACTCTCTTCTCCACCGCCTAAACCCTTCCCAGCAACTGTCCCAACCATCCTCCATCCCCTCCCTCCCCACCCTTCCCTGCCCAGACCACACCCCTGGCCCGCTCCTTTTTTCGGGGCCGGGCACTTGTGCGCGTATCGGCACTTACAGGCATGGCAGGGTCCTCTTGAAAATGTGCATAGGTGCTGATTTTTATGCGCATGACTATTTTAAAATTCAGCCTATAATTGGCATCTCAGAGATCTGGTGGAAGGAGGATAACCAATGAGACAGTGTTATATCAGGGTACAAATTATATCGCAATGAAAGGGAGGATCACCTTGGGGGGGGGGGGGGGGGGCGCTTTATGTCCGGGAGGGCATAGAGTCCAACAGGATAAAGATCATACAAGAGACTAAAAGCACAGTAGAATCTTTATGGGTAGAAATCCCATGTGCGTTGGATAAGAATATAGTGATAGGACTATACCTGGCCAAAGTGATGAGTCAGACAATGAAATACTAAGAGAATTCAGGGAAGCTAACCAATTTGGCAGTGCAGTATTAATGAGGAATTTCAATTACCCAAATATTGACTGGGTAAATGTAACATCAGGACATATTGCAGAGGTAAAATTCCTGGATGGAATAAATGCTTCATGGAGCAATTGGTTCAGGAACCTATGAGAGAGGGAGCTATTTGGATTTGGTGAGAGAGGTAACTATGGTAGGGCCACTTGACAATAGTGATCATAATGTGATCAAATTTGAACTAATGACTGGAAGAGGGACAATATGTAAATCTATAGCTCTAATACTACATTCAAGAGGGAAACTTTGATAAAATGAAGAAAATAGTAAAAAAAAAAAAAAAAAAAAGAAATGTGCAGCTGCAATGGTGAAGAGTGTATAACAAGTGGAAATTGTTTAAAATTACCACCTTAGAAATGCAGTCCAGATGTAATCCATGCATTAAAAAAGGTGGAAGGAAGGCTGAGCAATTACCCGCATGGTTGAAATGTAAAGTGAAAGATGCTATTTTGGCCAAAAAAAGATCCTTCAAAAATTGGAAGAAGGATCCATCTGAAGAAAATTGGAAAAAGCATAAGCATCGTCAACTTAAATGTATAACACTGATAAGAAAGGCTAAAAGAGAATTTGAGCTGAAGTTGGCCATAGAGGCAAAAACTCATAATTAAAACTTTTTAAAATATATCTGAAGCAGGAAACCTGCATGGGAGTCTGTTGGATCATTAGATAATCGAGGGGTTAAAGGGGCTTTTAGAGAAGATAAGGCCATCGAGGAAAGACTGAATGAATTCTTTCATTCTGTGTTTACTATTGAGGATGTTGGGAAGATACCAGCTCCAGAGACGGTTTTCAAGGGTGATGATTTGGATGAACTGAACCAAATCATGTACAGAAAATACTGCTTTTCTGTACACCCTCCAACTTAATATCCTAGCAATATTATGTCGGAAAAACCAAAAATTTAAAAAAGCCAAAAATGAAAATAAAAATCTGCCTGCCAGTCAGTGGTTAGAAAAATGGATGCTCAATTTTACTAGCCTGCCGTATCTGTCAGTGGGTTCGGAAACCGATGCTGGTAAAATAGAATGTCGGTTGTTGGGACCCGCTGACAGCCACCTCTACACTATTAAGGAGGCGCTAGGGACGCGTTATTGACCCTAGCACCTCTTTATTAGCGCGACCCCCTCATTTAAATAAAGAATTGTGCACCCAGGAGAGGGGGCTGGGCACCCATTGGGAAGGGCGTTCAACATGGAGTGCCTGCTCCCCCACTATATTGGTCTGAAAGTCAAAGAGCATGGTTAATGGAACACAACCAGCATGGATTTACCCAAGAGAAGTCTCACCTCACCAATCTATATTTTTTGAAGGGGTTAATAAATATGTGGATAAAGGTGAACCGGTAGATGTAGTGTATTTGGATTTTCAGAAGGCGTAGAACAAAATCCCTCATGAGAGGCTTCTAAGAAAACTAAAAAAGTCATGGGATTGGAGGCAATGCCATTTTGTGGATTGCAAATTGGTTAAAAGACAGTAAACAAAGAGTAGGATTAAATGGTCAGTTTTCTGAGTAGTAACATAGAAACATAGAAATGACGGCAGAAGAAGACCAAACGGCCCATCAAGTCTGCCCAGCAAGCTACGCACTTTATCCATTTTTTTCCCCTTTTTCTCTCTCCCACCTGTTTACTATTGGCTTCCAGTACCCTCCAGCCCTAATTCCCCTCCACCCAATTTAGAGAGCAGCTTTGAATCTGCATCCAAGTGACATCCAGCTCAATTGGGGGTAGCAACTGCTGTAACAAGCAGGCCACCCCCTTGCCCCATACTCTTACCCACCCCTGTTTTTATTTTTATTTTTTTTTTGGAAATAGCAGCCCTCCATCCTTCTGCTCCGTGAAGGTGGAACACCAACTACTGGCCACTGGCATCCCGCTCCGTGAATGCCTCTGTGGCTACTGCCGCTCCGTGCAGTGTTTGAATGCCTCTGTGGCTACTGCCGCTCCGTGCAGTGTTTGAATGCCGCTGTGGCTACTGCCGCTCCGTGCAGTGTTTGAATGCCTCCATTTTATTCACGCCCTCTAGACTTGATGGATCCACAGTGTTTATCCCACGCCCCTTTGAAGTCGTTCACAGTTTTAGACTTCACCACCTCCTCCGGAAGGGCATTCCAGGCATCCACCACCCTTTCCGTGAAGAAATACTTCCTGACATTGGTTCTTAGTCTTCCTCCCTGGAGCCTCAGCTCGTGACCTCTGATTCTGCTGATTTTTTTCTGACGGAAAAGGTTTGTCGTTGTCTTTGGATCATTAAAGTTTTTCAAGTATCTGAAAGTTTGAATCATATCACCCCTGCTCCTCCTTTCCTCCAGGGAGTACATATTTAGATTCTTCAATCTCTCCTCGTATGTCATCCTATGAAGATCCTCCACCTTCCTGGTCGCCCTTCTCTGTACCGCTTCCATCTTGTCCTTGTCTCTTTGTAGATATGGTCTCCAGAACTGAACACAGTACTCCAGGTGTGGCCGCACCAAGGATCTGTACAAGGGGATAATCACTTCCCTTTTCTTACTCGATATTCCTCTCTCTATGCATCCCAGCATTCTTCTGGCTTTTGCTATCGCCTTGTCGCATTGTTTCGCAGACTTCATATCATAAGACACTATCACCCCAAGGTCCCTCTCCTGCTCCGTGCACATCAGCCTTTCCCCCCCCATCGAATACAGTTCATTCGGATTTCCACTCCCCATATGCATGACTTTGCACTTCTTGGCATTGAATCTCAGCTGCCATATCTTCGACCACTCTTCCAGTTTCCTTAAATCCCGTCTCATTCTCTCCACTCCTTCTTAGTGTCATTCTCTCCACTCCTTCTTAGTGTCATCCGCAAAAAGACAAACCGTACCTTCTATCCCGTCCGCAATGTCGCTCACAAAGATATTGAACAGGACCGGTCCCAACACCGATCCTTGCGGTACACCACTTAAAACCTCTCTCTCTTCAGAGAAAGTTCCATTTACCATCACGCATTGTTTTCTGTCCGTCAACCAGTTTTCAATCCAGGTCACCACCTCAGCACTCACTCCTAAGCTTCTCGTTTTATTCACCAGTCTCCTGTGCGGAACCGTATCAAAAGCTTTGCTGAAATCCAAGTAAATGACATCGAGCGCTCTTCCTCGATCCAATTCCTTGGTTACCCAGTCAAAAAAGTCAATCAGATTTGTCTGTCAGGATCTTCCTCTGGTGAATCCATGCTGCCTCTGGTCCATCAATTCTCCGGACTGTAGATAGTTCACTATTCTCTCTTTCAACAGTGACTCCATTACTTTTCCCACCACTGAAGTGAGGCTAACCGGTCTGTAGTTACCAGCCTCCTCTCTGTTCCCACTCTTGTGAAGTGGGACCACCACCGCTCTTCTCCAATCACTCGGCACCACTCCTGTTTCTAGGGATCTATTGAACAGGTCGCACAGCGGTCCCGCCAGCACATCTCTGAGCTCCCTCAGTAAAAGGTAAAAACAGTGGAGTGCCTCAGGGATCTGTTCTTGGACAAGTATTTTCAATATATTTATAAATGATCTGGAAAGGAATATGACAAGTGAGTTGATTAAATATGCAGATGTAAAAATTATTCAGAGTAGTTAAATCAGATGCATATTGTGATAAATTGTAGGAGGACCTTGCGAGACTGGAAGATTGAGTGTCCAAATAGCAGAAGAAATTTAATGTGGACAAGTGCAAGGTGATGCATATATGGAAAAATAACCCATGCTGTAGTTATACAATGTTAGGTTACACATTAGGAGTTACCACACAGGAAAAAGATCTAGGCATCATAGTGGGTAATATATTGAAATTGTCTGCTCAGTATGCTGCGGTGGCCAAAAACCAAACAGACTGTTAGGAATTATTAGAAGGGAATGGTGAATAAATTAGAGAATGTCATAATACCTCTGTATCGCTCCTTTGTGAGACATATGTAGAGTACTGTGTCCAATTCTGGTCACCACATCTCAAAAAAGATATAGTTGTGTTGGAGAAGGTACAAAGAAGGGAGACCAAAATGATAAAGGACCTGGAACAGCTCCCCTATGAGGAAAGGCTGAAGAGGTTAGGGCTGTTCAGTTTGGAGAAGGGATGACTGAGGGGGCATATAATAGAGGTCTATAAAATCATGAGAGAACTGGAATGGGTAAATGTGAATCAGTTATTTACTCTTTCAGATAATAGAAGGATTAGGGGGGCATTCCATGAAGTTAGCAAGTTAAAACAAATAGAAGAAAATTCATTTTCATTCAACACACAATTAAGCTCTGGAATTCGTTGCCAGAGGATGTGATTAGGGCATTTAGAGTTGTTGGGTTTAAAAAAGATTTGGATAAGTTTCTGGAGGAGAAGTCCATAAACTGCTATTAATCAATAGGGATTAGCCACTGCTTGTTGCCGGCATTAGTAGCATGGGATCTGTTTCATGTTTGGGTATTTGCCAGGTACTTGTAACTTGGATTGGCTGCTGTTGGAAACAGGATGCTGGGCTTGATGGACCCTCGGTCTGACCCAATATGGCAACTTTTTAATATCACTAGGCTATTTTGTATTCCAGTCTGCGTTAAGTCTCCATGATGGGACTGTATCGTCTCATCACTGAAATCACAACCAAGCTTGTGCAATACCTGGCCTCATAAAAACATAAGATCCACCATAATGGGTCAGACTAAATGTCCCTCAAGGCCAGTGTCCTGTGCATTTTTAAGTGGATGCTTACCTGTGTGTGCAAATTCTGCTTCTATCATGTAAGTTGGGGGATTTTAAAGGGGAGTGCACCAAGCCATTAACAGTTTTCCCAGTTTGGCCAGTTAAGGGATTGGACTTCCAAATCCCCTTAGTTTAATAGCCTCCCTTCCCCCCCCTGTTAGCCTCCACCTTTAAATCCCTGCTGATCTGCCTCGATTTGTTTGTTTTACAGCTTATAATTCATCCATAGCAGAAGCAAAGGTAAGCGGCAGGGGACCCCAGTTCGCATACGTATTTACGTGCAAATTCTAGGTAAAAATCACAGAATGCCCATGCCCATGCCCTGCCCATTCCATGCCCAAACGCTGTCCTTCTTTTAAAACTTTTAATTTGTGTGTGCAGCGGCAAGTATGCGTGAATCCGGGCGGCTTTTAAAAAACCTCTTGGCGAGCTCTAGCCCGACATATATTCACGCATCCTCTAATTCAGGGGTGGCAAACTCCAGCCCTCGAGGGCCACAAACAGGCCAGGTTTTCAGGATAACCACAATGAAAATGCATGAGAGAGTTTTGCATACATTGGAGGCAGAGCGTGCAGATCTCTCTCCTGCATATTCATTGTGGATATCCTGAAAACCTGGCCTGTTTGTGGCCCTCGAGGACCGGAGTTTGCCACCTGTGCTCTAATTGATGCCCACATCATGCTTTTAAAATTCATCTGTTTTCTCCCAGGCTGTATTGGTGGAGGAAACACGTTTAAAGGTGAATTTAAAAAGCCTGGGCTTGCCTCCTCAGCCATTACAAATGACAACATCGATCTATCTTTTCTAAAGGGCTAGGCATGTTTCCCTTTGTTCAGTAAAATTGTTCGTCTCCGTTAGAAGTCCAGCAAGGCCTCTCCTCCCTCAAGGTATGTTGCAAGCCTTTGCACCTGTTCACATTAGTGCTATGGAATTCGGGTGGTAATTTTCAAACTATTCACATTGGAACAAAGCTCACCATACTTTTTTTTTTTTTTACCCGTGGACATTGCATCGATTTTCGAGGAGAAAATCTGGGTACGCTTTTGCTTTGAAACTTGCCATGGGTACAAAATACCTGTGAACATTTACATCTGCTTCTTGTGCTTAGAGTTGAAAATGCAGTGTAAATGGATTATTTTCTGATCTTATCCCAATCCCAGCTTCCCACCCAACCCCCTAGAACACCTCCCCTAAATGTTGCTGAAAGCAGGTGTGTTGTAGAACATCGTACAGGCTTTTAGCCATATTGGGGAGGGGGTTGGGGGGGGGGGGTGTGACTTTCACACAGTCAATTTATGTGCTTAAATTGCCATTTGCCCATGTAAATGGCTTCTGAAAATTGCCATCCCTATGATTGAGACGGCCCATCCTTTGATAAATTCCAGCATGCTGGCACTCTTTCACCTGGGCGCCAGTAAAAGATGGGATCGTACATGGTTGTACAAACAGGGCTTTGTATTGCTACATTACAGCGTTGTACTGGGCCATTGTTTTGCTTTGGGCTGGATTTTCACAAGGGTCTAGCCAGCTCACTTTAGTTAGCTGGTTAGACCTGAGCTTTTGAAAAATCACCCCCCACCGCAGTGAGGAGCTAAACGTGGCTTCCTAGAGTTAGACTAGGTGGCGGCTGAAACTGCACTTTAAGATAAGCCAGCTATCTTGCTGTTGAGCACCTTAATGAAAATCCATTCCTTAGTGAAAAGAAAGCTAAAGGCCGAATGTTAAAATGGCCGCGCACGTAAAAATCGGGACTTAAGCAGGCCCTGCGCGTGCTGCAAGCATTTTCAAAAGGGCTCGGCCAGGTGTGTAAGTCCTGATACACGCACAAAAGGAGCAGGCTGGGGGTGTGAGGTCTGGGCAAGGAAGGGCAGGGTGGGACGGAGGCCGGCTGGGATAGCCCGATTGCGTCTCCACGCATAATTTACTAAAATTCAAACCCCCCCCCCCCAACGCGGGCTGCCCGCACACACGCGTGCGGATTTTAAAATCCAGCACGCATGTGCACACAGCCAACAGATTTTATAACGTGCACATGTTTTAAAATCTACCCCTAAATTATTTCAATTGCAGCTGTTTTTCTAAACTTAGCTGTGTATCTAGGGACCTTCGTTTTCAGTTTTTGTTTTATTTTTCCTGGGAATTTTCTTATAACAAAAAACATCAGTGGAAAATCACTCTTCCACTGATTTTTCTCCTGTATGTTATAACAGTCATTTTTCCACAGATTTTTTTTTTGTTATTACATTGAAATTCCCAGGAAAAACAAAATAAAAACTGAATACAAAGGTCTCTACGTATATCTTATGATTTCTTAAGGGGTACTCATAAACGTGAGAGATGCCTTCTATTACAGTAGGTTTGACAAAAAAAATGTCAATTCATATAGTCCAGGCAGCTGGAAATCAATTTTTCAGCATACTGCTCTCATCCAAACCACACAAGATGATTTCCATGTTTAGTAAGTGGCATAAATATGGCTAACTTTTTAAGCATTAAATTAGAATTTGTTCCATTACAAAGCATTTTTTCATTGTGAGCCACAGAAAGCAGAACATTAAGCAGCCGGTGCTACTGTCATAAATTTTGCAGTGGCATAACCGCATGCTGTACCTGAATGACCTGTGTTAATGTCACTTAGAAATGCTGGAAGGTAAACAGAACCAGATTTAGGATATACAGTAGCTGTGTGCAGTTCCTGTATTGATGGCCACTATGGCAGACAGAAACATGACCTTTTAATATTAACTTGCCAAAAATGTTCCAAACGAAATGTGCAATATTTTATAGTGTTTACTGCAAAAAATCCATCACAAATTCAGCAACGAAAATGTCCCAGTCTGTGGTAAATTCACGGTTGGAATTTGCTGTAATGTGTGGTAGTCCACAGGCCAGTGAATTCAGCTACAATTTGGTCAGTTCAGAAATGTTGCCATTGATCCCTATAGTGAATAACATTTGTGGATTTTGTGCAATACTTGCAAGCTGCAATTTTATAGGGATATGCTTTCATTTTAAAATGACACAGAAACATCAACATTTGTTGTTTTGTGTTATATTCAAAATGAAACGGAAAAACAAGGATTTTTTTTTTTGGCTATAGCCTGCATTAAAATGAAAGAAAAAGGAACAAAACGAAAAAAAAAAAAAAAGTAATGACATGAAACACAAAAAAAACAAAACTTTTGGGACTGCACGTCCTTAGCAATTATTACATTTCATGCAGACAGGCATAACTACAGCCAAACCAGTCTGTGTGGCTGCTGACATCAATACACCATAGCCTCCCTAGCCCTGGCCAGCCTGGGAAGAGAAAGCCGGATGCAGAAAATGAATATTTCTCTTCCACACACTAGTGCAAAGCACTGCCACTAAATCACTGGGTTGGTCGGCAGAGAAATAACTTTAAAGTCCTGGAAGGGAATGTAGATTAGAAAGATTGGGTTGGTAACGTTGAAAATCGGTGCATGGGGCACTTATGTGTGTGTGTATCGGTGCGTGCCGGTTTGTAACATGTAGCGTGTATGTTATAAAATAGCCTAGGTGCACACGTATGTATGCCTAATTTTAAGCTTGCGTGCGCCCAGCAGTGAAAAGTAGAATTTGAGCTGTGTAAGTGAGGGAATTTTATAAGAGGCACGTGTCCACACTATGTCTAATTTGACCAGTTCACTCAGCCCACAGCTAGGTCCTAACCCCACCCCCGGTTCTTTAGCCAGCACTCTCCCCCCAGTTACCCTAGACCCTTTCAAACCCTCACAGATGCCTGTAACTTTTGATTTTTTTTTACTTACACCTCCTCCATAGCAGAAGTAAAGTTATGCAGCCCAGGACCTGGGCTTGTGCTCAGGGGCGTAAGTATTTGCACGCATATCTCTTGACCCTGTCCCGGAACGCCCACACCATGCCCACCTCCGATGCAAGATACTTGTGTTGTGTGCACATCTGGATGCCTTATAAAATCGGACATGCATGCCTTTTAAAATTCACCTTTTGCTGAGTATCTGAAACACTTTTTAGGATTTTTTTTTTAATCCAACTGGATGAAGTCATGCCTAAGCCTTGCTAGATAAGAGGGGTATCCTGACGAGAGGGAAACTTTCTCTGCTGCCAATCTATCCTCATTAACAGACTTCCTTTGTAGTGTTGCGTCCGTTGGTGCTAGACGGCTTCGCCCCGTTTGCCTCACCTTGTTCACGGCTCCTCCCACTTACCTAGGAAAGATGGCTACCGCCGCATCTACAAGCCGACCTCCCCGGCGTCCCCGGAACGGCTATGGTGCAGCCTCCCGCCATGCTCCTCCCAGGTACCTACTAGGGTGCGTGCGCACATCACCCACGTCTTTATTCCAACCTTGGCCCGAACCGCGGGGGCATTCCCCCTTGCTGATGTCACGCCATCTGGGTATATAACCTATTCTATTTTGCTAGCTCACCAAGTTAACAAGGACTCAAATCCATTCCTGTTTATGCTACTCTGCCGCTTCCGTGCTGCCGCTGGAAGCTCTCTCTCTGCCCTTTGGGGTAACTGCTAACCTGGGTACCAGCTCCCCGGGGGCCCTCTGCTTTATTTCAGGTGCCTTACAGGGAACAGGTACTCGCTCCGCTGTTCGAGGGCCTGCTCTCCCTGCCTCGGTGCCTGCACTTCCTGCTTCTACCTGGTGGAATTGTATATCTACAACAACCATCTAGTGAGTACTCTTAACGCTCAGTCTGTCTCATCCACAGTACTACCTAGCTGGGAAACCTGCTTCGGAACCTTCCTATACCAACGGGGTGAGAAGGGCTCCCTCTCCCGAGGTCCCTGAGACTGCAACTACCAGACTGCCTCACTACTGCCACCTCTGGTGGGACTCTTCAAGCCGTATAATAAAGAATTACTATGTTTGTGCGTTCTGAGTCTAGCCTAGTACTGTGGCTCCTCACGGGGCTCCTCCCCGTGGGCATCTGCCACAGTACCCAAGGATCCACCCAAACACTGCTTAACCATAACATGTAGTTATTTTAAAGACTTGATTGCAGTCAGTAAAAGCCATGCTATAACCCCCTTTTCAACTTTTTATTCCCACACCCCCGCCAGTCATTCTATCATGAGAATGAAATACCATGTTTAAGCTGAAATTGAGGCTACATGCCATATACTGCTTTATTAGCGTGAAAACTATTTTGCTTGTAAGTAATGACCCTTAAATCTTACCTAGAAAGGGGAGATTTAAAATTGATTAATATTTCTATGATGCTATTACATCACTTTGAACAGAAAACAGTCTTGGCTGATTTCCAAGTGGAGGTCACTTGTTTCGGTCTCCCTGATATATTAAAGTGTGTAAGTAATGAAACTAACAATTAACCTGATGATTAATCAGGAACATGAGGGCTCCTAGAAATCAGCCTCAGGCCTCCCATTCTTCCACTGCTGTTTTACTGACATCCAGAATTTTTAGGAACTTATATCAGAAATGAGAAGGCAAAAGAAAATGTTGGATTACTAATTCAAAGGATTCAACATAATCAGTTCTAACACTATGTTTTCTGAATTTAGCAGGATTAAACAGGTCCTTAAAAATATCAACTTGCTTGTTCCTCTTCTTTTGGTTTTATTCCTAGATTTCCTTTTTTATTTGTCCTAGTATATTATATTTCTTTTTATGGTACAATTTCTACACAAAAAAGAATACATCTTCTATTATGACCATGTTCCAACTTGTATCACCTTCCTTAAGCCCACTCTGTGACAATCTGTGCTGTACGTGAGGCTGGTGCCAGGAATTTTGCTGATCTAGACAGAGTCAAAATTTGGTGCCCACCTCTCCCTGCACCTCTACTTGTTGCATGTGCCTGCCTCAGCTCTCTTTCTCCAAGCACCCGCCACCACCTTGCATCTCCTCACTCTTCCAAAGCTGCATGGTGGCCCCTAAGCCCCTTTACTATTTGTGCCTTTTGGTGGAAGCATCATCACTTCATCCCGGCATGTGTGGACTGTGAGCCATTGCATACTCACAGTCTTTACATTGGCCCTTCCTCCTTCTACTGATATTTAGGCATCTTTTTCAAAATAGAGATTGTACAGAATGAGAGAGTCACCTTGTGTACGGTGAGCATGCACTGGTTCAAAGTCCCTGTGTGCATGAAGGGAGTGAAAATGCAGAGACTGTAAGCAGGTTTAGGGCTGCAGGGATCTGCCAGCTGCCCTCCTGCCTTACTTGCGATCCTAAGTTAGGAAAAGACCCCATGTATTATGCTCAGAAATAGACTTTTATCAGATTTGGCAGGATATAGCATTTAGAAAATAACAACAATTCCTATTTCTAACATCTTGGTCATTAAGCATTAGTTTTCCCTAGAGATAGTTCTGTACCATAGATGATTTCACACATGCCATAAACTTTAACCTGCTTATTATATTCATACTTATGGCTGAATTACTTACCCTTGGTCTATTCTCCTCTGAAGCAGGCTCTGACTGGAGGGCTGGAGAATGTGGGCAGGGGAGAGCCTTGCTTCCTGGGCTTGGTACTGACAGAGGGGGCAGGTGATCCTGGAAAGAGACTTGCTTCTGGCTGTGGTACTTGTCGGCTGTCCGGGCTTGTTCTTGCCCCTCACCGTTTCAGACTCCGTCCTACTTCTCCGCACCTGAGCAGGCACCTTGTCTCTCTGGTCTCCGGGCCACACCTATGCTTCTTCCTTCGATAGCAGGGAGTGCTGGTCTGCTTCTTACCAGCCTTTTGCTTGCAGGGATGCTCAGGATTCACTCTCTGGGTTTTTCTCCCTGGGTTTGTGCTCTCTTTCTCCCTTCCTTTTTCAGTGGGGTCCTTCGCTTGCCTTTCCCCTCCTTTTGGTTTCAGGGTCGCTCTTCGCAGGGGTCCATTGCTTCAGGCTCCTCTTCTCTCTCTTGCCCCCCCCTCCCCGTCTTATACTTTCCAGCTGATGAAAATGCATAATCTCATGCATAACCTCGTGGTGGGTGGAGGGTCTTTTGCCACATTGCAGGTCTTTTCCCCCCTCCCCCAAGATTTGGTTCAGTTGATCTGAATCATTACCCATGAAAACCTTCTCTGGAACAGGTATCTCTCCAATATACTCTTCAGTAAACACCAAAGCAAAGAAATCATTTAATCTTTCTGCGATGGCCTTAACTTCTCTAAGTGCCCCTTTAACCCCTTGATCATCCAATGGTCCAACTGATTGCCTTGCAGGCTTTGTGCTTTGGATATATTTTAAAAAGTTTTTATTGTGAGTTTTTGCCTCTATGGCCAACTTCTTTTCAAATTCTCTCTTAGCCTGTCTTATCAATGTCTTACATTTAACTTGCCAATGCTTATGTTTTATCCTATTTTCTTCTGATGGATCCTTCTTCCAGTTTTTGTATGAAGATCTTTTGGCTAAAATAGCCTCTTTTACCTCACCTTTTAACCATGCTGGTAATCAATTTGCCTTCCTTCTACCTTTCTTAATGCATGGTATACATCTGGTCTGTGCTTCTAGGATTGTATTTTTTAACAATGTCCACACCTGTTGCACAATTTTTACCTTTGTAGCTGCACCTTTCAGTTTTTTCTAACTATTTTTCTCATTTTGTAAAAAGTTTCCTTTTTGAAAGTTTAATGCTAGAGCCATGGATTTACAAACTGTCCCCCTTCCAGTCAATTTAAATTTGATCATATTATGATCACTATTGCCAAGCAGCCCCATCACTATTACCTCTCTCACCAAATCCT
This sequence comes from Rhinatrema bivittatum, assembly GCF_901001135.1. NCBI lineage: Eukaryota > Metazoa > Chordata > Amphibia > Gymnophiona > Rhinatrematidae > Rhinatrema > Rhinatrema bivittatum. The sequence goes on along the minus strand of NC_042619.1, from coordinate 97,310,058 downwards.
GCACTCCACTGAGAATTAGATCTAAAATTGTTCCCTCATCGGCTCCTGAACCAATTGCTCCATAAAACTGTCTTTTATTCCATCCAGGAACTTTATCTCTTTAGCATGCCCTGATGTTTCACTTACCCAGTCAATATTGGGGTAATTGAAACCTCCCATTATTATTCATTACCAGTTGGGATAGCTTCCCTAATTTCTCTTAGCATTCCACTGTCCATCTCACCATTTTGGCCAGGTGAACGTAGACTGACACAGTGAAAACACTGAAACTGAATTTGAATACAAAAATATAATGATGTTCACATGCTTTTAAGTCATGTGAAAAAGATTCCCCCAATCAATAGAACTCATTAGCTAAGGTTCATAAGGATCTCCTAAATCCTCCAGGGCGACCTATTATTTCTTTAAAAGACTCAGTGTTAAAATCCCTTTCCATCTTAGTGGATACATTTCTTAATTCTTTTGTTGTACTTACATTTTTGTACATTCAAGATTCCAGTCATATCATGGCTGATGTACAACAGTCATGATAGGACTGGATGACTTACCATCTTCATTGCTATTGGTTGACAGATGACAATGAATCGCTTTACACAAACATTCCTCAAACTTGGTCCCTGCAAATTATTCATGATACTTTGGAGTAATGTTCTGACATTCATATTCCCACCAATTTTTTGTGTGATCTTGCCAATTTAGCTTCGAGAAAAAAAAAATGTTCCTGTTCCAACAGCATGTTTATTTATTATTTATGAAAGGCACAGCAATGAGGGCTGCCATGACATCACCAACTTGTAAGTGAGCCAGTTTAAATAATTATTTCTTGTTAACAGTCTCTTTCAAAGTGTTTTCTGCTGGTATTCAGGAAGCACCTTCAGACAGCTTTATGATCTAAAAGGCAAATTTATTGATAGCAATACAAAGACAATATAGACAATTTAGAAAGAGGAACAAGGAAAGAGGAAGTCGTTGTTTCTCTGGAGACGCAGGTCAGTGGCAACTGGGCATCAGGCTTGCTTCTCAGCTCTGGACTGCTCGGGTTGAGACTTTTAAACTTTTTACATTGTCCAATAGAAATACATTGATGCACATCCTGGGTGTATTAATTTCTTCTAATATCCAATTATGAACGTAGCTTTATTGTCCAATCAGGCACCGTCTCTGGGGTGTTGCCTTCTTCCGGCAATGAGCTTTGCCAAAGCACATGGTGGTGAAATATGTTGCCAGCAGAATCAGGAAATACACATTCAGGCTTAAGGCCTATGTACATTCCCCCCTTGAATCGTTTGGGAATGATTCACAAATGAAAGGCTGAGATTGTATTTCCTGGAATGAAATGGTCATGGCATCAATTTAGTATGACTCACCTTTTGGACTGTTAAAAATGGCTTCCATATTCTTTATGGTGTTGAATCATTCCTTTTATACAACTCACACTCACAATCACAATTGTTCAGGTATACTCATTTTGTATTTTGTTTTATTGTCATTCAATCTCACATTCATTCTTCATTCAGGTATTGTTCTGGCCTTCTTCCAGTTGATCCAAGATTCTGTAGTGTGGTCCTATTAGCAGCATATAAATCAATTAATCCACTTAATGATTGATTATTGATTGTCGATGAATGGTTAGAATGGTTGAAGCAATAATCCATCATTCTACTCAGGGTTAATGCCACTGTCTTAGGTTGCCCAGGGTACGCAATCCTAATGATTTGCTACCTGATGCTTACCCGTCATCGTTAAGCATAACAGCCTGAGGAGGTAACATTGCTGCTGTTAAATGAAAGGCTTCCTGTCGTCTTCGCAGATGATATCTCAGGCCATTAAAATAACAAACTTCATTCATTCTCACAATTAACCATTGCAAACTCACTTAGAAATGTAAGCCACTTTAAACTGTGTTTCCCATCAATTAAACCAAATTCTGTGGAAATGCAATCTTTTCCCTTGGAAAATCTCATTCATTAGTTTCAGAAAGGGATTCAATCATGCTCATCATTAGATGTTGACGAACTGCGGTGACTTGAGAGTGACTTGAGAGTATTTGAGACATAGCAGAAGCAATAGTTATAATTAATTAATAGAAGCAAAACCATGCTTGGGAGTACTATTGCTTATGTCTTAGCCTACCATGCATTTGAACATTTTGGGAATATAAACAAATGCTTCAAATCTAAATTAGGAGTAGGATGTCGAAGGAGACATCAATATGGATGAGGGATAAGAAATCTCTGTAACCAATGGGATGGTATCTGCAAACTCTACTAAATGTGATGTTTAAGAATAGGGAAATCAAATGAATGTCATAATTCTGTCTTCAATCACCAAGAATAACTATATAAACATTTGGGACTACATTAAACCTTTAGACTTACTAAACATACTTGAATTGAAGAGGACATACTTGTCTGCACAGCCTATTCACATGAGCTGCCCAAGAACGGCGTGAAGGCTGAACTGACAAACTATGTTGCGGCACACTGCGCCGGTCTGCCACTGGCTCGCAGATATCTGAACAAGTCTGGACAAGGAGGGGTAGAGTGTAGCAACTGGAGATAAATATAACGTGGAAAGTAATATTGAAATCATAGATGGTAAGTCAAACCAGTCATCTATGGGACCTAGGGATGAATGATCATCTTAATTAATCATGTAATGGATATGAGAGAACTGGGAATAGCAGCAAAACTTTAGTATTTTAAATTAATGTGGTGTGTAACATGTTGGTGTATGTAGATGTATGTAGATATCCAAATCATGGCATTTGCAAAATGGCATATGGGCTTGGAGTATATGGCAATCAATTATCATTGACATTTGACAAAGCATATTGTGGTGTAATGTATAACAATTAGTCTTTGTGTAAAGAGCTGACAATAATTGGGAATGGATCTAATCTGATCAGGGCAATAAGATTCACACAATCATGAGAACTGCATTAATGTAGAGTACAACAGCATAAAGGCAAAATATAATCAAGCAAGAGTAGTAAAGTTCAATGATGAGTGGAAGATGAATTCTGTGTTAAGGCCGAAACTTCCACAGAAGGGATGGGAAGAATGGAGTGAGTCCCATAAATGTTGTTTTCACGCTTTCAGTGAGATGTATCAACTTTTCATTCATCACGGCCTAATGAGGATATGTGCTTCTTTAATAGTTTCAGATACCTAATATGGTAAAGTAGCATAAAAGCAAATTAAGCATTTAAAGAAAAGTCATCTGTGGTAAGCTAAACCACAAATAACGAATATTTCAGACATTACATTAAACATATGTCACACTGGACTGACATACACTCATCCATCCTTCAAATATACATTCAATGTCGTCTTCACATAGGACAGACAACAGATAACATATAATATGAGCTCAAAATTCATATCAAAAATGTATCAAAAGAAAAGTGGATCCAAAATCAAAAAATCAAAAATGTGTATGAAAAATAAAAGTTCAGAATTCTGTCAAAAAGGTAGAAGTCCTATCGAAGAGGTAGAAGTCCTTGAAGACCTGAAAAGTAAATACTAGCATACAATTGAAATATCAAATTAACAAATAGTGTACATATAGATTTCCAACCAATAATATTAAATAAATTTAATCAATAATGTTCTGAGCTTATAGTCAATGTATCATATCAAATAATTAAAATAATTAGAACTCAAATATCAAATAACTAATACTTAAATATGCTACATTTTAAACTAGAAACTATTTCTCCTTTTTTTTTTCTTTCTTCCGTTCGTAGCACAGCTAGTGCTGGCAGAACAGATAAGCTGTACTCTGCAGGTTTGCAAGAGACAACTTCCCTTTTTTTTTCTGTTAAGATACAGTTTGACTCTTTAGTTAAAATGTCCTTTCAAATTCATAATTCTCCTCACAGAATCATAATTCAGCAGCTCAGACTCTAAATTCTAACACTAGTATATGTTCTTGTCAGTACTCAAGTTCAGTATTAAAGGAATGTGAAGTCAGTAACGTAATAAAGAATCAGTATGTAAAGTTGAGAGCAAAGGGGATTTATTTTGGTGGGAGGTGTATCTCGCCCCCCCCTTGATCCCTCTTTAACCACAAATGTACAGTTTAAAGCAGAAAGGGAATAACATGTTACAAGAGGAAGGTATCGCATGCGCTTGGTGAACACCTTAATAAAAATACATTCACATTGAAAAGAGGAACTTACACTTAAAACTTAAAACTATATGGTACCGTTTAAAAATTAACTTACTTATACTAAAAATGCTTATACTAAAATATACCTGCAAATGGTAACACAAATAAATCTTAATAGCTTGAACAATAAGACCAGTAAATACATTAACATAGGAAAGCCTAGCAACCCGTTATATCTGTCCACCTTGTTACTTTTAGGGCGTTAAACATCTGTGATGGCACTACAAAAGTTCTCAATCAGATAACAACTGACTGACCACATGCATCTGATCCCAGTGCACGGCTGCTGTCTTCTATAGTAGGGACAGCACGTAATTAGTCAGACAAAGTCTATAGAGACATATCTATTTTTGGATTTTATATACCGGAGGATTTTATATACCGGAGGTTCCTGTATGCAACGCGTGTCACTCCGGCTTACATGACAGACATCGGGAAGACTGGCAAGGATTTACTAGTCTTATGTACACAAATATCCTAGGTAAGCAAATTCTTATTTTAGCTTCTTTGTCCTGAAATGAATATTGCAGTAAAGCAAGCAATAGCTATAAAAATAAGGCCCAGAATAAGGAGATCATCCTAAAGGATGGTCGTACTAAATGTGGTTCCATTTAAAACTGTGTTTCATATTAAGTTCACACTGTGTCCTGTCCAAGCTTCACTAAGGTGGCAATGTAAGGTCCAACATACGCTGATACCTTCTCTGATAGGTGTGAACTCACTTTATCTGGGGACATGCACTCTAAAAGCTCAGGTTTCCTGTAACGGAATACAAGGGCCCATGAAAGGCACTTCTTCCAGATGTTTTCTGCTTGCCCCATTACTTGGCGTAATCTGGTTTGAAACAGGCCATTATATTGTCTTACCAAATCATTTATTTCACGCCGACACTGTTTTTGTTTATTATACCACTGTGATGTCAGTAGTGAAGCTACCTGGCCCAAGGTCATGCATCTAGTCATGCATTTGGAGGCATGGTTACGGCTTCCAGCACTCCGAACAGTGTTCAGTGCAATTGCAATCAGGGATCCTTCTAGAGGACAGACTCTCTTCTGTGGGCTTAAGGCAAGTGTCCATCCATGAAATGAATCAACCCAAATAGTGACATAGAAAAATGAATGATCTAATTTAGCAATCTTGGCTGCTGGAGGACCAGCTGCAGCTGAAGCTACAGTGACTAGTTCAATTTCCTCACTACTTTCCGTATCCTCATCGCTATCTGCAATCAAATTAGGCATAGGTCGGAGGCAGGGAATGGGTGACAGGTCAAAAGGTTCAGGAATTGGTGGCAGTTCAGGAATCTCAGAAGGTGGTGATAATACTGGAGGTGGCGGTGTAGGAGGAGGTGAAGGAGGAGGAGAGGGAAGAGGTGTGGGAGGAGATGGTGGACGAGGGGGTGATGAATCATCTGGCACAAGAATAGTACTCAGTGCAGAATCTACTGGCATTCCAGTGTCTGCTGAATTGTGCATATCTACAATTGCTGGGCTTTCTACTGGGTCTACTAACCACATGCCGTATTCCTCAAATGCAGGAACAGCATCTTCAAAAAGGTCATCTTCAATCTCAACTGTACTGAGTTGGGGTGTGCTTGTGGGAACTGTGGGACTTACTTGGGGTTCTCCTTCCCTTTCTGAAGGTACAGCAGGATCTGTATGTAAATTACCCACTGCAGTCACTGTTTCTTCAGGCTCTAAACAATCACGAACATATAGTGAATCATATGGGGGTGGTGACACCTCTCCGTCACCAGTAATAGCTGCTAAATATGTTCCTGTCATAACGAACCATCTGGACACTTGTATATGGTCCGCTAGCCTCTTATTGTCTTTTGCCCTTGGCTTGCTATACCTGTTCTTAAAATAGGCTATTAGCTGTATGAGCGTGGACGGGTCAAAGGAGCCCCCTACTGGCCATTCTAGGGAACTATCCCTTGCTGCCCACGCAACCCACTTAGAGTGGCATTTGCGAATTAATTTCTCATTGGGCTTATGCAGAGCAATGACTCTGCTCAGGGGACATGACGGACAGACCTCCCCTGCTATCTTGGGACCTCTTAATATTGCAGACCAAAACTTCGACATAATTATTTAAAAATGATTTTCGTGTAGCCACTCTCTTATGAGAAAGAGTGGTTCAACCTTACCTTAATTGTAGTTTTCACCGTACCGTGAATTCACGCTTCCGGTGTGCTGTACTTCTTCAAACACGAAGGTATTCACAGCGGGACTAGGGAGAGATAGCCTGCAGACAGACGAGTACTGAAGACCTATCTACTCCTTTCCGTTCGACTGGTTACCGGTTCCTACTTAAATTACTTGGGCTCCAGTGCGTTACCGCCGAAACAACCGGGATAGGGCCAAAAGGCAGCGTCAAGTCTGCCAATTGTTTTCGAACTTATTAGTACACTAACGGAAAAACCTATGACTCACTCGTATAAGACAAGTTTTTACTTACCTTTCCAGTCAGCTCCACGTATGTTTCCCGTGGAATGCTTGATCTGAAGGCTTCTTTTTTCTAGCGGTACGTATTCCCGCTTCGGGACCCACCTGACACTCCGTCCCTGTACGTGTTCCCTCGGGGGTTCCAGGTAAAAAGTCCCAGGTGGTGTGTCGCAGTATTCAACTTGGGCTAATTGATTGGTACTGTACAAGATCTGCCAGATAGCAGTGCGCGCCAAGGTCTAAGAGATAATAAAAGTAACTGAGCAGTTTTATTTTTTTTTTCTTTTGAGAGTAAGACTTACTTCCTCAAAGTGGTTGCTGAAGTGCTTCAGGTCTCAAAAATCTCAAAGTAGATTCAGGATGCTTCAGGGCGGTTTTCCACTCCCGATCAATGGCACCCTCACTTCCTTCGATGCTGGCAATGAGGTATCCCTGAAGGTGTGCTAGCCCGCGATACCCGCATCAGGCGTTAGGCTTTCTTTTCCGTTTTCCGGCTCGAAGGACCATATGTTTTCTGCTGGTATTCAGGAAGCACCTTCAGACAGCTTTATGATCTAAAAGGCAAATTTATTGATAGCAATACAAAGACAATATAGACAATTTAGAAAGAGGAACAAGGAAAGAGGAAGTCGTTGTTTCTCTGGAGACGCAGGTCAGTGGCAACTGGGCATCAGGCTTGCTTCTCAGCTCTGGACTGCTCGGGTTGAGACTTTTAAACTTTTTACATTGTCCAATAGAAATACATTGATGCACATCCTGGGTGTATTAATTTCTTCTAATATCCAATTATGAACGTAGCTTTATTGTCCAATCAGGCACCGTCTCTGGGGTGTTGCCTTCTTCCGGCAATGAGCTTTGCCAAAGCACATGGTGGTGAAATATGTTGCCAGCAGAATCAGGAAATACACATTCAGGCTTAAGGCCTATGTACAAAAGTCATATTTTATTGTGGCATAGCTATATTGATGGTGTGCTATTATATAGTATAGTATAGTATTATATTAGTATAGACAGGTACCAGTGATGATCTAAAAGGTTTTTTTCAGTGGTTGAATAATTGTGATATCAACTTACCAGGCTGATTTCAATTCTCCTGCATTTCTAGACATCACCATGAAGTTTTGTGATGGACAATTTGCTTTTTCCATTCACAGGAAGCCCATGGATCGCAACACATTGCTGCATTTTGCTAATTGTTACCCTCATCATTTATAACAAAATCTGCTCATGGGTCAATTTATAAGGCTCAGGAGATTGTGCTTGACTTTATAGGAATTTAAGATTCAAACTTAACATATATCTTGTTTTTTGGAGAGGGGTTATCTGTTGTCATATTTCAAATGTGCATATTAATGGGCATTATTTGTGAACCGTGAACTACTGGTTTTTTTTTACCACGGTGGGATGTTCAATATCGTCCTATCTGTGTGCTTCCTTTTTCAGCAACTGCTCATCAGATTTGTCAAGTAATTTTGGAGTTCTTCCATTTTAATTCACCTCTTTTGCCTTTTTTTTTATAATTATCTCTTTATTAGTTTTTCAAATTATAATATACGTTTACGCAGATGATATACAATTACTGTTACCCATTCCAAACACCATTGAAGAAACAATGAAACTAGCCAATATGTACCTAGAAATAATCAAACAGCTCCTAAACCAGATGGAATTGGTAATAAACATTGACAAAACTGAATTCTTACACCTTGAACGTAAAATCACTCACCACACACAACCAACATTCACAATCAAAAATATTCAAACCACCGAGTTAGCAATAAAAGTTAGGGATCTAGGAGTAATAATTGACCCTGAGCTAAACTTGAAACAACACATCTCACAGAAAATAAAAGAAGGTTATGCAAAACTAATGATCCTAAGAAGACTAAAACCTCTAACGATTAACAATTTTTGCACAGTTCTACAAGCAATGATATTCGCTAGCACAGATTATTGTAACTCCCTGCTTTTAGGACAACCTCAATCTACAGTTCGGCCTCTGCAAATATTGCAAAATTCCGCTGCCAGAATTTTGACAGGCAAAAAAAAGAGTGACCATATTACAGGAACACTTGCTGAACTCCACTGGCTTCCAATTGAACAAAGAATACAATATAAAGCACTTTGTATAATCCATAAACTAATCCATGATGATAAAGCCGACTGGCTTAACACGGCACTGCGTGTGCATGTATCACAAAGAAACCTGAGATCTGCAAATAAAGCTCTACTAACTGTCCCCTCTGTCAAATCAGCACATCTCACGCAAGTAAGGGAAAGAGCACTGTCGCTGGTTGGTCCTGTACTCTGGAATACCATGCCACTCGAAATAAGACTACAGACAAATCTGAAATTATTCAAAACTAATCTGAAAACCTGGTGTTGCGGTCTCCACCGCTTCCCTTTTGCTAAAGCCCAGGCCCGCCTACCCGCGCTCCAGGGATCACCACGTCCTGCCCGCTCCGGTCCCCGGGGGCTTCTCTCACTCCATGTGGCGGCCGCCATTACGTGCCTGCTTCTTGTCAGCCTCGCGCGCGAGGACGTCCCTCTTGCTGACGTCACGCCCAAGTCCCGATATAACCGGCCTCAAACTCTCTCTCATCGCCTTGCAACGAGGTTCACAACTCCATAGTTGTTCTTAGTTGCGTTCCTGGTGATCTTTACGTTGTCTGCTTCCGACCCCGGCTTGCCTCTGACTTCGCTTCTGCCCGCTGCCTGCCTCTGACTCCGGTTTGCCTCTGACTCCGCTTCTGCCCGCTGCCTGCCTCTGACTCCGGTTTGCCTCTGACTCCGCTTCTGCCTGCTGCCTGCCTCTGACTCTGGTTTGCCTCTGACTCCGCTTCAGCCTGCTGCCTGCCTCAGACTCCAGTTTGCTTCTGACTTCCGCTTCAGCCTGCAGCCAGCCTCAGACTTCGGTTTGCTACCAACTCCGCTTCAGCCTACAGCCTGCTTCAGACTTCGGTTTGCTACAGACTCCGCTTCAGCCTACAGCCTGTTTCAGACTCCGGTTTGCTACAGACTCCACTTCAGCCTACAGCCTGCTTCAGACTCCAGTTTGCTACAGATTCCGCTGCCGCCCGCTGCCCTGCCTTCAGCCGGCCCTTTGCCCTGTGCAGCCGGTCCCCTGCCTTCCGGGTACCTTGGACTTCCTTCCTTATCACTTCACTCTGGTCCCGGCCTACGCCCATCTCAGCCTCTGGACTTTCTGTCTCACTTTCAAGTCCAGAGGACCCGAGACCCTACGAGCTCCTCCCGGGGGGTCCCTGGTTCCTGGGTGAACTCCTCTGGCCTGTGGCTCCGCCTCCCGGCCTACCCTGCCTCCCTAGGTAGGTCGGCCCAAGGGTCCACTATCTCTCCAGCAGTGTCCAACTGCAACACCTGGCTTTTTAAACAAGCATTTTATAAAGATAAAGAAAAGGAGAAAAATAGTTGAGCGATAAGGATGCACCAAGCTAGAAGTTTTTAGTAACCTACATAAGCATATTAATGTTAAAATTAAACTGCCTAATTTGTTCCTAACAATCAGGTTTAACTTACACACCTAGTTTATTATTTTAAATTGTTACCGTACTATGAGGGCACACGAATAATTTGTAATCTATACCACCCATATTTCTCTTTATCGTGCCCTTCTGTAAACCGTTGTGATGGTATTTAACTTAACGACGGTATAGAAAATGTTTTAAAATAAATAAATAAATTAAATAAATAATAATCAAGAGATCTTTTCTTCAGAACTTATATCAACATAAGAAAAAATAACAGTACAAGAAAGAAAAATAATACATTGACATTACTTTGTCCACCAGTTAAAGAGAGAGAAAACTTATACAACAATAATGTATAGGAAAATCAGAGACTATATATATATAGTAAATGCTCTCAGCCGGCATTGCATCGCTCTGCCGCTCCTCCAGATCTTAAGTCACCTCTCCTGCAGGTCACTCCTCTATCTATACGCTGTCCCGGCGCCAGTAACACTTCACAGGCCTTGGGTCCAGACCTGCAGAGCCCTAGCTTGGCTTGAGGGTTCGCTTAGTGACAGTGGGTGGTAAAGTCACTTCACGTCAAAGTAGTACAAAACACAGTTTTTTACAAAACAGTTTGTACTGCTCCTTTGTTTCTTCACATTAACATCCAGCAGTTCTCAGTAACAACAGTCCCAAACACTGGACTTGCTAGCCAGCCGCTCCTGCTCCCTTTTGGGGAAAAACACACTTCCCAACTCCTCTCTGTTGTGCAACAGTTAGGGGCCTTCCCATGCCAAACAGCTTGTGCATAACTGGTTTCACAATTTAAGACTAAAACATTCTTTTAAACTAACAGTCCTTTACCACCCCCCACTCTACTCTGTCTCCATAACAGAACTGGAGGATTCCTCCATCCGGGAGTCTACCTCCATATCCTCCTCATCTTCCTCTGAGGAGCTGGGTTTTTCTGTCCACTGCCACCATGCTGGCACGTCTTCCTCCTCTATTTCCAATTATTCCGCTGTGTCGGAATCATTGCCACTTAATTCCGACACCTGTTCCAGCTCTCCCTCGGCCCACGGGTCAGGTGGTGGCTTTAAAAACCTGGGAGTTGTAGTCCTCCCTATCTCCTTTAGCGCCCTCTGCTGTTTACCTTGGGTTCGGCTTGCCTTTCTCCTACCATACCTTGGCTTTTCCTACCACTGGCTGGGTTGTGCTGCATCACACACACACCCCTTTTAAAAACCCTGGAACCCCTTGAGCCAAGGGTTCCAGTACCTTCATCCAACTGGGAGAGAAAGTCAGCATTAACGTGCTTTTTACCCGCTCTATGCCGAACCTCAAACTGGTAAGCTTGTAAAGCTAGGTACTACCGCATTAGGCGAGCATTCAAATCTTTCATGACATTAAGCCATTTAAGGGGCGCATAATCCATGACCAAAACAAAGGGGCGGCCTGCTAGATAGTACCATAGGACCTCTATCGCCCATTTGACAGCCAAACACTCCTTCTCAATGGTGGCATATTTTTCCTCATGGGGAGTGCAGGAGGTCGCTTCTGGACCTCCGCTGGACCACCAGGGACTTTTGGCAAGTCTTGGAGGACCCTCCTGACCCCCAACAGGGACTTTTGGCAAGTGTTGGGGGACCCTCCTGACCCCCACAAGACTTGCCAAAAATCCCTAGTGGTCCAACGGGGGTCCGGGAGCAATCTCCTGCACTCGGGTCGTCGGCTGCCAGTAATCAAAATGGCGCCGATAGCCTTTGCCCTCACTATGTCTCAGGGGCTACTGGTGCCATTGGTCGGCCCCTGTCACATGGTAGGAGCACAAGATGGCGCTGGCCATCCATTGCTCCTACCATGTGACAGGGGCTGACCAATGGCACCGGTAGCCCCTGAGACATAGTAAGGTCAAAGGCTATTGGCGCCATTTTGAATACCGGCAGCCAACGGCGTGAGTGCAGTAGATGGCTCCCGGACCCCCCCGCTGGACCACCAGGAGTTCTGGTAAGTCTTGGGGGGGTCAGGAGGGTGGGGGATTTGTTTAAATTCGCTCCTTTAGATGGCCGAATAATTCGGTGAAGATTCGTTGTATTCGTGAGGAATCTCAATACGTTTCGATTCCCCACGAATACAACGAATATGGCCCTATACGTTGTGGATTACCAATACGTTGCAAACGAATGCACACCCCTAGTAGGAGGGTCAACTAGTAAATTAAGGTGAGGTTTTGGTGGTGGTCTAGGGTTTTGGGGGTAGTTTTATATTTACAGTCAGATGTACAAACAGCACAGTACAGATCAGTGAAGATTTGATGTGATTTGGAGTGAGGAAAGTTACACAAAGATGAGATTTGTACAATATACTCTCACCCTAGTTTAATAGCAGCTAGGTAGAGAGTGCATCAAGCTAGGTCACGAGTACAATATACAAATCTCATCTTTGTGTACACAAACTCCTGGTTTTTGCTTGCCCTCCGATTAACTATTTAATACAAACACACAAAACTCCTAATTATTTCACCTGCCTTCTGACTATTTTATATAGACACAAAAGCACTTTAAAAAATATACCCCAATAGTTTACCTTTCTCCAAAACTTTTAATTTCTAAAATTTCTCCAAGTAGTACTTACCAATTCTTTTCAGCCACCAGCAAGATGATCCTCTCCTCTCAGTATTCCCACTGGATTTTAAAGATCATCACCCTGATCAATTAAATTTTGAATGATTTTACTATCCCAAAGGGGTAGCTTATTTTGTACTATGCCCATGGCCTTTTGTTTATCTAGGTAAGACAACAAGGATGTTTCACCAGTGTATGGTCAAACATCGTAGTTGCTTATTGAATCATCGGATGGAAGCTCCTATGATCAGCTATTGTTTGAATTTCAATATGAATGTGACTCTATAAATTGGGGCATTTTGGACCTTAAAGCTCCTTCCATCCATAATGGTAATTTTGACTCGTGTTTGCTACAAATAGAACAACATTGGATTTACCATTTAAATATTCTCTTCCCACATGGCATGAACATTAATATTGAATGATCTGTTTTTTTTTAAATTTGTGTTGTATTTTTGGATATTCATCAGTTCTCTTGTTTGATCTACAAAGTGATTTCATTGACTTAAAAGCATGCTGACATCATATTTTTGCATTAAAAAACTATGGATATACTTTTTTATGTAAACATATGTATGTTTTATTTTGTGAATCACTGCAATCCTTGGAGCGACAGTCGCTAAATGATTTTTAAATAAATAAATTCAGTTTCAGTGTTTCACAGTGTCAGTCTATTTTCACAGTTCCCCTGAAGCAGCCTGAAACAAAACATCGATGTCGGGATCTGCGCTGTCTTTTTTTTTTTTTTTTTCAACCATCATTTGGATTTAAGACTTTGGACACTGAATATTTTTTGAAGCTAAGTATTTGAAATTTTAGGATGACTATTGACAGCACATTTAAGTATCACAGGATCTGAAAATAATTTCTTTCTCACCTAAAGCATTAATTGGCATATGATGAGAAGAGCTGGTTAGCTTCTTAAAAAGTGTTCTCTTTTCGTAGCTCCACGTTATATATTCCTGTAAATCTGAAAGATATTTGTTTGATCTACAAAGTGATTTCATGGATCCTCAGTAACACTGAAATCAAGTTATGAAACCTGACCAGCATATTTAAATGAGTTTTTACTGAAGACATACAAATTTAGCAGCATGGATGGTTTGAGTGAATGAATGGAGTGTTGGCATGGGATTGGGTGAATCAAAGAGGATAGCTGGATGAGTCAATGCCCTTGAACAATGAAGAAATATGTTGTATCTTATAGGCAATTTGGAAGGTTGATTTTTTTTGTCACTTGTTATTATCTTGCTGTAGGCCAATTGGATATATCCTTGTATGTCGCACTGTGAAACCCTCATCTTTAATAATAGTTACAGTCTGGAATACAAAAAGGAAATTTAGCAGCAAGCACTCACTGAAAATCAAACAATTTATCAGAAAAATTACAAAAGCCTTTAAGGGAAGGGATTAGAAAGGGATGTTTTATCAGGATGTTGGTCACATATCCTTGTTATCCTCTGGTTTTACTCATTTAATCCTGTTAATGCACTGAGAGATAAATAGATCTGCATTTTTTTTATTCCTGACCTCTCCAGGCCTGTCACTTGTGTGTAATGTGCACAGTAAGGCACCAGTCTGGCATCCATCTCTGCTACAAATCGTTTAGTAATGCTAATGTGACTGTCTGCCGACTCCTATAATTGTTACTGGTACATAACCTAATCTGCCACATATTTGTGTCCCGGTTGATATTATCTGAAGAAGCTAAGGATATCTCTTACCCAAAGCAAGTGGCACTGGAGTGGAAGCTGAACTGATGTAATAATTCTCAGAGATTGCTTTCCATAATATATACACCAGCAAGTGTACCAGCAACAGCTGAGTCTTATCCACAGGCATCAAAGTTTACCCCTGAAAGTCTTAAAGTAAAGTAGTGTGGTTGCTGTTGTAGTGCACTTATGTACCTAGAAATAAAAGTAACAAAACAAGTTTTAGGTGACATCTTTTTAGTGGACTGACTTAAGGGCCAATGCAATACAGTGTGCTCAGCTGAGCGCACTGTTTAACCAATTGTCGGCCACGGGTTAAATAGGCGCTAATCTACCCCCTAATGCAATAGGGGGATTAGCGCCTATTTAACGCGCGTCCGACACGGAGTGAATGAGTTAGTGCTCATCACATGCAAACGCATGTGAATGAGGCTATTACTCATTCACTCCAAATGCAAAAAAATTAATGTGCATCTTAGACGCACATTTATCGCTCAGCTATTAATGCCTACCTGGAGCAGGCCTTAATAGCTGAGTGCATTGAAAAAAAAGTACAGAAAAGCAGAAAAAACTGCTTTACTGTACTTTTTTAAAAGTAAAAAAAAAAGAAAAAAAATCTCTGCTGGCTGCTTTGAAGACCGACGCCGATATGCTCGGTGTCGTTTTTCATAACTGGCCGGCTGCAGTAATGAAAACTGAAGCCGATAAACTTGGCATTGGTTTCAGTTTTCATAACCAACTGACTGCAGTTATGAAAACCGACGCCAAGTTTAGCACGACCTTAGTGCCTCCTTGCTAGTGCGACCCCCCCCCCCCCCCCCCTAATCTGTGTATTGCATGGCGCCCTCCTTACGGGCGCCATGTGTGCGTTAAGAAAGCGGGCGCTGAAAAGTCAGCGCCCGCTTTCCGCGAATAATATTGCATTGGCCCCTTAATACATTTGTGACAAACTTTCGAGAATTTTAACTGTGATATCTTCCTAATGTATCTGACGAAGTGGACTCTGTCCTTGAAAGCTCATGCTTTAATAAATTAATTAGTCTATAAGGTGCCACTCAACTCCTGTCACAGGGTTATTTAAAACAAATAAAAATTTACTTGAAAAATAACTGAGTAAAAAAAGTGTTGCTTGAAGCCCTGGAGGAGTTTGAGCACTTAGGTAAGGCCGCTATATTACAAAAAAAAATAAAAGAGAGAAAGAAATGGAGCCAAGGAGAAGTTGGATGCTCTGAATACTTTGTTAAATGTATCCTCTAAAGAGTAAAGAGAATCTTTCTGAATTAATAAGACTTTATAGAGTTAGGGCACCGTTGGGGGTGGTGTTCACTACACAAAGTATTAGAAACAAATCAGGAGTCCAGCAGTTTATCTAGCAGCTGATTGAATCAAAGATTATCATTGCAACTATTTGCCTTCAGCAGATCCTCCTCTTACAGGAAAAACAAACAGAAAAAGTTTTTTGGGTTTTTTTGGCAGTGTGTGCTGTGGGGAATCTGCTGAAAGAATTTAGGTGAGGACCTGGTCTGAGTTCATAGCTGCACAGTCTGATTGTCTGGAGAAAGGAAATTTTGTGTCAAAATTCAAAGACTGGTTTGAATGTGTGGATGATTTCATATCAAGTTTGGCCTCTATCAAGGTGAGGATAGAGTAAATAAAATATATCTGGAGTAGCACTCGGGAAGTAATCATTGCTCCATTTTAGAGTTTGAGAAAGAGTGTGAAAGCTAAGGAATATCCTTTTGACTGCAAAGAGAAGTCAAAGTGGGAAGCTGACCAGAGAAATACTGCTGATCCATATTAAGATAAGTGCGGAGTAATTTTTTTGTAAACATTTTCTCTGGTTGCTATTCTGTCCACAGCAGGACATCATTTCTTTACTGAAAGGTGTTCCAGCACAGATACAGGCTGAACATTGTAACATTTGTTCCTTTCTGAGAGAGAGAATTTTGGGGGTTTTTTTTTGTGGTGTCTGCTGCCTTGATACAAAGTGTTTTTCTGTACGTGGAAAAACAGGCCGCAGTGTCGGGCTGCGGATTTAGAGACTGATTTACTAAGCGTTTTCCCTATAGCGACAGAATGGAAGAAAAGCCTTAGTAAATCAGGCCCTTAGGATGCATAAATCCTTACCCACCAGTGCTTTAAGAAAAAGAAAAATAAATCTGGGTTTTTTTGAGTGGCTCTATGGCAGAGTGCTGTGAAGAAGAAAAAGAGAGAGATGTAGCGTGAGGGTGCCTATGTAAGTTTGCCAATATCCTTTTTGGAAAAATTCTTACCAGTGCAGTGCAGTTTAGCTGGAATAAATACCAGGAGAAAAAGACAGGGATTACACTGTTTTGTTTTATTATTATTATTATTATTATTATTATTATTATTTATTTTGCATCTAACTAATTGAACACACAATCCAACAAGGTTTCAGATTTATGATTAGAAACATTCATATAAAGATTTGATTATTTTGATCTACATCACAAATTCAGTTCTCTCTTTACAGCGGGTGTTACATGAGTTTGAAGTATTTGGGGCGGTTGTGGGTCTGAAATCGAAGTTGCTAAGTTGGCATCAAAACTCACAATAATAGAGGAAAGCCTATGAAGAGTACTGTAATCCACAGCGGCCAAAGTCTTGCTTAGATTAGTCACAGCAGATCTACCCTGGACAAAGTCCGCTTGTTCATCAGTAATTAAGGTTGGCAATAAAGTAGCCAATCCACCTGGTTTTTGCCAAGATTTTCCTATCAGAATCTAGGAAAGATATGGGACCATATGAAATCGGGGATCTTTATTAGGTTTGGACAAAGCTAGAATAGTAGCCTTATTACGTTCCCCCACTCGTCCCTTTTATGACACAAATGCTTCAAACATAGCTCCCAAAGGTAGATAGATCTTATTCTCCAAGACTTTATACATTTCAGCAGCATCCCATCTGGGCCAGGAGCCTTGGCCAAAGAAACTTTTTTAATAACAATTTGAATTCCATTGGCATTATAGGCTCATTAAGCTTTGTTAACTGGCCATTCAAAAGTTTGGGTAAATTGGCAGATTGTAGATAAGAGCGAATGAACTGCAAAAAGCAGGGTTCTCTCATGTACAAGTTAGAGTAACATTGGTGAAAATAGCAGATATTTCCTTATTAGAGTGCATAATCCTTCCAGAAGTGTGTCTCTTAGAGGAAATATATTTAGATCCCGCCCAATTCCTTGTAAGAAAGCGAGCATTCTTCCTGCTTTATTCTGATGTAATAAGTCTAGATCCAAATCATAGATCTGTATCATACTGGCCAGGGTCAGGGAATATCCTCTCAGGAGCAGGGCAGAGCTAGACTGGAGTTTATCTTCTGCCTAGCCAGCTCCCTCCTCTACAGGTTGAGCCCTTGGGCTCTGGGGGCAGATAAGGCTTGGCTTCTTTGGCAGAAAATCATGGTTGAAGGTAAGTCAGGTTGAATGAGATTGGAGAGGCTGGACAAGGCAGGTCAGGCACAGGCTGGACATTGTGGCAGAGACAGGCTGGAGACTGAGGACTAAACAGGCTGGACAGACAGGCTGGAACTGATGGCTGGATACTGGGCACGGGCTAGGACTGGAATCATACACAGGTTGGGCAGGATACTAATAGAGACTGGGACTGAATACAGATACATCCTTGGGACTGGACACCAGCAAAGGCTGGGGACCAGATACAGGCTCAGACTGGGCAGGTTGGGGACTGGATGTAGACTCAGGTTGAGGACTGGAACTGGATACAGATATAGGCTGGGCAGGATAATGAGCAGGGCCTGAAACTAAGTACAGACTGGGTCATGAAAAGGCAATGGCAAGGCAGGGAATGGATACTAAGAATAGGGCTGGGCAGGACAAACCAGAGACAAGGACAGGACCAGACAAGGACTAGACAAAGACAACACAGATCAGAGAACACTGAGGCCCAAAGGTAGCAATGCAGAAGGCCCGTAAGCCTCTAGACATAAGGTCCGAAGGCCACTAGGGAAAGAGACCCCTGGATAGGCCATAACACAAAGCACAAGATGAGAGGAGGCCCGGAAGCCACAAGGCAAGGAAAGGCCTGAGTAGGCCACAGAGGAAGGTATAAGGCAAGAGCAGGCCTGGAGGTCACAAAGCAAGGAAAGGCCTGAGTAGGCCACAAGACAAGGCATGAAATAAGAGCAGGCCTGGAGGCCACAAGGCAAGGAAGAAGGTAAGTATGGCCAGGTCAGAGAGCCAAGGATGACTAAATGAAGAGGCAATTAGGTAATGACAAGGCAGGGTTAAATGGATCTGGAGCTTAGGCATAGAGTGACCGGTGATGAGGTCCTTGGCAAGGTTCAATGAGGACTTTTGATGGAGAGAATTCTGTGCTGCAGGATGAACCTTGGCATGGAGAGCTTGTGTAACAGGCGAAACTGTGACCACTAGACTATAGTCTCCACCTAAAAGTAAAAATATCTGAGAATAATCCAACAAAAGCTGGATCAAATAGGTTAAAAAAGAGTGAGTGTACACATCTGGAGTGTAACATTACATCAAACAATCTGTTTAGCATATAAGAAAGCCTCCACTAATATGAAACAACCCTCTGGATCCTGTATAGTTTTATGGGCTATAAAAGGCATTGATTTACCAATTAAGATAGCCAGCCTTGCACTTCAAGAATCTGAGGAAGCGTGGAACACCTGTCCCACCCATTGTTGCTGCAATTTATCATGTTCTATGGAAGATAATTTAGTTTCCTGAAGCATTGCAATATGAGCTTCATAGTGCTGCAAAGCTTGCAATATTTTATAGTGTTTAATAGGAGACGTAATACCTGAAGCGTTCTGAATAAAGCATCTCACACCCTTTACATTACCAATAAAGAAAAACTGCATTAGAACTAAAACATAATTAATAGAATTCCAAAACGTCATAGCCTCCCCATGGCAGCATCTCATACAACCAACAATAAAGTTACACTGAGCCTGCATATTCTATTAGAGGAACTGGCAAGTTCCACTAAAAACAACATATCCCGGCCGCTTTTGCTTCCTGCTTCATTTGGTGAGCCTCATTACCTGCTTTCATTGGCCCCGTTGGAGAGAGGGAGGAGCCGGACTGCGTTTAAAGAACCGCGCTTGTAGGCGCGACGCTGCCGCTTTTGCTTCCTGCTTCATTTGGTGAGCCTCATTACCTGCTTTCATTGGCCCCGTTGGAAAGAGGGAGGAGCCGGACTGCGTTTAAAGAACCGCGCTTGTAGGCGCGACGCTGCCGCTTTTGCTTCCTGCTTCATTTGGTGAGCCTCATTACCTGCTTTCATTGGCCCCGTTGGAGAGAGGGAGGAGCCGGACTGCTTTTAAAGAACCGCGCTTGTAGGCGCGACGCTGCCGCTTTTGCTTCCTGCTTCATTTGGTGAGCCTCATTACCTGCTTTCATTTGCCCCGTTGGAGAGAGGGAGGAGCCGGACTGCGTTTAAAGAACCGCGCTTGTAGGCGCGACGCTGCCGCTTTTGCTTCCTGCTTCATTTGGTGAGCCTCATTACCTGCTTTCATTGGCCCCGTTGGAGAGAGGGAGGAGCCGGACTGCATTTAAAAAACCGCGACCGGCGGCGCAACGCTGCCGCCGGTGCGACGCCTAAGCCACGCGCGCCGAAGGGGCACGCACGGCTTTGTCCGGCTTCGTCCGGAAGAGAACGGGAGAGAAATTAAGGCAAACCGACTGTGAGTACAAGTACTTTATTTTCCTTGGAATTATTTCCAGCGGCCAATGAGACATATATAATATGAACAGGACTGTCTATTAATTTCTGATCCTCTCCTTTTGATAACGGTTCTTTTTCCTATAATGCCGCATACCAAGAGGAAGGCCCGAGTAAAGGAATCTTCCTCTACACCAATCACAACTTTTCATCAACCGCGAATCGAGGACAGTTTCAGAAAATCTTCATCAAAGATTCGGGGATGGCTGCTGAGGGCTTTAGTTTAGAGCAGGAACTAGGCCCCAGGCCCTTAGAAATATCTTTAAGCCCCGGGGCCCCCGAGAAACCTGAGCCACCGTCTGGTAGGAATGCCAGAGGGGAACTAGAACAATCCCCAAATATATCTGTTTTTGATTTCCAGAGGCAATCAGGGAATTCACCTGAATTGCCGGTGAACCCCGTGGATAGGGGTTCCATGGAATTAGAAACCCAGGGTGAAGTAGTTCTAGATGAAGAGGCTACTACAAGAGTGGGAAGTGACATAACCCAGATTATAGCCCCTAAGTCATTTTCGCTAGAAGAAATTGGGAAAATGATTATCCAGATGCAGAAATCAATTAATACTTTGTCCAATAAAGTACAAGATGCTTTACAAGTAAATCAAGTAATAGAACAAAGGGTGGGAAAACTGGAAACAGATATTAAGATAGTAGAGAAGAAGGTGGAACAAAATGAGGAAATTCAATCCAATTTGATAAGATCTGAAAAAATGTTGTTAGATAGAATGGAATATCTAGAAAATCAGTCAAGGAATCAGAATTTGAGATTGCTTAATTTTCCGAAGACAAATTTGATGTCCCCTTTGGACCTCTTTCGGAGTTATTTAAAAAATATTTTGAAATACTCAGAAGCTTTTGTGCCAACAATTTCTAGAATATATTACCTGCCGCAGTTTAATAAAGGTGAAATGGGGCAAACTATGAAAGAGGAATCTGAAAATGTAGATTTAGATCTGACTGATTTTCTGGAAAAATCGTTTGAAACTCGTATAACATCTAGAGCTACGTTGTTAGTTCAATTTGTTTATATGATAGATAGAGATTCAGTGTTGAAATCATTCTTTAGGAATCAAAATTTGCTGTTTTACGGTCAAAGTATAAGAGTGTTCCCGGATATTGCCCGTTCGACACAGATTCGTCGGAAGAAATTTATTAACATGAGACCTGAAGTTCTAGAAAGAGGGGCAAAGTTCATATTAAGATATCCATGTCGCTGTTTAATCACTTACCAAGACTCTAGGTATGTTTTTAACCAACCTGAGCAACTGAGGGGATATCTGGACTCTCATTCCTAATGACTCTTGTAGAAGGGGGGTAAAATGAATAAAAGATGGAGAAATAAGATAGATTAGGTGTTAAATGGATGTAATTTCTTAGATCTGCTCAAATAGATGAATATGTATGTCTCTTTTACTTTGCACTATGAATGGTATGATAATTCAAGGTGGGATTGATATTTTTTTCTTTGTTTTTTTTTTTCTGTAATTATAAGTTGTATTGCTATTTGAGCACCTTGATTTTGTTAATAATCTGAAAACATTCAATAAACAAATAAATTAAAAAAAAACCAAAAAAACAACATATCCCCATCCTGTCACCCCTTTCTCTTTATCCCTTCTCCACCCAGTTTCCTCCCATCCCCCATTGACGGATCTTCATTATGGATCCCAGGTTTACCAATCATCCAAAGTAGGATAGAAACGCAACCAGGTAAGGAGCCCGCAAAAACCCTTATTACATAGAAACATAGAAATGACGGCAGAAAAAGACCAATCGGCCCATCCAGTCTCACAGCAAGCTCCCACACTCATTTTCCCATACTTATCTGTTTCATTATTTTCCCATACTTATCTGTTTCATCGACCACCAAGTTCAGGGCCCTTGTTGGTAACTGTTTGATTCAAATTTCCTGCCATCCCCTGTCATTGATGCAGAGAATAATGTTGGAGCTGCATCAAAGGTGAGCATAAGGCTTAATGGTTAAGGGTAGTAACCGCCGCATCAAGCAAGTTTCCCCGATGCTTGGTTACCCAGACTGCACAGATCAATGCCTTGTTGGATGTTGTCTGAATACAAATCCTGTTTTCCTCATTTCCCCCTGCCGTCAAAGCAGAGAGCAACTCTGTATATGCATTCAAATTGATATATCAGGCTTAATTGGTTTAGGGTAGTAACCGCATAATAAGCAAGCTACCCCCACGCTTATTTGTTTACCCAGATTGTGAAGTTCAGTCCTTGTTAGTTGTTATCTGAATGCAAATCCTCTTTTCCACATTTCCCCTTGCCGTTGAAGCAGAGAGCAATGTTTGAGTTGCATTAACCATGCGAAAGCTTATTGAGTAAGGGTAGTAATCATCAGGTAGTAGCCTCCACTCCAGTACTCCACCCCCATGGCTCTTCTCTTCATTCCCATCCTCTAGCCTTTATGGATCCACAGTGTTTATCCCATGCCCCTTTGAAATCTTTCACAGTTTTAGTCTTCACCACTTCCACCACTACAATGGATTTGGGGATATCTACTGCTTATCCTTGGGATAGGATGCATGGCATCTATCAACCCTTTGGGATCCTGCCAATTATTTGTCAACTGGACTGGCCACTGTTGTAAACAGGATACTGGGTGTGATGGACCTTTGCTCTGACTCAATATGGCAAATTTTATGTTTTTATGAAGGAGTAGGAGGGTTCGGGGTTGGGTTCCAGATCTTGGGAAAGGTAGGAAGGAAGGGACATTCGAAGGACCTGAAGAACAGAATCTGAGATCAAGGAAGAGAAGGTGTGAACTGTGGTGTTGGGAAGAGGGGAGGGGAGGAGGGAGGACACAGATGTCCCTATCATGCTCCAGTCTTGCTCCCTCTTCCATCCTCTCACAAATTTCCCATTTATTCTGGTATGAATATATATACATACACCATTTTACCAATTCCTTTTCTCTCACACATGAAAACTCTGCCCCCTATCCCTGTTCCCCTCTAAGTTACTGTTAACAAATCTAGGTCTGCCCACCAAATTTCACAACTTCTCTAACACCTCCCTGAAGCATTAGAGAAAATTATTTGCAGTCTTGCAGATGTGTTGTATATCACCTCTGAAAAACTGTACACCCATTCTCCAAAATATTAGAAAGTACACCAGACCTGTTTGTCCTTCTTTCAATAACCTTCCACTGCTCCTCTAGGAAAGCTCATTCTTAATCCTTTTCTCGTGCTATTCTATATTTACTTTTACATTATAAATGTCCTTTTAACCTCTTTGAGGCCAATGTTCACAAAACTGGAAAACAGACCTTATACAACAACATTAGCCAGATAGGTTATCTGAGATATTCAGTGGAATAAAAGTCCCCTAATTAAAGAATATTTTTTGAATATTACTGGTTAGATGTAAAATTATCTGGCCTCGTGTGGCTGGATAACTTTAGCCTTAACTGGTTATATTGAAAAGAATTTAGCCAGTTAGATGTGACTGTAGGTTTCAAAAAGAAAAAAAGGTTGCAGGCCTAATGGACCTTTTATTGCCCCCCTCCCTCCACATCCCACCTGAGCTCCAAATGCTCGGTCCTACTAGGCCAAGCCTGCAGCACCCCTCCCCTCCTCCAAACCTGCTCCCTGTCAATCAAGATAAGTTTAAAGGTCCTGTGCTAGCCTTCAACACCCGCCCCCCCCCCCCCCCCGCCCCGCATCCCAGATCCTACCAAATTTTTAATAAATGGCTTCCGGATCCCCCTCCTTCCTCAATCCTTCCTCCACTCC
The DNA here is from genome assembly GCF_901001135.1 of Rhinatrema bivittatum. Classification (NCBI taxonomy): domain Eukaryota; kingdom Metazoa; phylum Chordata; class Amphibia; order Gymnophiona; family Rhinatrematidae; genus Rhinatrema; species Rhinatrema bivittatum. The sequence goes on along the minus strand of NC_042619.1, from coordinate 97,286,158 downwards.
AGCCCTAAACTTCCTACCCTTCCAGTACTTTAAATCACTAAGTTCTTTACCTTGGATCGCAGTAGCCACCCTATCATGACAAAGGACTTTTGCCATCACTAGGGGAGCTACAGATAACTTTAGGCACATTTTGAGTTAACTGAATAACTTATGCAGCTAATTCCAAATATTGGCATTAGTTGGATAAATTATTCGGCTAACTCAACCCACTCCCAGAATGCTTTTTCTTATTCGGTTAAATCTTTTAGCCCAATAAGCAAGAGGAATATTTGAAACTTGCCATTTAGATGGATAACTTGTGAGTTATCCGGCTAAACATTGGCCTCTTTATTTATTTTATATTTATTTATTTAACGGTTTTATATACCGACATTCATTAGGGATATCACATCGATTTACAATAAAAAAGAAACTACGCTTACAAGGCGCTTGACAGGTAATATGAAAAAAGTACATACAATGCCAAGAACAATATGTGGGGTCGATTTTATAAATCTGCGCCCACGCATACTTTTGTTCGCGCACCAGGCGCAAACAAGAGTACGCAGGATTTTAATAGATACGCGCGTAGCCGCGCATATCCATTAAAATCCGGGGTCGACGCGCGCAAGGCTGCCCCGAGCTGCGCAGCCTGCCTCCATTCCCTCCAAGGCCACTCTGAAATCGGAGCGGCCTCGGAGGGAACTTTCCTTCCGCCTCCTCCCACCTTCTCCTACCTAACCCACCCCCCAGCCCTATCTAAACCCCCCTATCTCTTGTTGTATAAGTTACGTCTGCCCGAAGCAGGCGTAACTTGCCTGCGCCGGGCCAGCCACCGGCGCATGATTCCCAGGCCCGGGAGCCATTTCGGGGGCCTCGGCCATGCCCCCAAAATGCCCCCGGGCTGGAACCACGCCCGCAGCCCCGCCCCCAAATGACGCACCGCCACAACATGCCCCCCGCCACGCCCCCCCCCCCAAGGAAAGCCCCGGAACTTACGCGTGTCCCGGGGCTTGCGCGCGCCGCTGAGCCTACTCAACATAGGCTCGGCGCACGCAGGGGGTACTTCAGCCAGGTTTTTGGGGGTACGCCCGTACCCTTTTGAAAATCTGGCCCTATATGTATATATTAATATATATGAGGATATAAACAAGGAGAATAAATATACAAGGAACTATTTACACAGCATTAAAATTAGTTTCAAGGTTGCTTACAAAAATACTAAGAGGAAAAGTTACCTATTAGTTACAGAAGAGAACCTGTATTGAAGTTAATTTATGTACTAGGAAATGTCTTAGTTGAAGGAAAGAAAGCAAAACTGGTTATCATATCATCCCACAAAGTAATGCTCAAAAAGATGGATGATAAATAAAAATAATGGGATAATTTTCAAAAGGATTTATATGCTTAAAACTGAGTTTTATACATGTAAATGTAATTTACGTGTGTAAGTGAGCTTCTGAAAATTTCTACAGTATATGCCAATTTCTACAGTATATGCCAATTGTCAATAGGTTTTTCATGCGCAAGTGCACTTTATCCGCATAGGCTTTTGAAAATGGCTACAATATACATGCGGAACTCCTTTGAAAATGACCCCCATTGGGGTATATTTCCAAAGGGGTACGTGCGTACCACCCGAAAACCTACCCCAAACCCCCCCTGCGTGCGCCGAGCGCAAGCCCCGGGACGCGCATAAGTCCCGGGGCTTGCATGGAGGGGCATGTCGGGGCGTGTCGGGGGGCGTGCCGCGAGTGACGCGGCATTTCGGGGGCGGGCCTGGGGGGCATGTTGCCGGCCCGGGGGCGTGGTCGAGGCCTCCGGACCAGCCCCCCGGTCGGGTGATGGCGCGCCAGCAGCCCGCTGGCGCACGCAGATTTACGCCTGCTTTCCGCAGGCGTAAATCTGCCAACAAAGGTAGGGGGGGGATTTAGATAGGGCCGGGGGGGTGGGTTAGGTAGGGGAAGGTGAGGGGAGGCGGAAGGAAAGTTCCCTCCGAGGCCGCTCCGATTTCGGAGCGGCCTCGGAGGGAACAGGCAGCGCGCGCTGGGCTCGGCGCACGCAGGTTGCACAAATGTGCACCCCCTTGCGCGTGCCGACCCCGGATTTTATAAGATACGCGCGGCTACGCGCGTATCTTATAAAATCCAGCGTACTTTTGTTCGCGCCTGGTGCACGAACAAAAGTTCGCCCGTGCGTACATTTATAAAATCTACCCCATTGTGTACATAATTCCACAATAATCACAATCTATCAAAAAATGAAATGTAATAACATATACAAAGTGTATATAAATATATAACTGCCTTTTTCTAGGCTGTGTCAGAAATAGGCAAGGGGGCTACCTTCCAATGCTGCAGAGGTTGAGGAAAACCTGGTTGCAGCTCCTGATCAGAATTCTTCCTTGGGGACAGCAATGCTGTAAAGACCAAGGGAATCACACTCAGTCTTACAATAAAAAGGTCCACACATCAAGTGTTGTGTACACTTTACTGTAGTAAAAATCAAGTAAAGCAGTACAAAAATGGAAAAGTGAGAGTCTCCATCAGTCTCCATCAGTCAGAAGAGAAAAAAAAAATCAAATCAAATCCCACAACATCAGTTTCACAGGCTGCCTGAGTAACAAATGTAGGAATTAGGACGTTCCTCTCTCCCTTATGGGTTTCCTCTCCTTTAGGATCCCAAATGAAACCTGAAATCCTCTTCTCTCACTTAGAAAAGAAGTACTCAAGCACCGCGCTGGTGAATGCTGCAGAAAGGACAAGTTTCTATCCCCAAGACCTGGGAATATTCACGCTCCTTGCCAGTGCTCTCTGAGCCCCTCCTGAAACTCAGTCCAACTGGCTGCAGGAGAGAAACACACTCTGCAGCCAGAAAGGAAAGGCAAACCACCTGCTGCTCTCCCTTACTCCTCTCTCTGGTCAACGTGAAGACATCTATATAAAGTTTAGACAGAGAACCATCCTTTTTGGGATGGACCCAAAAAAATCAAAAACCACTCTACATCCCCAGAACCTCCCATTGCTGGAATTATCCTTAATCTGCCTTACAGACATGACTCAAAAATATCTTGTATGAAGTGGAAGGAACACAGTGAAGAGAGAGACAACATACGATACAAGAAAACTAATAAGTAAACAAAAATCCAAACAGAAAATGTATCAATAGAGTCCACTCTATAATGGGCCGAGTCTTAACCATTCCTTGTTAGAATGAAAACAGGGCACATGCGGTGACCAAAATCCAGACTGAAAAAAACTCCAAACAATTGGAAGAGGAGCATCAACGGAAAATCCATACCCAGTAGGAACTCTCACGTTGAAGAAAATGTCAGTGGAAAAGGACTCCTGACATGTTTCACTTCTTCAGTTCTACGGGGAAATAATTCACTCTGCCATAGCTGTGTTTATGAACTTCTTATATCGCATAAGACGCGCACACTCACACGCACATGCGCACACTCACACGCACATGCGCACACTCACGCACACATGGCACCAATCCTTTCTCTTTCACTCACAAAAACACTGCCCCTTCCCCTTTTCTCCCTCTCTCTTACACACGGACACATGGCCTCAGCTGATCCCTTCTCATAGCCCGGCCATAACATTTCATCCTAGGCAACTGAAAGCTTTCTTACCATTTGATAATCAACAAAGGAACTGCCCTCAACTGACCATGCTCAAGATTTCAAAGCTATTTTCACCTACCTTTGGAAAGTTTCAGAAATAGAGGGACTAAGGATATTTCGAGTTGGCACAGGAAGCAAGAGATTTCTGGATATGAGTTTTGATAACAAATCTCATATATTGAGTATGAAATATAAATTGTACTGAGGACCAGCTTTATAGGCCTGATTTTCCAAAGTATTCACTCACACAAACCCCGGTTCATGCACGTAAATCGTCTTCTGTAAATCATCCCGGAGTTGGCATGTACTGGGTAAAAGTGCGAGTGTGACTCAATCTACATGTACTTTTACATGCACTAGCAAAATGCATTCTGGGGGGAGGGAGGTCTATGGGAGTGGGTGTAGTTTGGACCAGGAAAGGATTTACATGGATACATTCGATTTTCAAAAGTATGTGTGTAAATCTATGCACACAAAATTACACCTGCTGAGGAGCAGGTATAACTTCATGCACAAATGTTGGGGCATGTACAGGGGACAACCGCAAATTTTCAAAAGCGGATTTATGTGCATAAATCTGCTTTGAAAATTTAGGGTAAAGTCTGCTTGTGCAAACTACCTGCAGACTCTAGCCCTATGCAGTAAGTTTGAAAGTTACACTCCCTATGGTCTATGGGCTTTAGGAATCCAGGGCAATAGTTTCAAAGGTAATTTTCTAAGGTCAATCTACTTTATCACAAGCCAGCCTTTAAAGTTATCTAGGACATACTATGCTGCAACTAATTTTAGCTGGCATGCATTATGAAGACAATTTTTAAAGCAATATAACTGCATTAAAATGGGTTCTTGTGTCTAGATGGCTCTGTCTGAAGATTGTCCTCCTCAGCCTGCTGAAATTACAAATGGACTTTCACAACACTCTGCATCCGCTATTTTACTCTCCTCGTTCACTTGCACAAAAGAGCAGTTACAAAGTAAATGGTTGCTTTTAGTGCATGTACATTATTCTAATTTTCAAAGAAAAACTATCTCCATAGTTGTTCTTGTATGTGAAATAAAAGTGCCTGTGTACTTTGCAAGTATTTGGGAATTTCCCCATGGTTCTGTAAGGAGAAAAATAGCCTGACCTGGTCCCAAACTGGAGATCTGCCCTACTGGGGGCTTGTGCTATGCACATGAGCCACAGGATGATAAGGCTGCTTCCAGTCTAGGCCTGTAAACTCTACCTCTGAGGACTCGGATTGGTCCCAAGGCTTTCATAGGGCATCACTGGGGATATCCCACTGTACCCAACAACTGGAGGGTTTGAATGCTATATTCTGTGCTATGGAGCCCAGGTCTGGAAGATCCATAAACTTTTCTGAACTAAATACCTGTGAAGAAATCTTGTTTGAAACCGAGTATCTGTGAAGTAATCCTGAATGGACTGTGAATACCGTGAATCCACTGATATACTATGTGACGAGAACTGTTACCTTTTATGTTATGAATAGTTCTTGCATTGAACCTGAATATATCTGTGTTGCTATCCTCTTCCTAGCAACCCGACTGTTGTGCCTTTGAACTGAATCTTGTACCTTGGCAAGCCCCTAACCTGAAAATACCAGCACATGTGCAGAACACCAGTCCCCCCCCTCCCCTCCCATCTCTATAGATGATGGGACCTTACTAAACTTTGTATGATTCCATAGAAGTTTTGTTGTTTTTTGGGACATCAATTGGAAAAGTCTGGAGCAAGTTTGATATCCATGGTAGAATATTCATCTTTCTATTAACTATCTCCCAAACTATGCCATGGTAAACCTGGTTCACAGATCCTAATCCAATTGTCTAATTAAATGTAGATAATTAGTCTCATACAAGGTTTCTCTTTAATTTGTAATCTTTTTTCTTAAATATTATGCTTGCCCATTTTGATGGGACGATACTTTGTGTTAAATTAAAAACATAACTAGTCTGGATTACTATTTAGGGGCTATAATAATAATCACTTGGCTGCAGTACATGTTTCCTTTAGTTCTTTCACTCTAAGGGTGGCTGCAGTGAGCATATCCTTGAACAGGAAATGTGCTCCTATTTGCATATACAGGAAAGTATTTGAAACTCCAGCTCATTGTGAGGATTCTGATAATTCGCTTTTCTAAAACCTGTGACTTCAGATCACATTTTGGGAGCAAATAATAATAATACACAGCATAATCATTGCACTGATACAATTGGAACTAATGTATATTAAAACCGGGGTTTCTAAAACGTATTTGTGGTTACATATGATTGTCCCTAAGAAGATTCTTCAGTAAAGCGTTAACTGCATCTGCTGCTTGAGTAGCATCTTCCTTTTTGTTTGATAACCCTCTAGGGAACAGTAATGAAATATATGCAATACTAGATTTCCTTACAAAATATGAAGACAATAATGCGTTAGTGTTACTGCCATCAATATTGCTGGAATATATTGCTGCAATTGGAGGACATCTGCTGGCTGCAATGAAAAATTGCTTTCTATGAGTCAGGCAAGCATATAAATGTATTTGCATACAAAGGAGTTATGCTTAATTGCAATTACACATCATCGTGAGGGTCTTTAAGTACTGGAAAAGGGAGGTATGCTAGAAATTATAAGGAAAGGTTTGGCGGGCTGGAAAAAAAATGATGGGAGGTTTTTGGTTGTTCCTAAGAGGGTAAGTAGGTCAGTTGAAGGTGGCTCTGTTAGCAAAGGATATGGGGATTTGGAATTTTGGAATGCACGTTCCTTACAGAAGCATTGGCTACATGTACATGATTTTATTTTATCGAAGAATGTGGATTTAGTGTTTACCACATTAATAAATAATTCCCAAGCTACTGCTTTTGTGCAAGCCTGTCCTAAAGGTTATACGATTGCTTTGAGTAATATGACTGAACAACAAGGTGGTGAGGTGGCTGTCAGTTTCAAAGAGGTTCTTTAAAATTTTGATAGTGAGTGTGTATATAAAATAAATACAATTTATTCAGGAACCTATGTCTGGTTGTGAAAGTCTTTTTGTGAAACTTGAATACAAGGTACCTATTGCTATTTCATTGTGGTATTGTCCCCCAGGAAGGCCTATGGAATTTTATGATCAGTTTTTTAAAGTTATTTTATTTATTATTTATTTATTTATTTATTTATTTATTTAAATCTTTTCTATACCGTCATTAAGAAGGATCCGTCACAACGGTTTACAATAGGGCACATAAAGTAAGGATGCTGAGATATATTAATTTACACAGGTGCCGTAATGATTCGGTACATAGTTTTCTCAATGATATAATTGGTTTGTGATACAATACTGTCCAGGAATTATCAGTTTAAAAACAATTTTAACTTTATAAGTGTCAACTTCTCTTCTGGTGAAGAACGAGAAGGTAGAGTAAAAACAGATAGAACTATCGCTACGCACCTTATTTTTTCATATCTCTCACAAGCTATTTATTATTCCTATTTTTTTTTGTTTTGTTCTGGGGAATTTTAATTTCCAGGTGGATTTACTTGGTTGTTTTAAAGGAAAACATTTGCTTTCTTTGTTAGTGGTGATTTATTTCAGATGGTTCAAAGCTCAACCCATGGGGGGAGGCCATACTTTAGACATAGTGACAGGAAGGAAAATCTGAATTTTTAAGTACAGAAAAATTTGGTTGATCTGACATTTTGGGGTTGAATTGTGTTTTAGATATTTTAAAGAAAGAAAGGAAGCATGGTAAATCAGTTGAACAGGATTTTATGTCCCCAAAGCTGATCAGGAGAAATTTGAGGAGGTATTTGAGTACCTTCTTAGTAAAGCAATTAGCAGAGGGAGACGGAGATAGAGATATTGAGGATGGATGGAATGCTATGATGAAACGGGGTTTGGAACAGATGAATTCCAAGGGGAAGATTGCTAAGAAGAATAAGGCGCTAATTTCATCCTGGTTTACTTTGGAGTTAGCAAATTGCAAGCAGGGAGTTTGTCACTTGGAGCATCTTTGGAGGAAGACTGGTGCCAATGATGATAGGATAAGATAGCGGATAAGCAGGTATAGTATATTTCAAATTGATATGGAAGGCTAAGAAAAATTATTACTAAGGGGTTATTGAGAAGGTTGATAACCCAAGAGTAATATTTAAGGTTGTGAATTCCTTATTGGAATTAGGAGTAGATGATTCTTTGAAATATGTCAATGTGCCAGGTTCTGAGATGTTAACGTTTTTTCAAGAGAAAGTAAGGAAAATGCAATCTTCTTTGGATGTTGATAGTGGGATGAAGAGTAATAGGAAAATAGTATAAGATGATAAGTCTTCTTTGGTGGTTTTGAGGACAGGGCCTGTTGAAGCATGGAGGCAGAAGTTTGTCAACTCTGTTGGAACATAAGCCTTCTTTGGGCAGGTGAAAGTGACAAATTTTTTGTTAGACCATTGACCTGCTTATTTGGTTTGGGGTTTTCCAGATAAGGTTTTGTATTATTTGTTGAACATGATGAATTTGTCTTTGATGGAACATTTTAAAAAGGCTGTTTCTCCAAGTTTGAAAATGGTAAACTAGATCCTACAATTTGTAGTAATTATAGACCAGTTTCGAACTTGCCTTATATAGCCAAATTAATTGAGAAAATGGCAACCAGGTAAATTACTGAGTTCATTGAATGTAATTGAAAATGAGATGTTGCCATGATTAGATGTGGAAGAAACCATTTTTATTAAAATTATGCTTGTTTTATCGAGTATATACGATCTGGTTGATCATTTTATTCTACTTGATCTTAAGAATAAAGTGTCAAATTGGATTGCAATTTTTTTTGCAAGGAAGATCTCAAAATATTGTTTTTCAAGGAGTAATGTCTACAGTTAGGGAAGTCCATCAAGGTGCACCACAAGGCTCATCACTGTCCATCCTGCTTTTTATTTTTCTTTTATTTCTACTAGGAAGTATTCAGTTTTTGGTTTTATTCCTATTATTTATGCAGATGATACACAGTTGATAATGTCTAGGGGTAGGGATGGAGATGCTGCTGTACGATGACATAATGATTGTTTATGGACTGTCTGTGATTGGCTGAGGAAGACTAGGTTGATTTTAAATTTCAGCAAAATGGAATTGTTGCAAATCGAGCTGTGTAATAATCTAGTGGGGGTTAATTATTATTACCAGTGGATGAGATAAAATCTTTGAGAGTAAGATTAGATCCTCTTCTTACATTAGAGAAGCAGATACTATTTGTTGCAAGAAATGCCTACCTGAGATTAAAACTGATTAGGGACCTGAAATTTTATTTGGAGTTTAATGTTCTAAAAAAGATAACATAGGCATTGGTTATATCTCGGACAGACTATTGTAATGTGTTCTACCTGGGGCTGCTAGGCAAAGAGATCAGAAAGCTACAGACAATACAAAATGATGCAGCGTGCTTGATTACCCTACTACACAAATCAATACACAACAAAAACACCGAATGGATAAAAGACGCCCTCCACCACCATCACACCCAAAGAAACCTCAGATCTAAAAACACCGGCCTGCTAAGCATACCCTCCACAAAACAAGCACACCTAACCGCAACCAGAGAACGTGCCATATTAATAGCCGGCCCATCTCTGTGGAACACACTCCCTGAACAACTCAGACTGGAGACATCCACCCAGTCCTTCAAAAAAAATCTAAAAACCTGGCTATTCCAAAAAGCCTTTCAGACCTCAAACCTAACTCCCCACCCCCCCTCCTCATACCCACCCCAACCTCACAACAAAAGAGAAACATCACAATCCCTTTTAACCTCTAGATATGCTTGCGTACCTTAATAAGCCCCACCCTGCCTCCCATGTACAGACATCCCCCCCCGTAAATAACTAGAGATGCCTTCCTCCCTATGTAACCATAGTTATTGACCTACTGAGCTGCTGAATCAAATCGCCCTGTTAAGCCATTTGAATCAATTCCGTTTCAATGTTCACCACTGCCAAAAGGTAATTGTACTAACTGTTGACTTCCAAAATATAACTGTACTAACTGTTGAGCTGTTTGAATCAATTCCGTTTCAATGTTCACCACTGCTAAAATGTAATTATACTAATTGCTGATTTGCTGAAATGTAATTATACTAACTGTTGATAGGCATAACGTAATTGTACTGCTGATTTGCCTCCTCCATGTAAAACAGTAAGACGTGCTCATCCTACTATTTCTCCACGCCAACATGTAAACCTATCGGTTTACATGTTGAACCCCAATGAATGTCGGTATACAAAAGCAAATAAATAAATAAATAAAATTATAAACAGCTTACGACGTGTTCCAGCAAGCCCTTTGCTTAGTCAGTTGCATTGGCTGCCTATCAGCCAATGTAAATTTAAAGGGTTGACATTGGCATTCTGGATATTGAAAGATTTATGCCCCCCTCATTTAAAATATCACCTATGGTGGTCTGTTAGTACTCAGAATTTGAGAACGATTTACAGGTCTCAGCTTTAGCTTCCATTGGCAAAGGCCTTCCGACATGTAAGAAAAACAAATCAAATTTTATCAGCAGTGATCCCAAAGTACTGGAATGAGCTGCCAATCTCCTTAAGGGAAGAAGGTGAGGTTAAAATTCCAGAAGGGAATAAAAACATAGTTGATGTCCCAGGAATTGAGCATCGTAAGAACAGGAGGCGATCAGAGTCATATGGCGATCCTGTAATAAACTGCAATACATTTGAATATACCATTAGGCTTTTGTGATATTGTATTACATATTTTAATGTGATGTCATTTTAGGTAATGCTTTATACATCACTTTGGGCAATTTGAATCTGGAAAGCGATTTATGAATGTTATTAAATAAATAAATAAATGCATTTTATCTGTCTTATCTGTCTTTTGGTCTTCAGTTTCTTTGATTTTAATTATGTATGTTTTTATGTAATCCGCCCCGAACTTTAGAGGGCGTGGGTTTGAAATGCTTTTAAATAAATAAATTGTACCAGTGGAACAACAATACAAAGCATCTGAGCTTCCCAGATTACAATACATTCCTTTAGTGATTGCTCCTAAGACAAGGCATCAGAGCCTACAAAGACTCCGTTTTCTCCTGTAATGATGCAGCAGAATTCTGTGTCATGAAAGGATAAAGTTTCTTCTTACACCATCTCGTCCAGTCAAATTAAAGCAGCAGCACCTCTTAGAAACAGAGGGAATCACTTTTCTCCCAGAAGTATAGCATCTTTCATTCCTCTGAATATTTTACCAGTTAATAGTATTAGAACGTTTTGTTTTTTTTAAAATTCTGGTCAATACTGTTGTTGATTTAGATCAAGTTTAGTCCACCTGAAGTCTCCTTCAGATAGAACTGTTCAGCTGTTACACCCAAAGGTCTCTAACTGCATGTCACCTTCCTATCATATCATACTCTGCCTTGGGTGGATTTCTTATTCAAAATGGGGGTAATAAATCCAATTGAGTAAATAAAAGAAATGCCGTTAATGAGTCTTCCCTGGTGTACCTACAATTTATTATGACCTCTCTCTATGTTCTTGCTTTTTAGCCATGATAATTCTTACTGCCAAAGGAAAGGTATGGCTGGAAACAAGACAAATCTGGTAACTGTGGTCATATATACATTGACCTCCTAACAATCTATCCATAAAGACATTTTTCTACTATTGCTAAACAGGGGAGTTGAAAAACAAATGGATAAAACTGCATGCTTGCTTCACTCTGATCAACATTGACAAAGCAGTAGGCACTGCTGCGTTAAATATGCTTAAATTACAATTTAAAAAATATTGAATGGGAGGTGGGCATGAGAGGGAAGGGGGTCTTTTCTACACCAGTATAATATTTTTAGTAATAAAAACTGTGTATTTTAAGCTCTCAGTTCTACCTTTCTAGTTTGTCTCCAAGTTAGACACTCAACACCTCAGGCTCCAGTTTCTCCTTCCTGGGCATTTAAAATATATTACTTTAAGCTGTGATGAGGGCCTCTTCTACCCCCAGAGTAGCTATATTACTTCCCATCCCTCCAGCCAAGTCTAAAAGGCAATTGTGTGTGGTGAGTCTCAGTGACTCATGACTTCTAAGTTATAATAATTTAATAATCATTTTTACATGTCTGGCTTGCCTTTCCAAATGATGCTCAAAGAGGCGTACCTCATTGTTAGAATTCAGGTATAATAAATCCAGAGCTTACGATCCAAAGCAGTAATTTTCAAAAGGTTTCAGAGCATAAAATTAGAAGTTTTATGTGTGAGGCCCTGTTGTGCAGTTTTTGCCTTCTGCCAACAGAGGGCCTCAGTAAGCCTCTTGGACTATATGTTCTCCTCCCAGCTCTATGGTCCACAATTTCTGTTAATGACCATCTTACTCCTGCTTGAGCACAGTTATATTCCAGGCTCACAATCTGTATTTCACCAGAGCTTGGTCTTACACTTTCTCCTGCATTTTGTGCTCCTGTTACTCCTCCTGTTTGGTCCTAGTTTGCATTATGTATCCAGTCCTTAAAAGTGGTCTTGTACTGCTTTTCTTGGTGCCTTCATGTCTTCAGGTTTGGGTTCTACATTATCATAGTGTATGCTTTGTGTTTCCTGTTGACCCTGTCTCATGTCCTACCAACCACCAGCACATAAGGGCTCAACCTGAGGGGAAGGTAGCCACTAGCCATCACAGTCAGAAGACATCTTGTCTCTGCTCCAGTTAGAACCCGTCATTCTCGCCTTTTTTGTGCATTGACCATTCTTAGCGTTGGGGTCATACCTCTAGCTGACTGGGCCATCACTGCAAGTAGCATGTACACATGCAAGTAATATTTTGCAAAATCCTGAAAAATGCATGTAATAGCATTGTCATGTGTAAATGTTAAAGGGGAGAAAAGGGCATGGTTTAGGGGAGTTCCAGGATGGGGTTTGAAAGTCTGCATACAAGTTAGGATTTTGAAGGTGGTATACATGCATATATTACTGAACTTGTGCACATGCTTTTACACCTGCTAATTGAGTTGCAGAACTGCAATCATGTTTTGTCTGCAGTTTTTGGATGGATGGTCTGGGTTAAGTGGGGTAGGGGTCAGGGTGAAGTGCTGGAGGGTGTGAATGAACTGGTGGAGGTGTTTAGTGAACTGGTTATTACAAGTACACAAGAAAGTATTTTCATAAGTGGAGGAAACGCACACTTTATAAAATACCTGCCTCTGCACATAAACTGCAGTAATTACACTTACATTTTACAATTATGTTGCAAGTAAAATACATGCATGTAAAATAGGTGTACAGAGTATGCGGCTCCCTCCATTAAAACAACGTGCACATACCGAAACATATGTGCATACTATTGAGGTGGAGATACAAGATATTTTATAAATTATGTGATTCCTGCTGCACAGTTTTTAAAACACAGGCATAACTTTCCCCACACTCACTTCTGTGTGTACTACTGACTTGTGCACAGTACTGAAAATTACCCTATAACTTGGTACTTGAGACACAGGCGATAAAGTGACTTGCCAGGGTCACAAGGCGTGTCAGTGGGAGAAGTGGAATTTGGTTTACTTGCTTCTCAGGCCGTCTCTCTAACTACTAGGCCACTCCTTGAGAGAGAAACAGTGGTGATACTAGTGGTGGTTAAGTGCAATATTTTAAAGAATTTTAAAATGACTAATCTGACATAGGGAACACCCTCTCCCTATCCAGTGTAAGTTTATTTCATTTCAGCTGGATTGGAAGTGGGGCCTGGGCTGGGGACAGAGGAAGAATCTTTGCAGGGTGAGAAAGGCTGCGGAAGGATCTGGTTCGAAGTACTGTGCTGGGGTAGGTAATAACAAATGTCAATATGTCCAATAAATTCAAACCAGTTAGCATTTGCTAGCTCTTCTTTTGTGTAGTGTATTTGGATTTTCAGAAGGCATTTGACAAAGTCCCTCATGAGAGGCTTCTACGAAAACTAAAAAGTCATGGGATAGGAGGCGATGTCCTTTCGTGGATTACAAACTGGTTAAAAGACAGGAAATAGAGAGTAGGATTAAATGGTCAAATTTCTCAGTGGAAAAGGGTAAACAGTGGAGTGCCTCAGGGATCTGTACTTGGACCGGTGCTTTTCAATCTATTTATTTATTTATTTAACACTTTTTCTATACCGACCTTCATAGTAATAACCATATCGGATCGGTTTACATCGAAGAAGGGTAAAAAACTGAAGCGACAACTAAAGTAATTAAACAATTGAAGTGGAAAAAGGCAAAGTTACATTCAACAAGGAGTAAGAACTTGGAAGCTTAAACAGCTGGAAAGAGGTTAACGCAGGTATTAATTATAATATAATACAATAGAGAAGACAGGTTAAAGCATAATGTGCTTAGAAGTGCCAGAGTCCATTGTTCAGGAGGAGAAAAAGACTTGAGAAAAAGTCTTGAGAGAAACACCAGAATTGGAGAAACGCAAAAAAAGGTTCCCGACAGGACAATGCTTGGATCTTGGAAACCCGCCGAGCGGAGGAGATAGAAACCAGAAAGACTGTTTTGAGCGTGAGGTTCTTTACCGTAGCCTGATGGAGAGGTTTGAATATATATATAAATGATCTGGAAACGAATACGACGAGTGAGGTTATCAAATTTGCGGATGATACAAAATTATTCAGAGTAGTTAAATCACAAGCAGACTGTGATATATTACAGGAGGACCTTGCAAGACTGGAAGATTGGGCATCCAAATGGCAAATGAAATTTAATGTGGACAAGTGCAAGGTGTTGCATATAGAGAAAAATAACCCTTGCTGTAGTTACACGATGTTAGGTTCCATATTAGGAGCTACCACCCAGGAAAAAGATCTAGGCATCATAGTAGATAATACTTTAAAATCGTCGGCTCAGTGTGCTGCAGCAGTCAAAAAAGCAAATAGAATGTTAGGAATTATTAGGAAGGGAATGGTTAATAGAACGGAAAATGACATAATGCCTCTATATCACTCCATGGTGAGACCACACCTTGAATACTGTGTACAATTCTGGTCGCCGCATCTCAAAAAAGGTATAGTTGCAATGGAGAAGGTACAGAGAAGGGCAACCAAAATGATAAAGGGGATGGAACAACTCACCTATGAGGAAAGGCTGAAGAGGTTAGGGCTGTTCAGCTTGGAGAAGAGGCGGCTGAGGGGGGATATGATAGAGGTCTTTAAGATCATGAGAGGTCTTGAACGAGTAGATGTGACTCGGTTATTTACACTTTCGAATAATAGAAGGACTAGGGGGCATTCCATGAAGTTAGCAAGTAACACATTTAAGACTAATCGGAGAAAATTCTTTTTCACTCAGCGCACAATAAAGCTCTGGAATTTGTTGCCAGAGGAAGTGGTTAGTGCAGTTAGTGTAGCTGGGTTCAAAAAAGATTTGGATAAGTTCTTGGAGGAGAAGTCCATTAATGGCTATTAATCAATTATACTTAGGGAATAGCCACTGCTATTAATTGCATCAGTAGCATGGGATCTTCTTAGTGTTTGGGTAATTGCCAGGTTCTTGTGGCCTGGTTTTGGCCTCTGTTGGAAACAGGATGCTGGGCTTGATGGACCCTTGCTCTGACACAGCATGGCAATTTCTTATGTTCCTATGTTCTTATTTTGTCACTACACTAATAACAGCATTTAAGGGCCTGATCCACTAAGGCTTTTCCCCCTTCTCCTCCCCACATTCTGAGGCTAATTTTGTAGCAACCCATATAAATTAGACAGCTAATACATGTATAAGTTACACCAGTCTTCAAAGCAAATTTAGGCTTCTATGTTTCTTTAAAAATTATCCTACCTGCAAACAATTGCACCTGGTTTATTATGAGCACAGAATTATTTTGTGAAATTTTATGCACAAACTTTTAAAAATGCAAATGTATTCATGTACATGCAAACCCCTCCCCAACCCCGCCACCGGGAACACCTTCTCACGGTCCGGGCAAACTTGCGCACATACAGGACGTATGCACATACGCTTACGCACATATTAGGCAGGCAGTTTTATTAAAGACCATTTCCATGAGTAAAGCAGTTTTTACCCATGAAATTCCTCTGAAAATCACCTTCCCTAGGTCCATGGGTAAAGACCTTGATAAATAAGACCCTTAGCTTATTTGCCCAGAAATACAAGACATTTCACTAATTGTAATGACATAAAAAATGGAAAACGTAAGAAATTCTTAAGATCAGCCACCAGGCCTATTTATAACATCCAAAGGCTTATATGACATATAAAAGGGCATTTGATCATAAAAAGTTGGGACACTTAATTTAATTTAAGCATTTGTATTCTGCCTTCTGAAACTTTAGTTTGTAGAAGGTGGATTCCAGAATTGATGCTTATGCCTAGTAAACAAAATATACAATAACACAATCTTCAAATACATTAAATCCATTATTTCATTAATACATTCAAAATCACAATAATATAAATCAAAAACAGCTCAATTATAGACAGTCAAGATGCAATAAACTTAAATTTAAAAAAGACTCTTAATAACCAAGATAACAGACAGCTAAAGAAATAAGGTTGGATTAAAACTTGAGATGACAAACCCCCCCCCCCCCCAAATTTTTAGTGTAGGGAGAACCCCCCTAATTATTTCTGCCTTTTTGTGAGCCTGTGAGCATACAGAAGACTCTGGGTGAGGGAGTCCCAGGGAAACTATCATGGTTGACAAGCTTAAGTTAAAAAAATGTTTAAAGTTTCATTTGTTGCAGTACCACTAAAAGACCACAGGATGGCATATTGGATGTGTAACCACTATAAGATAGTTGATATTGTGATTTGGGAAAATATGTTGTATATTTCTTTAAAGGTTTGATTTTTTTTTTTTTTTTGGATTGGTTGCTGAAAGAGAAGCGGGCAGTATAAAGGGGGAAAATTTTGGCAGGCTTTTGCCCATCCCTCCCTTGCCCTTGCTTGGATAGGGTGGGAATTAGAGACCTCCAGCTAAGTGATGCCTCGAGTACCCAGTCTGCAAGATAGAAGGCCCAGGGACCCTCCAAGGGGAGTCGAACCTTGCAGGGGCTCTTCCTTTCAAGGGGAGAAGCCTGAAGCCAAGAAAAAGTGGAGAGGAGTCTGCCTCCTTAATGGGGTTGGAATGGAGAGGAGAAGCAGGAGACGATGGCTACGGAGTGGCAAAGAATAGGTTTTCCCTTCCCCCAGAAGGAATTATCATGCAGCCAGGAGAAGATGTGGAGGAGTGGAGTGAGTTCACAAAAGTAGGAGTGCCCCAGGATGTCCTGTGATGTGCAAAGTTCCGGGGAACCAGCACAGAAAGAACGGCGTGGCTTCCTCCTTCCCCTGAGGAGTTTACTGGGAGTGGAGAGGCCTGAGTGTGGTGGTGTTTTCACTCCTCCTGAGGAACTACTCAAGAGAGGTGCAGAGTAGAAGCATCAGTGGGGTGAGCTCATGTGAAGGTATGCTCAAGATGTCCTTGATGCGCAGTGCTTGGAGAAGCCTGCAGGATGGCGATGTGGAGACTGGGGAAAGGTTCAAGACCACATGAGGAGTGAGTATTATGCTATGGGAAACGTGATTATGTATTGGTGCCCATTGGATGAGAGCTTTGATATGGGTAGGTATGAACAACCCAGCCATCCCTTAGGGCTGAGAGAAAGAAAAGCATATCAAGAGAATAACAGGTTGACCTGTCTGGTCAGCAATAGTGCTAGTATTCACTGTTATGGAAACCCATGATTTTCTGACTCATTCAGTAACTATGTTGTAATACCTCATCCATGTACATAGTTTTGGCTGGCTGGATATTCCAGAAAATAAAGTTGCTGTTGGTTTGGAATGGGATACAAAGTGTCAGTCCCCATTATTATGCCTGGCTATTCCTATGGATGGAGTCAGAGATCTTGAAGGGGGGAGAGGGGGTTCCTCCCTGTCCTAACAGCACAAGTGAAATAAAGTAGTGATAAATCTTGCTGTCACCATCAAGGTCCACTTCACCATCTGTATGACTATTTTGAAGAACCCACAAAATAAATTTGGAGAGAACAACCACTGCCCAACAGGAAAGTCCCATTCCAACATTTTATGTATCCGGTCAGAGGGGTTACATTAGTTTACGATGGAACTGAGTGTAGTTATTAATTGCTTTTAATTCCAAAAAATAGCACAGAAATCCAGGCATAAGATTTTGAAACCAATGCAACGAAAACAAAAGAGGCGAGGCTGTTTTCCACCTTGTGCTATGAGTCACTGTCTTGGTGATGGAATTTTGAACCACTTGTAACCTGGCAACTGAATTAATTGGCATACCTGGGAACTCTCCGATTTGACCCGGAGACTCCGGGATTCTAATGGAATTGCCGGGTCTCCAGGCCAACAGCTGTAATCTCCAGGTGCCCTGCTGCTACTTCACTAGTGAAGCAGTCAGCTTAGAAGGCATCTGATTGGCTTACATGGGCACTTGTCTCCTTCCTTTCCCTGCCCTGTAACCAGAGGCCTCCTTTCTTCTTCCGAACCTGCAGATCAATGCTGGCAGGCAGGAAGGAAGGAGGCCTTCAATTGGCCTGTGGGAACAGGAAGAAGGGAGGAGGCCAATAGCAGAAGCAGAAGGAAGCTACTGGAAGGAGGAGTCTTCCTATCAACCTCAGGAGGAGGTTGCCGCTACTAGTGAGTTTGGGGTGGGGAGAGGTAGTCAGTGAAGGGGGTATTTGTGCATGTGTGTTTGTATATAGATGTGAGAGGGCAAGTGTGTGGGTGCATATATGTGAATGGCGCTGTGCATGTGGGAGGGAGTATATCAAGGGGAGGGGAAAGAACATGTCTGTGAGAGTGTGTGTATTTGTGTAGGAGGAAGAGAAGTGAAAGTGTGAATGAACATGGGTGTGAGGGTAAGTGGGCATGTGTGTGTGTGTGAAAGAGAAGTGAGTGAGTGATCATGTGTGTGAGAGGGGTGTGTATGTGGGAGAGGAGTAAAGCTGTAAAGTAAGCATGTGAGAATGTGTCAGAGAATGAGGAATGAGAGATATCATGTAAGAATGAGCGAGTGTGTGGGTGAAAAGTGATTGTGTACATATAAGTGTTGATGTTTCAGTGTGTGTATGAGAGTAAGTTTGTGCACATCTGATCCCTTGCCCCCCTCCCCCCTGCATTCATAGTAATGTCAGGATGACTGGAAATCTAAAGTTCCCAGGTTTGTTAATTGGTAGATTGACAAAAATGAAATTGCAGTAATCCAAGTGGCTGAATACCACTGCCTGCATCACTAAAAGTAGATTTTCCAACTCAAGAAAGGCCAAAGCTACTCAATTAATCTCAAGCATCGAAAAGCTTTTGTGAGACTGCAACCCCAGTTGACATCATGGAATCCAAAATCACTCCCAAACATTTTACTTCAGATTGCAGAGCAAAGATATCATCTTTGAAACATAACACGGAGAGAAATCAATGGGGGGAGATGAAGTGGCCACTCGTAGGAACGGTAATTTTGTAACATCGCAGGTAACTTATGCAGCAGTTATGCAAATAAGTTGCATACATTTTCAAAGCTAATTTATGCACGTAAGATTATTTTGAAAATTATGTGAAAGTATGCGCATAGACTTACCTGCACAAGGTTATATGTGCTCTTTAAAATGTATAACTTGTGCTAGTGTGTGACTTTGCATGTGTACTTTTTAAAATCAAAAGCATGTGCATAAATTGAAACAGCACCACCCTGCTGGAACACTTCCTTTATTATTTGCATAAAAGCATGTTCAGAACTGGGTTATGTGCATATGTTTATGCATACAAACACCAGGCAATTTTGTTACGTGCCATTTACATGCATAAACCCATATTTTATGCATGTAAAGTGCTTTCAAAATTCATACCAACATCTCAGTTTCATATGGCGTTCAATTTAAGCCTGTTACTATTCATCCAATCCCACACTGCCATTAGACGGCTATTAAAAAGCTTTAGAGATCTGTTATGAACCTACTCCCAAGGGAGTTAAATTTGAATGTTATCTGCATATATGTATACCCTCAACCCCACATTCTTAATATTGGTTTGCAGGGATTGACACTAGGTCAAAAATTGTGAAATTGTAAGTTTTCCATTCTTTTCCATCAGTTCTTCAGTGTTCTTCAGTGTTGCTAACAAATATGTCCATCTGTAAAGAGTCGCTTGTTTATGAGGGTTGCAAACTCTGTCCTTGCTGGGGTCTTTTCCTCTTTTCTGGTCTGTGTGCATTTACTGATGAATGAAAGGAATGTCAGTCAGCAAAAAAAAAAACTGTGAAAATTTCTCTCTGGATTCAGCCATCAGCTACCCCTCGGCTTTTACCTCCTGGAAATGACAGCGGACCTGCCCAGCCGTCTCTGGATTTCACAGACATGGATCTCATTAAACAAACTGATCTCGAGTTCGATCTGAAAATAAGCATAGGTGAGGCTCAGACATTCTTTATTAATTTAAAGGAATGAAATCAGACAAGTATGCTTGGAGAAGAGACATCTGAGGGGGGATATAATAGAGAGTAAATAACCGATTCGCATTTACTTGTTCTAGAATCGGTTATTTACTCTTTCAGCTAATAGAAGGACTAGGGGGCACTCCATGAAGTTAGCATGTAGCACATTTAAAACTAATCGGAGAAAATTCTTTTTCACTCAATGCACAATTAAACTCTGGAATTTGTTGCCAGGGGATGTGGTTAGTGCAGTTAGTGTAGCTGGGTTTAAAAAAGGTTTGGATAAGTTCTTGGAGAAGTCCATTACCTGCTATTAATCAATTAGACTTAGATAATTGCCACTGCTATTACTAGCATTAATAGTGTGGGATATTCTTAGTTTTTTTTGTACTTGTAGCCTGGCCTGGCCACTGCTGGAAACAGGATGCTGGGTTTGATGGACCCTTGGTCTGACCCAGTATGGCAATTTCTTATGTTCTTATGAAATGTATGAATGTTCTGAACTTAAAATATATCAGAGCAGTCGTGCAACAGGTAAAGTTCTCAGGACTTCTATATGTTTCGTGATGAGCGAGTAATCTCTGTTTACAGATAAGTATTGGTCCAACCAACTCACTGTCTTCTGCTTGTCACCAGAATGTCACTAAAGTGAAGATATACACAGGGAGGGAAAGGGGCTTTTTGAAAATTCGCCACCCTTTCTGGGTTCGTTTTTAACAACAAATATAATTTCATCCACATCATGTGGAGGCATTCCCGCAGGCAGAGTTAGGTCAGGGGAGGCAAGAAAACACTTTGTTTTGCCTTTTCAAAACTGTGCACATCATTTTGGTTGGAAAAAGTACTCACAGAGAGAGCAGGTGCAAATCTCTGCAGCTATTTGTTCCCGGGGAAATAATTAAAATAAAACCACCCGGATAAAAACTACCTGCGGAGTTTGCACCGATGTGGGCAATTTGATTATTGCTTCCCTATTGTGTTTAATTCTTCAGTTTAATACTTGTGCCCCTCCATTCCAACCCACACACAAAAAGAATTACTGTGAGATAGTTTGGTAACGTGGTAATGAAGAAGTCAGTTACACTTCAGTATTTTTTAAGTCTAAACCTTGCTGAACTCTGTGTGTAGCTGCAGTACAGAAGAGCAGTCCGTGCTCCAAAGCTTGGGTCTATGTTTTTTCTTTCTAGATGTTACAGCAGCCTTATAGTTTTATTTTATTTGACAAAACTCAAATGAAATAATGTATTTCACTGTGTATTTCTCTTTCCATTGCACACATAAGTCTCTGGTCCTTCTTCTTTTTGGTTGTCATGACAATCCTTTGCTGAGGAATTTTTGCTTGGGGATGGGAATAGGCTAGTTAAAAAGCCTGGCCTGTTTACATGGAGATAGACTGACATCAAATTTTTGCTCTCATTCTTTGGTTGTGCCTTGTCTCTAAAATAATGTATTTTTAGTCTAAATCTGCATGCTTAACTATTATTCTTTTGCTGTTACTGTTGTTAACATTAAAAAAAACACATTAATAAAGGAATTATTCCACATCTGCTGGATGCAGCAGTGTATTCTCATGGGCTGCACCATTAGATTGCCTGTCTGACAGGGCATATTACAAATTGTATAATCTGTTTGCCCAGGGACAGATTTGATCCGCCAGACTGCCACTGTCCCTAGGCACTAATTCAGTACCAGTGCAATGCCACTCCTATCAGGCAAACCTCAGAGTTCTGCATGGCACCCCCCTATTCCTGGCCTCAGCTCCAGTGGTAATCCTTACAGTGTGGTGAGCACAGAGACAAAGCTTGTGTTCACAGGCCATGCCCCTTCCATGGAAGCCCATAGTGGGTAGGACCTGTGAGTATAGAATTAGTCCCACACTTATTGCATTGTGAAGATTGCTGCTGGAGCCAAGGACTGGGGCAGGAGTGATGGGTGACTGCTGAAATGTTAGGATCCTGCCTGTTATGCAGCTTCCCTTCCACCAGAGGTCCCCTTAGAGCTACACTTGCTCTTGCTCTAGTCAGAGTCTCCATGGTCCCATGAGTTGGTAGGGCCCAGCCTTCTTAACCCTGCCTCTTGCAAAGTCCACTACCTTGTCAACAAGTCTTCTTAGCTCCCTGCTTGGCCCCATTCTTCCATGTAATACTTTGTGGCCTTCTCAGGCCTTCTGCTATAGCCTTGCCTTGTTGCCTCTCAGGCATTCTGCTTAGTTTTGCCTTGTGGCCTTTTCAGGCCCTCTATCTAGCCTGCTAACTTTGGTCATCTTTGTTCCTTGTTCTCTATTTTGTCTAGTCCTGTCCTCATCCATCTTGTCTGGTCATGTCCCTGTCTGGTCTAATCTTGTCCTTGTATCAAGCCCTTGCCTCAGACCCCAGTCTTGTTTCAGCCTCCAGTCCTCCACAGCTCCAGTTTCAAGTCCTGCTCAGCCTCAGCCTCTAGTCCTGCACAGCCTCAGTCTCCAATCCTGCACAGCCTGCATCTCAATTCCAGCCCCAGCTTAAGTCCTGCCGGCCACCAGAACCCAAGGGCTCAAACCTGAAGGGTAGGTGGCTGGTGCAGGCAGAAGATCTGCTCTATCTTGCCCTGAAGTCCTGGACTGCTCCCGTAGGATTTCACCAGCCCTAGCCAAGCCCTGAGCAGTAACATGAAGTTGGTGGCACACCAGAAAATTTGTGACTGCCACATGTCTGAAAAACAAGAATTTTGAGATCCTCTAACAGAATTATATGTGAGTCTCGGCTTGGTGACAGAGAAGCGTAGGGGATGGAGGAAGTCAAATGGGATGCTGACTGGAGAAGGGGGGGTGGGGGGGAAGGGGAATAAGAGCAGTTCAGAGGAGGGGGTGGAGGCAGAGCAGGCAATTGTCCAGGGCATTAATGTGCCTCATCTGTGGGCTGGGGACCAGGGCTGATGTAATAGCATACTTGCTCCTTTGCACTTAGAGGCTGTAAGCTTGGCTGGCCAGATTGGTCATGTTATTCAAGGAGGACCTGTTCCCCATGGGTGGCCATACCCCTCCTCAAGACAGCCCAGCAACAGGTATGAGGGGGAACAGGAGGATACTAGGCAGTGTTATGCTCAGGCTTGTGAACCCTTGGGCCGACGGGAGGATGGTGTACCATAGGAGGAAGATCCGTAGGTTCTCCCGTCGGGTGGCGAGGCAGAACAGAAGATGCGACCAGCTGACCCTCGGCACTGGAGACTGAGGCGACTATGGAGCAGATGAAGAGTCAAGGAGAAGAATGGCGTCTTTGCCACTGGAAGTCCGCGGTCCCCCCAGGAGGAGCCCGTAGGGACCCGGACCGCTGGGACTTAGGTGGACCTTTGAGAGGTCAAGAGGTCCAGAGTTCGGTGCAAGGGCTAACTGGAGCTTCACCCCTGGAAGCCCGCGATCCCCCTCGGGAGGAGCCCGTAGGGACCCGGGCCACTGGGACTT
Source organism: Rhinatrema bivittatum (assembly GCF_901001135.1). NCBI lineage: Eukaryota > Metazoa > Chordata > Amphibia > Gymnophiona > Rhinatrematidae > Rhinatrema > Rhinatrema bivittatum. The sequence goes on along the minus strand of NC_042619.1, from coordinate 97,262,731 downwards.
AGGTGGGCCCTTGAAGACGATGGTCCAGAAGTAGTCCGAGGTCACGTGCCAGAGGGTCGTCACTTACCAGTCCGAGGTCGTATACCAAGGGATCGCCACTTGCCAGTCCAAAGTCACACACCAGGAATCACCGCTTTCCAGTCCGAAGTCAAACACCAGGAATTGCTGTTGCTGTTGTAGCTGCAGAACCAACCCAGGAAGATCCTGGGGTCCTGGTACCTCAGCTGAGTCCATGGCCTTGCAATCCTTTGTGAATAAGCTGTTTTAGTGGACCCTTGGGCCGACCTGCGTGAGACTGGAGAGAGATGGGCTATAGTCTCTGCTTGAGGGCAGGCCGGGAGGCAGATACCAGGCAGGCGATAGATGGTGAACTTCACCCAGGAAGCTGGTACTCCCCCGGGAGGAGCCCGTAGGAGCCCGGCCGCTGGGACTTAGGAGATCACGGAAGCTGGAGCTGAAGCAGACAGGCAGGGATCCCGAATCAGGCAGGAACTGAAGCAGGACAGGTACTGGTTCCAAGCTGGAACTGAAGCAGGACAGGTTACTGGAACCAAGCAGGAACTGAAGCAGGGCAGGTACTGGATCCAAGCTGGAACTGAAGCAAGACAGGTTTCTGGAACCAAGCAGGAACTGAAGCAGGACAGGTACTGGATCCAAGCTGGAACTGAAGCAGGACAGGTTACTGGAACCAGGCAGGAGCAAAGACAGGACTTGGACACAGAAGCGTAGCAAGTCTTTAGGCAGGAACGGAGCTGCTAACGCAATAGCACGCTGCGGGGCTCGGAGCAACTGGGAACCACAAGGAACCTCGTTGCAAGGCAACGTTCTGGGCTCCGCTGCGGCCTTACATAGGCCGCAGCGTCTGATGTCAGGGGTAAGGCGGAGCCTTCAGTGGCGGGAAAAGGCCTTCATAAACGCAGCTCCTGCGCGCGCCTAAGGAGTCGGCATCCAGGAAGGGTTTCTCGGCAGCGTCCCCCCCGTGGGGACGCCGCGAAACAGGCCGCAGGCTCTCGGAGACGGAACGGGACCAAGGAGGTGAGGGCCGGGTCGTGACCGTTGCGACCGGGACCGTAACAGTAATGTCAAAGAAAAGATGAAGTGTAGAACATGTCAAAAACATTTTGTGGTGGTCAGCTTGATTCTGCTGTATTATGTATTGCACCCTAATACATGGGATAAGGTTTCAAGTACAATTCTATAGGCACAAGATGAGACTCATGCTAACGTCTGTGAACCAAAATGGAAAACTACACAATGCTGATGCCAACAAAGAAAACATCTGCTGAAACTGCAACTGTTTACTTTTCCTGTGAGCGTGCAAATTATAACAATTGCATACACTTCTCTTTGGGAAAGTCCCATCTCTTTTGGAAATACTGGGTGGAAAGTCACAATGGTTCTGTCCAGAGTGCATGCAATGCGACTGATGATTGACAAGGATGATATCACCCATGACTGATAGAGATAAGCTGCTGAACAGATATAAGAAATGAGAGAAAACCAAGGAACTTCAGTCTTCATGATCATTATCAGCATCTTGAAGCTAACTGGGGTAAAGACTAATCATTTGATCTCCCCACCCATCTGATCTACAAGAAGCAGTTTGGCCAATGTCAGTAAGTCCTGCTTGCAAGGATAATTTAAGCAGTCTTAATTTCTGTTTTACATATTCTTTCTAAATATTCCAAATGAATGCAAAATATTTCAATTTGTATATATGTTATAATCTGATTAGTGTTTTAATTGTAATCATAATAAAATATGAATTTATGTAGTTGACTTTCTGGTCCAAGAATTATTTAGTTTTATTTGTAAGTCTTAATGCTTATTTGGGCATTGTTACTACTCTTATTCCTAATTCCCCTAACAAATTTGTAACATTTTAAGTTGGTGAATTATTTAGTATGCTATGTTCCTATTTCAAATAGGATGTAGAAACTTTTATGAGCCCTTTTTAAATATTGGGGTTACATTAGCCACCCTCCAGTCTTCAGGTACAATGGATGATATTAATGATAGGTTACAAATTTTAATAAATAGATCTGAAATTTCATTTTTTAGTTCCTTGAGAGCCCTGGGGTGTGTACCATCAGGTCCAGGTGATTTACTACTCTTCAATTTGTCAATTAGTCCTACTACATCTTCTAGGTTCACCACAATTTGGTTCAATTCATCTGAATCATTACCCATGAAAACCATAGAAACATAGAAACATAGAAATGACGGCAGAAGAAGACCGAACGGCCCATCCAGTTTGCCCAGCAAGCTACGCACTTTATCTTTTTTTTTTTTTTTTATCTTTTTCTCTCTCCCACCTGTTACTATTGGCTTCCAGTACCCTCCAACCCTAATTCCCCTCCACCCCACCACCAATGTAGAGAGCAGCGCCGGATCTGCATCCAAGTGAACATCCAGCTCAATTAGGGGTAGCAACCACTGCAACAAGCAGGCCACACCCCTGCCCCATACTCTTACCCACCCCTGGTTTTTTTTTTTTTGGAGATGGCAGCCCTCCATACTTCCGCTCCGTGAAGGTGGAACACCAACCACTGACATCCCGCTCCGTGAATGCCTCTGTGGCTACTGCCGCTCCGTGCAGGGTTTAGCTGCCTCCTCTTTATTCACGTCCTCTAGACTTGATGGATCCACAGTGTTTATCCCACGCCCCTTTGAAGTCCTTCACAGTTTTAGACTTCACCACTTCCTCTGGAAGGGCATTCCATGCATCCACCACCCTTTCCGTGAAGAAATACTTCCTGACATTGGTTCTTAGTCTTCCTCCCTGGAGCCTCAGCTCGTGACTTCTGGTTCTGCTGATTTTTTTCTGATGGAAAAGGTTTGTCGTAGTCTTTGGATCATTAAAGTTTTTCAAGTATCTGAAAGTCTGAATCATATCACCCCTGCTCCTCCTTTCCTCCAGGGAGTACTTATTTAGATTCTTCAATCTCTCCTTGTATGTCATCCGATGAAGACCCCTCCACCTTCCTGGTCGTCCTTCTCTGTACCGCTTCCATCTTGTCTTTGTCTCTTTGTAGATAGGGTCTCCAGAACTGAACACAGTACTCCAGGTGAGGCCTCACCAAGGACCTGTACAAGGGGATAATCACTTCCCTTTTCTTACTCGATATTCCTCTCTATATGCAGCCCAGCATTCTTCTGGCTTTTGCTATCGCCTTGTCGCATTGTTTCGCAGACTTCATATCATTAGACACTATCACCCCAAGGTCTCTCTCCTGTTCCGTGCACATCAGCCTTCCCCCCCCATCAAATACAGTTCATTCGGATTTCCACTTCCCATATGCATGACTTTGCACTTCTTGGCATTGAATCTCAGCTGCCATATCTTCGACCACTCTTCCAGTTTCCTTAAATCCCGTCTCATTCTCTCCACTCCTTCCGGCATGTCCACTCTGTTGCAGATCTTAGTGTCATCCGCAAAAAGACAAACCTTACCTTCTATCCCGTCCGCAATGTCGCTCACAAAGATATTGAACAGGACCGGTCCCAACACAGATCCTTGCGGTACACCAATTAAAACCGCTCTCTCTTCAGAGAAAGTTCCATTTACCATCACACATTGTCTTCTGTCCGTCAACCAGTTTGCAATCCAGGTCACCACCTCGGCACTCACTCCTAAGCTTCTCGTTTTATTCACCAGTCTCCTGTGCAGAACCGTATCAAAAGCTTTGCTGAAATCCAAGTAGATGACATCGAGGGCTCTTCCTTGATCCAATTCCTTGGTTACCCCTTCTCTGGAACAGGTATCTCCCCAACATCCTCTTCAGTAAACACCAAAGCAAAGAAATTGTTTAATCTTTCTGCGATGGCCTTATCTTCTCTAAGTGCCTCTTTAACCCCTCAATCATCTAACAGTCCAACTGACTCCCTCGCAGGCTTTCTGCTTCGGATATATTTTTTAAAGTTTTTACTGTGAGTTTTTGCCTCTACAGCCAACTTCTTTTCAAATTCTGTCTTAGCCTGTCTTATCAATGTCTTACATTTAACTTGCTAGCGCTTATGCTTTACCTATTTTCTTCTGTTGGATCCTTCTTCCAATTTTTGAATGAAGATCTTTTGGCTAAAATAGCCTCTTTCACCTCATCTTTTAACCATGCCGTAATCATTTTGCCTTCCTTCCAGCTTTCATTTTGTGTGGAATACCAAGATCCTGCCTAAATCAGAGTGTTCCTCCAAACTGTATGACTGAACAAGAAAGAGACTGATCAGGGAGATAACCAAAAAGCCAATGGCAACTTGGAAAGAGCTACATGCTTCCATGTTCAAAACTAGTCAATATCCCAAGCACTCCACAAATCTAGCCTGTAGGGTAGGGTGGTTAGAAAGTAGCCACTTCTTAAGAAAGCCTACCTTGAATCCCATTTCAATAAGCAAAGGGACACTCAGAGGATACTGAAACCATACAGCAAAATGTTTTTGCAGCCTGATAAAAAAAAAAAAAAAGAACCTTCTGGCCTGAATGCAAAAAGTTATGTTTGAAGCAAACCCAACACAGCACATCATTTAACGAACACCATCTCTACTATGAAGCATGGCAGCATCATATTATGGGGATGCTTTTCAATGGCAGGGACAAGGGCGCTTGTCAAGATAGAAGGGCAGAGAATGGAGAAAAGTACAGAAAAGTCCTTGAGAAAAACCTGCTACCCTCTGCTGAAACTGGGAGGAAAGTTTACCTTTCAGCAAGACAGCAATCCAAAGCATACTGCCAAAGCTACAATGCAGTGGCTAAGGAACAAAAAGGCAAATGTACTGGTATGGCCCAGTAAGAGTCAATTGAAAATCTGTGGCATGACTTGAAGATTGTTGTCCATCGACAGTCCCCAAGGAACTTGACAGAGCTTTAACAGTTGTTTGTTTTTTTTTAAAGAAAAATGATCTAATATTGACAAATCTAGGTTTGCAAAGTTGGTGGAGACTTATCCCAACAAACTCACTGTTGTCAAAAGTGATACCACCACTACTACTACCACTACTAATACTTAACATTTCTATAGCACTATATGACATACACATGCAGTGCTGTACACACTCAGAAAAGACAGTCCCTGCTCAATAGAGCTTACAATCTAAGATGAAAAAACTTACAGGACAAGAGACTTGGGGCATTTCATAAAGCATGACAATGGTTAAAAAAAGAAAAAAAAAAGAAAGTTAGTTAATGAGACTAAAGACAGACAATCAGGCCTAAGCGTTAAAAGCAGCTTCAAAAAGGTGGGTCTTTAGAAGGGATTTAAACATGGTGAGAGAGGGAGCATGGCATACCAGTTCAGGAAGACTATTCCAAGCACACGGTATAGACCTCGAAGGCTTGTCTCTCCAGGTGCTCATACACCCAGAAATATACTGACCCGGGGGAGGGGAATCCCCCAAACAACCAACCACACCCCTGGTGTAGCAGCGGTAGAGGCAGGATGCGAGAATCATCTTGCCGATCTCCCACTTCAGGACGCCGGAGACATGCGGCATTCCTAACACCCAAAACACCATAGAAATTTGTCTTGGGTCCATTACCAACCAGGCTTATCCCCTAAGGCACTTCCATGCACAACATTTGGTAAGCACTGGCCCTCCCAGTGGTTGGCCCCCAAACCGAATGATCTACGTGCACCTCACTGGGCTTCTCCCGCCCAGTATTGTGGCAGGTCCCATAGACAGGAAGCCTTTGTTTTCTCCCAGGAGAGGCTGGCTAAGGGAACCATTGCCTTCTTCTGCCACTAGATCCAGAAAAGGAATTTCCCCTGACAGCCATGTATGTTTCTCTCCTCCTCACAACTTAACTGGAGGCCTGGAAAGTCCACATTGTGCTTTCCCTGCCAAACTCCTTTTCAGAAGAACACATCATGGCACTGCAGGATTCAACTTCCCTCACTTAGCAGGGGCCTGCACTCCTCAGGAGATAGCATTAGAGCTTGCCTTCCTGCCCTTAGCAGGAGTGAACCATATGGCCTTGTTTTTCCAAGCTGAGCGGAAAGAGTGGTGGAGATATCCAATTGGACTTCGGGTTTCTTGGGATGCATACATGTTTTGTCCCACAATAAAACATTTTTAGCCTTGAAAGCTGTGTATGTTGCTGAGTGGGAGGGGAAAACTCTTCATGTAAATACATGCAAGTCTGTGGCACTGACATGACATAATGTGAACAATGTTCAAGGGGGTATAGATTATCTATAGCCACTGTATGAAGCCTGGTTGCATAAGGATTTGAGTGGATAGTTACATGAGGCCAAATGGAGTACAGTAATGTGGTTGCTGTGTTAGTCCACTTAAATGCACAGAAATAAAAGTTAATAAATACATTTAAAAAAAAATGGATAAGGTGATACCTTGCTTTGGACCAACATAACACATTTCTTGATTAGTTTTCAAGAGCTAACACTCTCTTCTTCAGGTCAAAAGTGTGGGCAAGCATTTTTGTTTTCTTGCCCATATATCATGACTCACATGATATCATCACCATGCTCCTTGTGCTTCCTTTGCCCTAATCCAGATGCTGCTGACCGCATGAAAGCAACTGGGCATGTCTGCATAGGCATAATGAACCTCATGCATATTGTAATTAAATTGATATTATATTATTGTATGGCAGAGTGCAGGGGCTGGTCTAAAACCCCAAATTAAAAGGGATTATGCAGGCTTTCCCACTTGCATGCTGCCTTGTGCAGTCATTTTCAAGTAGAAGATATAATTATGTAGCTTGGTGTCCAAGAGAATCTTGGGCAGCTCGGGATTTGTAACTTTTTATTAATAGTTCTACCTCAGGTGGTAGTTTAATACTTGTGAATTGTTTGGGATATTAGTCCTGTGTGAGACTTCACATTAGGAATATTCAAAGGAACAGATTCTTTACTTCCAGGTAGTTCCAACCGGTCAGATTTAGTTTTCAAATATAGTTCCCACAGCTTGCACTTTACACAACTAATGAGTTTTCAAGCATTCAACTTTATATAAACTATTTACAATATCTTCAAAAGCACACCAATCTTTATATCAAAATCTTTATATCCCCTCTTCCAGCTCCAAGTTAATTTTCCCTGTTTTATTGTTTTATTGTAACTTTCTCACCCTTCAATTGATTCTCTGTATTTAAAGTTCACAGTTCTATTGGGAATATTGTTATCACGTTACCTTATGCTTTTCACACATTGTTAATTGTAAACCGGGTTGATGTGATGCCAGTCATGAAACTCGGTATAACAAAAACAATAAATAAATAAATAAAATAAATAAATAAAGAGGATTCAGCTTCCAGCAGAGATAGCATTTGAGAAAATGTACTTCAGCTTAACCAATTTAGTATATCTTCAGTGACTGTTAAATCAATATAAAAGCTATATGCAATGACATTTTTTGAGAAAAGTACTCTTACAGATAGACTACCAGTTATCAAGCAAAATGTTTCACTGTACTCACAATGTCAGATGGTTTCCAAGCAAGAGCTTCCGCACTCAAGTTGTTATTGCACTGGATCATCCCTCTTAGAACAATCCAGGCTAAGATGACCACATTTGTCTCGGGGGTCTTCTTTCTAGAACTAATCCCTGGGCATAGCCTCAACAAGGTCCACAGGATCCTCACTTTAGGACAATGGTTCTAAATCTTTCATGACTATTGCACCCTTTCAGGAGTTTGAGATGTCTTGTGTACCCCTCAGTTTGAAATAATTCAAAACACCTCAAAATGCTACATTTATATTTTATTGTGATATTTGGGCCTCTTTTTCAATTGGTATTTAACTTCTAAATAACAATTATACACATCAGATATTGACATTGCGGAATCAAGCAGTGTCCAGCAGGAAGTGATGTTAGTATAGTGGAGCCAATGATGTTGAATCCTAAGGACATACTTCTTGTGATGTTTTATTGTCTCTTCCCAACAAATTGATTCCACTTTGAACACTTTGAAGTATGAGGGAGAAATGGAGGAAGCTGTAGTGGGGCTGGGTAGGGGGAGGGGGGGGGAAGGAAAATATCAGACAGCCCAAGTTTACATTGCTCATTTTAGGGAGATGAAGAGATGATTAGTATAAGTGGACACTACTCTATCCACCTTGCTTTTCCCCCAAATTAAGAAAATATGTCAAAAAATAGTTTATAATGTGTTCTACGGGATCACAGAGCATAATCAGGCCGATGCAATATTGGCACGCGTTGAAACGCATACCAATCCAGCTCTCCAGGGTGCCCAATTTAATATTTAAATGGGCGACCGTGGTAGAAAGGAGGTGCTAGGGAAAATTGTGCACCCAGGAGAGGTGGCTGTCATGAGCATCCGTTCTCCTAACCTGACCGCCAGCGACACTTTAAAAAACTTTTTTTTTTAGATTCCTCCAGCTTAATATTGCTATGATATTAAGTTGGAGGAACTACAGAAAAGCAGTATTTTCTGCTTTTCTGTAAACGTTTGGGGCTTCTAAAGAATTAACATCTGCTCCAGGAGAGTAAAAATGTGCTTGTCGGGCACATATTTCTTTTTTTTTTTTTTTTTGCATCAGGGATTAATAGCTAATAGCCTCATCAACATGAATTTACATGTGATGAGTGCTTTTAGCTTTGCCCTTGTTTGGACACGTGTTTTGGACGTGCTAATCCCCTTATTGCATGAGGGGTTTTGAATGCGCGTCCAAAATGCGTGTCTAAGCACCGGTAAAATTGTGCACTCAGCCGAGCGCACTGTATTGCATCGGCCCTGAATGAGGTTGGCTCTGTCTGCAAAGTTTTGGGCTCCCTTCTCTCATGGAGCAGTAGTGAACAACATATACCCTCATTGAGAACCACTGCTCTAGGATGCCAATGTACTAAAGTGTGCTGAATTTCGCACAGAAGTTGCAGCTTTCCATACACACATTTTTTTTCTACTGGGACTCATGCAAATAAGCCTGGTAGAAAACATGCATGCATAAGTTTCTTATGGACAACCGCAAAAAAACATACGGCTACATTGAGGTATACCGTAGTTATCTGTTTTGCATCAACTGGCTTACAAAGGCCTTTTTGTACATATTTTAGTGTTGTGAACAAAGTTCATGAGGTGCTGTGCATGATTTTGCATTGCAGCAGTTCATTAATCCTGATTTTGCATAACTTTTCATAAGTGTAAACGTATGTGTATAAGTTTACTACACGCGAAGACCAAAAATTTTGCAAAGTCTGCTTCATGCCTAAAAAGGGAAATTTGTATATCTAAGCTCAATTTAAGTGCCATTTTTATATGAAAAATGGATTTTATGAAAATTGGAGCAATTTAGCCTCTTGGCTTCTATGAGTGATCCTGGGTAAAAGCTATAGCAAACTTCTCTCTGTCCCACTCTCTCTGAGGAGAAGAACCACAAAATTTCTTGCACATACTAAGATCTCACTTGGATCCACCATGTGGTGTCCCATCACAGAGGTTTAAAGACTATGCCATCAGCATATAAGATATAATTAGATGTATTTGCATGACAGTCAGGAGTGGTGCCAGAGTATTAGGCACCCTAGACAAACCTTCTGCCTTGCACCTGCTCCCCTCCCCACCCCGGTCCAAGCCCTGGCTCCACGGCTCTAGCCTTGACCTCATTCACTCAGACAGGCCCCCCCCTCTTACACACACTTAGGTTCCTTGTCTTATTTACACACAGGCTTCTCCCTCTCTCTCACTCACCATTGCTCTCTCACACACAATCCCTCTCACTCACCATTGCTCTCACACAAAATCCCTCTCACTCACACACACACACAAAGAGTGTCTGCATTTCTAAGCTGTGAGCAAGATGGGTGCTGCTCGTGGCCCACTGAGTCTCTTCTCCTCTCGGCCACGAGCAAGATAGGTTCTACTTGCAGCCCGCCGAGTCTCTACTCTTCTCAGCCATGAGATGGGCTCCATTCGTGGCCCCACATGGCTGCTCTTTGACGCCCCCTAATGGCTGGAACCCTAGGCAACCACCTAGTTCATCTATTTGGATGTGCCGACCCTGATGACAGTTGGCTGCAGCATGACGTCTTTACCCTTCGCTTCCTTTTCTATGATTATCCTAGGCTTTCTTAAATTCTGTTACAGTTTTTTACAGTGGATTGTGATAAATTGCAGGAGGACCTTGTGAGACTGGAAAATTGGGCATCCAAATGGCAGATGAAATGTAATGTGGATAAGTGCAAGGTGATGCATATAGGGAAAAATAACCTTTGCTGTAGTTACATGATGTTAGGTTCCATGTTAGGAGCTACCACCCAGGAAAGAGATCTAGGCATCATAGTAGATAATACATTGAAATCGTCGGCTCAGTGTGCTACAGCAGTCAAAAAGCAAACAGAATGTTAGGAATTATTGGGAAGGGAATGGTGAAGACAATGGAAAATGTCATAATGCCTCTGTATCGCTCCATGGTGAGACCGCACCTTGAATACTGTGCACAATTCTGGTCACCACATCTGTAAAAAGATATAGTTACAATGGAGAAGGTACAGAGAAGGGCGACTAAAATGATAAAGGGGATGGAACAGCTCCCCTAAGAGGAAAGACTAAAGAGATTAGGACTTTTCACTTGGAGAAGAGACAGCTGAAGGGGGATATGATAGAGGTGTTTAAAATCATGAGAGGTTTAGAACAGGTAAATGTGAATCGGTTATTTACTTTTTCAGATAATAGAAGGACTAGGGGGCACTCCATGAAGCTAGCATGTAGCACATTTAAAACTAATCAGAGAAAGTTCTTTTTCACTCAACGCTTAATTAAACTCTGGAATTTGTTGCCAGGGGATGTGTTTCATGCAGTTAGTGTAACTGGGTTTAAAAAAGATTTGGATAAGTTCTTGGAGAAGTCCATTACCTGCTATTAATTAAGTTGACTTTATTTATTATTTTATTTATTATTTTTATATACCGACATTTGATCTCAGTTGAGATATCACACTGGTTTACATTCAGGTACTGCAGGTATTTCTCTATCCCCAGAAGGCTTACAATGTAACAGGCCGATACAGTAAGGACGCGTTAGAAAGAATGCGGTAGTGCCGGGCGCACCCTCGTTTGCCGCACGCACAGTTCGGATCACATACTGCTCGATACAGTATTTAAATTAGACGCAAATGCAAGTCGCGTCCAAAGCGCGTCCATGAAGCGGTAGGCGTGCGCAATCCATTTTACTGTATAGAGCGCTATACAGTGTCTATACAGTAACCTGGGTGCGCTGGTACCTGTCATTTGAAATGTCATTTGAAATGACAGGTACCAGGAAGTCCTCTCTCCCCCCCCCCCTCCCTATCACCACCAGTCCTCTCTCCCCCCTCCCGAAGGAAGGCGCATGGCGAAAATCGACTCAACCTGTTATTACAGCTAATGTGAATAAAGTGCCACAAAAGTAAACTTACTGCATATGAATGACAAACAGTCCTCTTTCCCCTCCTCCCGAGGCCGCTCCGTGCCTCCCCCACCTCCCGGGGGCAGCCGGCGGCAAAATCCGCTTCCAGCATCCGCTGGCGAAGGCATGCGCTCATCAACCCCCGCTGGTGAAGGTGGATGAACGCACGCCTGTACGTGCAATTTGGGCGCTCAAGCCGGCAAAAGCGGAAGTGCATGACTGAATGCTGTGACGGCACTTTCGCTGGCTTGTTCGATTTGGGCAGCGAAAGTGACGTCACGGCATTCGGTTGTGCACTTTGCTGCTATCAGCGACTGCCTGTACCTTCGATTTGTCACTGTCGCTGGCTTGAGCGCCCGAATCGAGGGTACAGGCAGGTGCTGAAGGCAGCAAGTTCGATTCGGGCACTCAAGCCAGCGAAAGTGACGTCACGGCATTCGGTTGTGCACTTTGCTGCTATCAGCGTCTGCCTGCACCTTCGATTTGTCACCGTCGCTGGCTTGAGCGCCCAAATCGAACGTACAGGCAGGTGCTGAAGGCAGCAAGTTCGATTTTGGCGCTCAAGCCATCGAAAGTGACGTCACGGCGTTCGGTCAAGTACTGTTGCTGCCTTCAGCGCCTGCCTGTACATTCGATTTGGGCGCTCAAGCCAGCGAAAGTGACGGCGTGCATGATCCAACGCCCAGCTGTGTCCGACCCCTGCTCTAACTATCCCTGTCCCATGTACTGGTGTATGTAGATGCCCCACCTCAGCTCTAACTCCTGTGTCATATCCAGCTGTGTCCGACCCCTGCTCTAACTATCCCTGTCCCATGCTCTGGTGTATGTAGGTGCCCCACCTCAGCTCTAACCCCAATGTCATATCCAGCTGTGTCTGACCCCAGCCCTAACAACCCCTGTCCCATGCACTGGAGTATGTACCCGACCTCTGCCAGTCTGATCCATTGTACCGTGGTATTCCATGTGCTCCTCTTCTGTTTCGGTAGAGTTTCCCTCTGTATTGCATGTGATCTTCTTTTGTTCTGTAGATTTTCTTGTATTCTTTGTTCATCTCTCGTATTCTATGTTCTCCTCTTCTGTTTCAGCTCAGTTCCCCTTTGTATTTCATGTGCTCCTCTTCCGGTTACTTTCCCCTTTTTTTCTTCCAGTATGTTCTGCATGTTCTCCTCATCCTTGGCAGTCATTCTGTTCTTGATTATGGCCGCAGTACCAACACATAAGTCGCATGCAATTAATTGTGGAAAGGAAATGAACCAACTTTTTTTTTTTGTTTAAGTATATTTATTGACAACAGTTAGTTAACGGATACACATTCCACACATTATTAAACATTTAACGAGTTAGGGCTTTCATCATGCCCACAAAATCCATTTGACCGTACAACAATGCAAACATGACTTAACAGGTTAACTTAATAACAGTACACTTGATATGAACAGCTAGAGTTACCCAAAGTTCAGTTTGGCCTAGCCTCAAAGTTATGTAAAACAGTCCAAGAGTGGCTCTCGCCTCTTTTCGTTCAATGTTTTTCCATACTACAGTCTACTTTTTCAGATTTATTTCTTAACCCCTAAAGACCCTCCCGTTCCTAATCCTGGAAGTTCCTAAAATATTTTGCATATCCGGCCAGTGATTGACTACTCCCAGTGGTCCCCCCGTTTACGTCCCCTCCCCCCCTTCCTTCTCCCCCCCTCCCCCCCCTTTTTAGTTCCCGATTACTTTGTGCAAATCTGGATTCTTGAGAAATCGTTCATCCGCTAGTCTCCATGGCAGCGGGAGCTTTCATCCATTTTGGGATCCCCTAAAAGCTCGTTCCCATATCCCTGCATAAAAGTGAAGTGCTTCAAGAATTATACAGTAGTACATCAAATGAGATCCATATAATCTACCTATAAGTGTGCATATACTTATAAAGGTGTGCCATGAATAAATGAGTTTGTAAGTATGCATTCCAAAACAGGCAGTAGAGCAATTGCTGATTGAACAGAGTCTTATACCAAACCAATAGCGTCAGAAAGATTATAATATCTAAAATATACGTAATAATATCCATTAATGTCCAATAATTGTAGCCAACATCGCGCCCGGCAATCTCAGTCACCAACATCCCAGGGTTGCCAGTCGGTACGTAAGCTGGCATCTCCCCCTGGAAAATTAGTCCTCCTCTCCTGGGCATTGAAGAAACGGTTCCATTTCCCTGGGCAGTAATTTCACATAGTCAGACCAGATTCTATTCGATTCATGTTGCGCTGAATCAGACTTCTGATGTGCTGTTATACGGCACATCAGAAGCCAATATATACGGCACATATATACATATACGGCACATCAGAAGGCAACATATAAAATTCCCAGGTATTTTAAGGATGTGACTACCCATTTTAATGGGAAAGTGCCTGGCCAAGTACTTTGTAGGCAGCCCAAGACATCCAAAGCTTCACATTTTTCCACATTGATTTTCAAGCCCGCAAACCTTCCGAATTCAGTTTGTAACTTCAGGACATGCGATAAGGCACTCTGTGGTTTGGTTAGATACACTAGCATGTCATCGGCAAAAGCGGCCACTGTGAAACTATCCCCTCCTATTTGTTGACCTTCAATTACTGGAGAATGTGCCAATTTACGTAGCAGAGGATCCAGAGAGAGAATATAGAGGATCGGGGATAGGGGACAGCCTTGGCGAACTCCCCTTCGTATTGGAATTTCTGCAGAAATAGAATCATTTGCCACAATAAATGACTGTGGATTATCGTAAAGTATAGAAATTGCCTTTACTAATTGTGCAGGGAATCCAAAGCGAGCCATGACGGAGAACATATACTCCCACGACACCCTGTCGAACGCTTTCTCGGAGTCAAAACTTACTGCCATAGCAGGGATTTGAAGATGGTGCGAGGTCTCCATGGCAGCCACCAGCTTTAAAACGTGAGCTCCGGCGTTCCTCCCGCTTACGAAACCCGCTTGGTAAGAGGAGATAATGGAGGGCAGTACAGCCCCTATACGAATAGCCATAATCCGTGCATAGATTTTCAGGTCATAATTAAGTAGGGATATTGGTCGGTATGACGCCGCTTGCTCTGGGTCTTTCCCTGGTTTGGGTAAAACGGTAATGTGAGCCTTGTTAAAAGTAGGTGGGAAGCCATTCCCCGTCCATGCTTGATTGTAGAAAGCAACCAGGACCTCCGGGATTTCAGAACGCAAAAGTTTATAATACTCGGCCGGGAATCCATCCGGTCCCGGTGACTTATTGCTCTTGCCAGTTTTTATCACCCCCGACACCTCTCCCACTGTGATAGGACGGGTAAGAAAATCTCGCTGTTGATCAGTAAGGGATGGCATTACAAGGTCCTGGAAAAAGTCCTCCTCTTCCCGCTGTGTTCCCTCCCTATCCTCTTGATAGAGTGCTTCATAGAATTGCCTCAACACATCCAGTATGCCCTCTGTGGTTGTCACATAGTTCCCATTGGATGATTTCAATCTGGTAATGTATGATTTTTTCCTTTTTATTGCGACCAGCCTGGACAGTAATTTACTTGATTTATTACCGTGCCTGAAAAAATAGTGGTCTGACGATTTAATAGAATTTACCGACCTCAGGTGTAAATAGGCATTCAAAGACTGCAGACAGGTCCAATATGCCGTCTTATTAGCGTTAGAGGGGTCTCCCGCCAATTGGGTCTTTGCCGTCTGCAATTTTTGTTCCAAGGTCAAAATTGTTTTGTTCAGCTGTTTCTGCTTTTTCACAGTGTACGCAATTATTTCGCCACGCATCACAACTTTACTTGTTTCCCAGAATAAAGAGATATCATTAAGGTGTTGACTGTTATGTGTTTGAAAGTTATCCCACTGTGTCTGTAAGTGCTTGTGAAACTCCCTGTCCTTGAGAAGATGTCCTGGAAGTCACCAGGATTTTTGTGTCCTTTTGTCCATGGATAGCCACATGTCCACCCAAATCGGAGCGTGGTCTGCAATCACTATTGTGCCAATGTCCACTGCAGCCACTCTTGAAAATAAATTGCGTGCCACCAATATATAATCTATGCGTGACATTGTACCATGGGCCCTGGACACATGGGTATATTCTCTTGACGTTGGGTTCGGTATTCGCCACGGGTCTACCAGTCCCAGTTGTTTACAAAGCTGTTGTACTCCTGTCTGTTTGTTTTGACGGAATCCTTTTGGAATCTGAGATTTGTCCACCTGAGCGTCCAGGACACAGTTCATATCCCCGGAAACTATGATATCGCCCTGGGCATGAATCAGCAACAGATTAATAATGTTGGTGAAAGCAGACTGATCAGGCACATTAGGGCCATATATATTGCATAGCGTAATGGGCTTCCCCACCAGACTTCCTATAAGTAGCAGATAATGGCCATCCGGGTCCACTATTTCTTGACTCACAGCAAATGGAGTTTTCTTATTGACCAAGATAGCTACACCCCCTTTCTTTCCCTTTGCAGGTGAGAAATAGCAATCGGAGACCCAGTCCCTACACAATTTTTTACTTTCAGTGTCAGTAAGATGAGTTTCCTGGAGACAGGCGATATTTACTTTGAGTCTCCTAAGGTGTTGAAATACTTTCGTGCGCTTTATGGGTGATCCCAGTCCATCGACATTCCATGAAATGATCCGGAGCTTACTCATCTCTTACTATGCTAAACCATGAAATATGAGCCAGAAAAGATATGAAGTGAAAGGTCCAGGTTCCCAGCCTAACCTGTCCCTCGTGAGTCCATATGAGCCCGATTTGTCTACCACTGGTAGTCCTCCCTTGCCTCCCCTGCCACTGGCGTTTCTTCAAAAAGTTTAATGCAGAGTCCAGATTTTCCTCATAAAGTATATGAATTTCCCCTTTCCCCAATCCAATAAAGTACCCCCAAACCCTAAGAATCCCACTACCCATTCCCACTCCCCAAGGTCCAATTAATTCTTTAGTGAAAGCCTCTCACTAGAGGCACTCAGAGGTCACGGTTTTGAAGCGCTCCAGCTCCACAGCAGGCCTCTCATAATTGCGATGAGTAATCAGAAATTCAAATCAACCCCTCGGTTCCGTACTAGAGTTTTATCGATGCAAGAAATGTTTGAGCCTTCTCTGGTGAGTCAAAAGAGTGGCTTTTCCCTTCATACCATATCTTAAGGATTGCCGGATATTGCATAGCAAATTTTATCTGTTTGTCCACCAGTTTCGCGCAAGTAGGTGAAAATGCTCTCCTTTGCTGAGACACCTTCACTGAGAAGTCTTGCGCTATTCTGATTTTATGCCCATTGTATAGTATTTCCCCTTTTCTCCTCGATGCCAGCCAAATTTTTTGTTTGTGGGCATAGCTTAAAATTTTCGCAATCGCTATCCTGGGGCGATTATCAGAATCTTTCCGTGGGCCTACCCTATGCGCTCGTTCAATATGCAGACGGCCTTTTAGCTCGGGTTCCCCCACCGCCTCTGGCAGCCAGTCTTCCAGAAAGGCCTCTAGCTGTTGCCCATCCACCGACTCCGGGAGCCCCAAGAATCTTAAATTTGCCCTCCTAGACCTATTTTCTAGATCATCCAGTTTTATTTGCAAGTCTCGTATTGTTTCCTCCTGTTTGCAAAATTTCCCCGTTTGCGCCATCATGTCGTCTTCGAGCAGGGAGACCCGTCCCTCAACCTGCTCGATACGAGGTCCGATTTCGGATAGGGCTTCCCTTACCTCCGAAAGCTGCTCGGATATCCCAGCCAGTTTTTCGTCAAGAGTTGCCGCGATTATTTCTTTTAAGGTCTCCGCTGTAAGAGGGCCCTGCAGCGGTGACGCAGCCTCACATGCGGCCGCGGCCATCTTGCCTTCCGCGCTCGGTTTCGCCCTCTCCTTCTCTTTTCGGGTGCATTTTGAAGTCATTATCCCCGGAGATCGATTCATATAGTTGACTATCGACATGTGCCGCCTGATCCTTGTCCAAGGAGACAATTAAGCCGTTTTTTAAGGGTTTTCGCCGGTTTTTCGTGCTGTGGAGCCGGGAGCCGAAGCGAGTCACGTCTGCTTCAGCTCATCCCCCCACGTGACCTCATGAACCAACTTTTTATATTCAAAAATATATATATTTTAGAAATACATTGAAACTATTTACAGAAATGTATTTACATGGGGTTGCAGGCATTGGGGGGGGGCGTTGGGGATGGAGCATGCCATGGGGGGGGAGGAGGAGCATCGTCATGGACGGTCCGCAGGCGGTGCCGGTCCTGCAGGAGCCCACGCCAAGACCAGCAGGGACTGAGCTCCTGCGATCGCTCGCAGGAGCTCAATAATCTCCTGCTGGCCAAGACGTAGGTCGTGCAGGATCGTCACCACCTGCACTGCCATTCCCTCCAGGGTGTCCAGGCGGCTGGTGAACTGTGCCAGGACAAACGGCATAGCGACCAGATGGTCCCAAATATTTGAGGGCCCTTCCCCGGATGCTACGCCGTCGTCCAGCCGATCACCAGCCCCAGGCATCCCCGGAGAGCCTTGGCCGACAACGTCAATGACGATGTCCTCCTCCACTCCCATGGGAGGAGGGGTGTGGGCTGGAAAATTCTGGGGGGGGACGGGACGGAATGGGCAAGATATTGGAGAGGCGCTCCAAAATGGGGGTGGGAGGGATAAAAGGGGAAGCAGGAGGGATTAGCGCTGGAAAATTAGGGGGGGATGAGGAGGGGGGAGGGAATACTGGGACGGGCAGGATCACGCTGAGACGCTCCATAATGGGGGTGGGCGGGATAATAGGGAGAACAGGAGGGATTTGTGCAGCTAAATTGGGGGAGGGGGGGTGAGGAGGGGGGAGGGAAAACTGGGACGGGCAGGATAACACTAGGACGCTCCATAATGGGAGAGCGCGGTAAAGCCGGTATGTCTTCGTCTGATGTATCTGAAAAGAGAAAAAATGTAAGCATTAATGCAGTCCCACAGGAATTCATGCACAACGTGTAAGAAACAGTACCTTGCTACTTTTTAACTGGGAACATAACCTGAACCATTAAGAATGACATCTGCATGTGCAAATTTCATCGGCGTGACAAATGGCATAAAGTATGCCGATGCTATTAAAGGCTCACCGTGGCGTTGTTCCGGCGGAGCATATCCATCAACACTGCCGCCATCATCTGTGCCGCCATCATCTGTGCCGCCATCATCCGTGCTGCTCTCTGAAAACAGAAATATGTACATTTTCACAGCTGTGCATGCAAAGATCGAGAATGGTACAAATTGTAAATATCTTTATCGCTTTCGGGTCAACCGTCAAATCGATTAACTGCACGTACCATATGCTCTTCTGTGGGCCCGCAGGACCCCCAGGTAATCCGGATCCTCCTTCCAGATTCTTCTGGCGTGCTTCTTCAGTGCCTCAACTTGGCGGTTAAACAATAGCAAAAGGAAACAGAAGTTGAACTACAAATTTTGATATGGAGGCAAAAATAAATTCTAACCAAACTAGTCTTACAAGTGAAGTGTGAAGTGCCATTTTTATATTTGTCATCCGCTATTCCCAATACAAAACTAGTACCCAAATACTTCCAACAAGACAAGTACCAGTTGTCCTGTTGTGGCGCACAGCTATACAAAGCAACCACCCAAATAAATGTAAATAGCTGGGTTCTAACTAGTCAAGTGTCAGTTTCCCTACTGTCACACACAGCAATACAAAAGAAACCCACAAATGAATGATGTTTTACTAACAACATAACAAGAAACAGAGGCCTATGAACTTACCTCCCTCGGAAAGGAAGTTTGGGCGTTGAATCGGGCCCTGAGCGCCCGCCAGGCCTCATCGGCCCTGTCCTGGTCCTGCGGGCACCCAGGACTGAAAAAGAGACGCCTTTCATCCTCAGCCACTAGATGGGCCAGCAGCTGTACATCGCTGTCTGAAAAGTTTGGCATTCGCCCTCGTGGCATCCTGACCAACTTTTTCAAAATGGCCGTCCGGGCGTGGCATTGCACGTGCGAGTGCCGTGCCATCTGCTTCCTGCACCATTGCTTCGCCATGTTGCTAAAGCGGAACTTTACAGACGCTCTAGCCAGGACTTTGGCGTCCCTTCGGTTCCGCTGTGAGAATATCGCTCTGTTCAGGTGCCCAAATTGGGCGTGCGTTTCGTTCGCTATCTTCCCATGGTGGAAATAAACAGGCGCCGAAGCCTTGACTCAAGCGTGCCTTTGGTTCACCATTTTGCAATGGCGGAACAAAACAGGCGCTCAAGCCTCTTAAGCATCAGTTCGCCATTTTGCAACGGCGGAACCAAACAGGTGCTCAAGCCTTGACTTAAGCATCGGTTCGCCAATTTCCAACGGCGGATCAAAATAGGTGCTCAAGCCTTGACTTAAGCATCGGTTCGCCATTTTGCAACGGCGGAACAAAACAGGCGCTCAAGCCTTGACTTAAGCATCGGTTCGCCATTTTGCAACGGCGGAACAAAACAGGCGCTCAAGCCTTGACTTAAGCGTGCCTTCAGTTCGCCATTTTGCAACGGCAGAACAAAACAGGCGCTCAAGCCTTGACTTAAGCATCGGTTCGCCATTTTGCAACGGCAGAACAAAACAGGCGCTCTAGCCTTGACTTAAGCATCGGTTCGCCATTTTGCAACGGCGGATCAAAACAGGCGCTCAAGCCTTGACTTAAGCGTGCCTTCGGTTCGCCATTTTGCAATGGCGGAACAAAACAGGTGCTCAAGCCTTGACTTAAGCATTGGTTCGCCATTTTGCAACGGTGGAACAAAACAGGCGCTCAAGCCTTGACTTAAGCATCGGTTCGCCATTTTGCAACAGCAGATCAAAACAGGCGCTCAAGCCTTGACTACAGCATCGGTTCGCCATTTTGCAATGGTGGAACAAAACAGGCGCTCAAGCCTTGACTTAAGCGTGCCTTCGGTTCGCCATTTTGCAACGGCGGAACAAAACAGGTGCTCTAGCCTTGACTTAAGCGTGCCTTCATTTCGCCATTTTGCAACGGCGGAACACAACAGGCGCTCAAGTGTAGCCTAACTTTTCAGGCCTTTAGGGCTGGACATAGTCGTTCCCGCCATTTTTGCCGCCTATCTATAACTGGAGTTTCCGATTGGTCCAAACTGGTTTTGAAACTGGAGTTTCCCATTGGTCCAAACTGGAGTTTTCTGTTGGTTTTGAAACTGGAGTTTCCGATTAGTCCAAACTGGAGTTTCCTATTGGTTTTCAAACTGGAGTTTCGTATTGGTTTTGGAACTCTAGTTTCCAATTGGCCAGCACAGCATCATAATCCTACCATGGGCGTGTATATAGGTCGCTCCCCAGAATGGAAAAGTCCCTTTTGACTTCATTTGGACAAGGACACACCGTGTACAACTGTTTCGTCGGATATCTAATGGGAGATCGTCAAGGCTTTCAGCAGGTAAGCATTGCAAAGCACGCTTTTTTTTTCTCGCAAAAACTAGGCTTCCCTTGTGGTGAACCGTGTGCCTTTGCAACTCTTTTATGTGCGCTCATGCTTGGGCGCACAAGGAGGAAGCCTAGAATCCGCCGTACCTTTGCCCTGTGTGCCTGTGCTACTGTCTTCTATGCGCATTGACTTGTGCGTCCATGCATGCAGAGCAGAGTTTTGCGTTCCTTTGGTTCCGCGCTTGCCATGGACGTTAGTAAGTTAAAATGGCCGCCGAACAAGGACGTTCATGTTTTTTTCTCGCATCCCTCCACAGGATCGGAATCCATGGTGGGAAGGCTGTTTTCATTGTCTTCTTTGGAATATTAAGTGATGTTGCCTGGTTATGTTTCCCTCTTCTTTGCATTTCTAATGTTTTTGATGTTTCTGTTTAGACTCTTGGCTGTAAGCTATCCCTTATGCCCTGTAACCTATTGTTTCCCTCTTCTTTGCATTCAGTCTGTCTCTGATGTTTCTCACTTGCAGTCCCTGTATTTAACCCTTCAACTTGTATGTTACCTGGTGTTTTGTCTTTTACTGTTACCAGTTTATGTCGCCCTCTTCTTTGCATTCTTAAAGTTTTGGATTTTCGCCTTGTTATTTTCTCCGATTCAGACACTAATGCCCTGAAAACATAGCATTTCATGGGTGGAGGTGTAGAACGGAGACCTGCAACCGATAGTGGAATGGCTCTTGATCGAGGCTATACAGGGGCCTCAATGTATTCTAGTATATTTAACAGATTTAATCTCCGCCATGCTGTCCATTAATCACCGCCATGCTGTCCATTAATCTCCGCCATGCTGTCCATTAATCCCGGCATAGTCCAGGTTGAACTATGCTGGGAAAGCGCACTATCGCTGAGGTAGAGGACCATGCCGTGGAGCAGCAGCGAGAGGAAGACTCAAGTGCCTGCCAGCCATCCCGAAAGCGAACCCGTAACGCGCGCTTCACGGATGAAGAGAAAGAGGTTTTGTGCCATGTGGTATGCGAAAAACATCACCTTCTCTTCAAGTTGAAGATTTCATGGACCAGCAGAAAAAAGATTTGGGAGAAGATTGCCCAAGATGTAAGCTCCCTTTCTGTGATGCCCAGGGATGTTAAACAGGTGCAGCACCGGTGGTGGGACACCAAGAAAGAGGTGAAAGAGAAGGCCGCTAAAATCAATGCCTCTGCAAAGAGGACCGGTGGAGGGCCACCGTGCAGCATAGTGCTGACACCAGTGGAGGAGATGGTTCTCAGAACTATGAGGACGGAGGTCGTCGTGGGAGTGCGGACGCAGTACGGTGGCGACTTGGCAGCATGTGCAGGAATGTATTTAGCTAAATCTGGTTACTGCAGCATGTGAACTGTATGGTTGATGAGTGGTCAACCGATGAGTGATCGCTCTATTTTGTTTTAAAATTTTCCTACTGTAATAAAAGTGTGCATCATTGATTGCCCTACCATCAATGTACTTGTCGCAATATTGTCTGATAGCATTTAGCAAATATGTCACGTCTCTCCTGCCATAAGAATTCTTGTTCCATAACAAAAATATTACAATTTCGTTAGACATCGGTACTGCTATAAATTATGATGAACTCTTCACAATTATGGAATGACGTTTACCTCTTTCTATATCTTTAGCCACAGAAACAACGGACAATGGCGAAGGTGACAGCGAAGAATCCGACCAGAACCAGGATTTCGTGTTTCCACTGCCTAGCGCGGACTCCCCCAGCCAACAGATGTCAACAGGGGACATGGTTACACTGGATCTGTACGATGACCCTGTCAACGAAGCACCGGAAGTTGTCCTTGACCTCCAGGATTCACCCCCCCCCCCCCCTGGCATTTGAAGACCAGTTACTCGCTGACGCACCAGTGATGGAGGAAATTGCGCCAGTGGTACCAGACATGGAAGTGCCACTTTTTGGAGATGATGTCGTGAGCGAGCAATTACTGGCTGGAATAACCTCACACCAGGATCATCATCATGAGCAAATCCTCCAGGAACTGCGGTTGCTGAGAGCCGATTTTAGAGAATGTATGGCGGAACTGATTGGCGCAATCAAAGCAGTTGCCTCTAAACTTCCTTCTGCCAAGCATTCCTAAAAAGTTAAATAAAAGTTATATTTTGTTTTCAATTTGAGTAAGTATGCTTTTATGTTTTTATTACAACTGGCAAATTCTTATACGGTCACACATGGAGCATAGGATGGGCATGGCAATTGAACAGATCTCGAAGTAGTTGTGAATAAGAGCTTCATTGTTACTGCGGTTGGCGGGGGGTGGGGGGGGTTACATAACATGTTCATGATGTCTATGACACCCCATTCCCTTAGGCCAGGTATGAAGGCGCAGACGGCTGGAGAAGGGCCCGGGGGGGGGGGGGGAGGAGAGGAATCCTTTGTCCTAGGGGGGGCACTCCACATGCAAGAGCATAAAAGACAGGTAATGTTGTATGCTATGGGTTGCCACACATTATTTATGTAACACTTACACTTCACGAAATGTGAATGCAACGTTAAAAAACAGATTTTTATTGCAGGGAAAAGCTGTCATATTCAGAGAAGGAAAACTAGATGTGGGCTGAATGTTTGTTAACATAATATCCATGTAACACATCAAGGGATATTTATTCAAGCATAAATAACCATATGCTACTGTTAATATTTCAGTGGCTGGAAACGGCCTGGAGGACCATAAAAGGGAAAATAATTTATCAGGTTTGAATGGGTTGACAAAATATATTCAAGATAGGAAAATATGGATACGATGAAATCGATGTGAATTGTTGAATGGTTTAACAGAGGGGTCATCTTCTGGTAATGTCTTCTGTTCTGAGGAGTAAATTTTTAAAGAAATCAATCTCGAATTCTGAAAGAAAATGAGAAAAAAAGGCAAGAGTGAATAGGACATACAGGTACAGAAATGATTAATATCTAGAGATGTGAATCAGAACCGGAATCGATTCACATGTGGGGTTTTTTCCATCGGGCCCAATCGCGTTTTGTTTATCGGCTGCGCCCCCTCCCCCATATCGTGGGGTTTTCCTATCATTTTGGGGGAGCCCCCGCTTTCTGACGATTTTGAAAATATCGATGATATTTTCCATCGTCCGAAGCCCGATTCACATCCCTATTAATATCTATAATAAAGCACAGCTATGAACTACAATGAAAGCGCAATATCGTCGTGGGGCACTGTAGACAGGAGTGGTTCTATAACAGCAGTAATGAAATGTAATGTATGACATTTAACTTACAAGAGAAATAACTGTCTATGATCCTTCGTCAGACTTCATGACCCCATGCAGTGTTGTCCGCTTCAGCTGCGAGCTCCATGGGCGGATCGGGTGGCAAGTCTTCGTCAACCTCTGCATGCACACCGAATTTCTGACAAATGTTGCGTGGCATGCAGCAGGCAACAATTATGCTCACGACCTTTTCTGCACTGTATTGCAGGGCCCCCCCCCCCCCCCCCGAGCGATCCAGACATCGAAAACGCCCCTTCAGAACTCCAAAAGTGTGCTCAATCACGTTGTCCGTGTGCAGATGAAATGTCCCGGCCGGTGGATGGCCCGCTGATGGCCTGGCATGCAGATGGCATGGCGCTCTGCCTGCAGGGAATACAACAGATGATAAAACCGAGGATGATAAAACACAGGTAATTCAAATTAGTAATGGACACATATAAATGCTTTTACAACACATTCATGCTTACATATGCCATAGGGATCTCTTGTGTTCAGTTTGAATGGCGGTACACAAAAATAATGTAACAGATGAAAGTGGCTAGAGAGAGATGGACAGATAGCCAAACAGATTGTTTTCAATGCAGATATAGCTGACACAAAATCTGTCACATAAAGAAAATCAGATAGAATAAAAGAAGCATGGCCATGGACATGGACATGGATCAGCAACACTGTTATAGACAACCGTATAGTCGACCGTAGAGGAACCATCTCTCGGTTTAACTATACCGTCCATCCATGCCGTAAAGAACGGCGTCCGTTTAAGTCCTTGTCTTCTGGCGCCCATCTCTCTGGGCGCCCATCTTCCGGCGTCCGTAGAGGCGTTCTCGTGTCCGCCTTTATGGACGCTTATGTTCACGGGCGCCCATCTTCCGGCGTCCGTAGAGGCGTTCTCATGTCCGCCTTTACGGACGCTTATGTTCACGGTCGCCCATCTCTCTGGGCGCCCATCTTCCGGCGTCCGTAGAGGCGGTCTCGTATCCGCCTTTACGGACGCTTATGTTCACGGGCGCCCATCTCTCTGGGCGCCCATCTTACGGCGTCCGTAGAGGCGTTCTCGTGTCCACCTTTACGGACGCTTATGTTCACGGGCACCCATCTCTCTGGGCACCCATCTTCCGGTGTTCGTAGAGGCGGTCTCGTGTCCACCTTTACGGACGCCTATGTCTACCGGCGCCCATCTTCCGGCGTCAATAGAGGCACCAGAAGACACGGACGCCGTTCTTTACAGCTAAACAAAAACAGATCACGTACCTCCTCTGGTCTTGCAGCTGGGTTCTCGGGTCAGATGGGTCGGATGGGTTCTCCTTGCTGCAGGCCCCCCCCCCTGTTGACCTCTCCATTCTGCCGAGCATTTCCTGCGCTTCTCAGTCGAGCATATCTCCATCTCCTTCTCCACCCAATGAAAATTAGCGCCACAGCAATAACAAACAGGTTGTCCATGGCGCAGTCTGGTACAAAGCTGATCGAACACCACACTAACGCCAGGTAGAGGGTAGGCGGTAAATTAACAGGTTAAAGACGTGGCAAAATAGCAGGTTAGAAAAGAGATGGGGAATCTGTGGCTGCACTTTACTGTATTGGCCTGTAAATTTTTTCCTGGTTCATAGTCCACTGCTCTAACCACTAGGCTATTCCTCCTCCCTTAGAAAAAAGCCACTGCTATTACTAGCATCAATAGCGTGAGATATACTTAGTTTTTGGGTACTTGCCAGATATTTGTAGCCTGGATTGGCCACTGTTGGAAACAGGAAGCTAGGCTTGATGGACCCTTGGTCTGACCCAGTATGGCAATTTCTTATGTTCTTGTGTTGTTAAACCATCACCAGACATGCATCTACACCCTTTCTGACACACATGCAGAACCATATTTTCTCCTCATTTTTCAAGACATGCAGTATAGTGATTTGGGATATTTTTTATTGGACATATAATGTATAGTTCAATTTATGTCACAACAGATGTTATCCATTTATACCACAGTGTTAGCTTTTTTTAGGTTTTTGAGTTTTCAAACTGAGAAGTCTTTACAATGTTTTTCTAGGTCAAACATCACAGGTTCCCAATCAAATTAACAGCATAATGGAGTTCAGTATTTTGTATGAAACATTCACATCCAAAATGTTAATGACAATTAAACTTACTAAACACAGGAGAAGGAAGCAAGGGTAGCCAGAGAGATGAGTGGAAGGGAGTCATTTGCATCCCCCACCTGAATTTTAATGACTAGTTGTTTTGTAACTATTTCTATAATTTATTTCTGTACAGCCTTATTTTTAGCTTACTTTCTGAAGGGAGGGAGACCTATGTCTAACTCACTTCGAGGAAAGGAGGCCACAATTTGCCTCCTTCAGAGCACTAGTACACTCAGGCAGGGTGAGGAAAGTGATACACAGAATAGGGGCAAGAATAAGAATATAAGATATGCTATACTGCGTCAGACCAAGGGTCCATCAAGCCCAGTATCTGTATCCAGCACGGCCAAACCAAGTCACAAGTACCGAAACATTAAATAGATCCCATGCTGCTGATGCCAGCAGCAAGCAGTTGCTATTCCCTGCAGGAACTTATCCAAACCTTTTTTAAACTCAGCTCCAGGCACTAGATGCCTTAACCACATCCTCTGGCAATGAATTCCAGTGCTTAATTATGCATTGAGTGAAAAAGAATTTTCTCCAATTCGTTTTAAATGTGCTACTTGCTAACTTCATGGAGTGCCCCCTAGTCCTTGTATTATCCGAAAGAATAAATAATCGTTTCACATTTACCCATTCAAGACCTTTCATGATTTTGTAGCCCTCTATCATATCCCCCCCTCAGCCGACTCTTCTCCAAGCTGAACAGCCCTAACCTCTTTAGCCTTTCCTCATAGAGGAACTGTTCCATGCCCTTTATCATTTTGGTCACCATTTTCTGTACTTTCTCTAGTGCAACTAAAGAGTAGCAAATCACCTGGACCGGATGGTATGCATCCTAGGGTTCTGAAGGAACTAAAAAATGAAATTTCTGATCTATTAGTTAAAATTTGTAACCTATCATTAAAATCATCCATTGTACCTGAAGACTGGAGGGTGGCCAATGTAACCCCAATATTTAAAAAAGGCTCCAGGGGCGATTGGGGTAACTATAGACCAGTGAGCCTGACTTCAGTGCCGGGAAAAATAGTGGAAACTATTCTCAAGATCAAAATCGTAGAGCATATAGAAAGACATGATTTAATGGGACACAGTCAACATGGATTTACCCAAGGGAAGTCTTGCCTAACAAATTTGCTTCATTTTTTTGAAGGGGTTCATAAATATGTGGATAAAGGTGAACCGGTAGATGTAATGTATTTGGATTTTCAGAAGGCGTTTGACAAAGTCCCTCATGAGAGGCTTCTACAAAAACTAAAAAGTCATGGGATAGGAGGCGATGTCCTTTCGTGGATTACAAACTGGTTAAAAGACAGGAAACAGAGAGTAGGTTTAAATGGTCAATTTTCTCAGTGGAAAAGGGTAAACAATGGAGTGCCTCAGGGATCTGCACTTGGACCGGTGCATTTCAATATATATATAAATGATCTGGAAAGGAATACGACGAGTGAGGTTATCAAATTTGTGGATGATACAAAATTATTCAGAGTAGTTAAATCACAAGCAGACTGTGATACATTACAGGAGGACCTTGCAAGACTGGAAGATTGGGCATCCAAATGGCAAATGAAATTTAATATGGACAAGTGCAAGGTGTTGCATATAGGGAAAAATAACCCTTGCTGTAGTTACACGATGTTAGGTTCCATATTAGGAGCTACCACCCAGGAAAAAGATCTAGGCATCATAGTGGATAATACTTTAAAATCGTCAGCTCAGTGTGCTGCAGCAGTCAAAAAAGCAAATAGAATGTTAGGAATTATTAGGAAGGGAATGGTTAATAGAATGGAAAATGTCATAATGCCTCTGTATCGCTCCATGGTGAGACCGCACCTTGAATACTGTGTATAATTCTGGTCGCCGCATCTCAAAAAAGATATAGTTGCGATGGAGAAGGTCCAGAGAAGGGCAATCAAAATGATAAAGGGGATGGAACAGCTCCCCTATGAGGAAAGGCTGAAGAGGTTAGGGCTGTTCAGCTTGGAGAAGAGACGACTGAGGGGGGATATGATAGAGGTCTTTAAGATCATGAGAGGTCTTGAACGAGTAGATGTGACTCGGTTATTTACACTTTCGAATAATAGAAGGACTAGGGGGCATTCCATGAAGGTAGCAAGTAGCACATTTAAGACTAATCGGAGAAAATATTTTCTCACTCAACGCACAGGGGTAGATTTTCAGAGCCCTGCTCGCCTAAATCCGCCCAAAACCGGGCGGATTTACGCGAGCAGGGCCCTGCGCGCCGGTGAGCCTATTTTACATAGGCTCACCGGCGCGCGCACAACCCCGGGACTCGCGTAAGTCCCGGGGTTTTCGGAGTGGGGCGTGTCGGGAGGCGTGTCGGGGGGCGGGGCCGGATTGCGCGGCGTTTCGGGGGCGTGCCGGCAGCGTTTTGGGGGCGGGTACGGGGGCGTGGCTACGCCCCGGGGCGGTCCGGGGGCGTGGCCTCGCCCTCCGTACCCGCCCCCAGGTCGCGGCCCGGCGCGCAGGGGTCCCGCTCGCGCGCGGGGATTTACGCCTCCCTCTGGGAGGCGTAAATCCCCCGACAAAGGTAGGATCGGGGTTTAGACAGGGCCGGGCGGGTGGGTTAGGTAGGGGAAGGGAGGGTAAGGTGAGGGGAGGGCAAAGGAAAGTTCCCTCCGAGGCCGCTCCGATTTCGGAGCGGCCTTGGAGGGAACGGGGGGAGGCAGCGCGGCTCGGCGCGCGCAGGCTATACAAAATCGATAGCCTTGCGCGCGCCGATCCCGGATTTTAGTGGATACGCGCGGCTCCGCGCGTATCTACTAAAATCCAGCGTACTTTTGCTTGAGTCTGATGCGCAAGCAAAAGTAGGCTGTTCGCGCGCCTCTTAAAATCTACCCCACAATAAAGCTCTGGAATTTGTTGCCAGAGGATGTGGTTAGTGCAGTTAGTGTAGCTGGTTTCAAAAAAGGTTTGGATAAGTTCTTGGAGGAGAAGTCCATTAATGGCTATTAATCAATTATACTTTGGGGTAGATTTTCAAACCGCGCGAATTGGCGTACTTTTGCTGGCGCATCAGGCGCCAGCAAAAGTACGCGGGATTTTAGTAAATACGCGTGTAGCCGCTAAAATCCTGGATCGGCGCGCGCAAGGCTATCGATTCCGTATAGCCGGCGCGCGCCGAGCCGCGCAGCCTACCCCCGTTCCCTCCGAGGCCGCTCCGAAATCGGAGTGGCCTCGGAGGGAACTTTCTTTTGCCCTCCCCTCACCTTCCCCTCCCTTCCCCTACCTAACCCACCCGCCCGGCCCTGTCTAAACCCCCCCCTTACCTTTGTCGGGGGATTTACGCCTCCTGGAGGGAGATGTAAATCCCCGCGCGCCAGCGGCCCGCTGGCGCACCGGGATGCAACCTGGGGGCGGGTACGGAGGGCGCGGCCATGCCCCCGGACCGCCCCGGGCCTTAACCACGCCCCCGGGCCTGCCCCCAAAATGCTGCCGACACGCCCCCAAAACGCCGCGCCGACCAGGCCCGCCCCCGACATGCCCCCGACACGCCCCCCTCAGAAAACCCCGGGACTTACGCGAGTCCCGGGGCTCTGCGCGCGCCGGTAGGCCTATGTAAAATAGGCGCAATGGCGCGCAGGGCCCTGCTCGCCTAAATCCGCCCGGATTTAGGAGGATTTAGGCGAGCAGGGCTCTTAAAATCCGCCCCTTAGGGAACAGCCACTGCTATTAACTGCATCAGTAGCATGGGTTCTTCTTAGTGTTTGGGTAATTGCCAGGTTCTTGTGGCCTGGTTTTGGCCTCTGTTGGAAACAGGATGCTGTTCTGACCCAGCATGGCAATTTCTTATGTTCTTATATCTTTTTTGAAATGCAGCAACCAGAACTGTGCACAGTATTCAAGGTGCAGTCTAACCACTGAACAATACAGAGGCATTATGATTTTCTCTATTTTATTTGCCATTCCTAACATTCTATTTGGTTTTTTGACTGCCACAGCAATGTAATATCAACTATGATGCCCAGATCTTTTTCCTGGGTGGTAATTCCTAAAGTGGAACCTAACATCATGTAGCTACAATATGGGTTATTTTTCCCTATATGCATCACCTTGCACATGTCCACATTATAGTTCAACCACCATATGGACATCCAATTTTCCAGTCTTACAATCTACTTGTGATTTAACTACTCTGAATAATTTTGTGTCATCTACAAATTTGATCACCTCACTTGTCGTACCTGTTTCCAAATCATTTATAAATATATTAAAAAGCACTGCTCCAAGTACAGATCCCTGAGGCACTCTACTATGTACCTTTTTCCACTGTGAAAACAGACCATTTAATCCTACTCTCTGTTTCCTGACTTTTAAACAGTTTGCATTCCATAAAAGGACATCGCCTCCTATCCCATGACTTTTTAGTTTTCTTAGAAGCCTCTCAAGAGGGACTTTGTGAAATGCCTTCTGAAAATCCAAGTATACCACATGTACCTGTTCACCTTTATCCACATGCTTACTCATCCCTTCAAAAAATATAGTAAATTTGAGAGGCAAGACTTCCCTTGTGAAAATCCATGCTGGCTGTGTCCCATTAAATCATCTCTATCTATATGTTCTGTGATTTTATTCTTTATAATAATTTCCATGATTTTTCCTGGCACTGAAGTCAGGCTCACTAGCCTATAGTTTCTGGGATTACCTCTAGAGCCCCGGTTGAGTATTGTTTGTCAGCCTCCCATACCTTTGAACATTTTAAATTTGCAGTATTGGAAAAACCTACTGTTGGAAGACTAGAAAGAAGTTAAAACACAGGCAGTAAATAATCACAGAAGCTTTCTACACAAGCTCCTACACAACTTCAGATCAATAAGCAAAAAGAAGTAAAGATAAGCAGAAAATACTTAGCCAGAATGAAGATTTTGCAATGCAGTTAAACAGTTCCACCAGAGAAATCCCTTAGCATGTGCTCAGGACAATGGCTAACAATGGCTCCCTTCCTTGCTCTGATTACCTTGCACAGGTCTGAGCCACACCCAATTTAGTTAGATTACGTCACTTCTGGACTGTTGTCTTTGCCTTTTGGTCAATTCTTTTTTTAAAAAAAAAACAGTCTTTATGCCCCAGTTTTTTAGTTGTGCCAGCTAACCCCAAACTAGAGAGATTTTCCCAGTTTAAAAGCTGATAGCTTTGCAGACAGGAAATAATCAACAGAAGCTTTCTACACAAGCTTCTACACAAAATGAAACAGACTAGAAAGAAGTTAAAACACAGGCAGTAAATAATCACAGAAGCTTTCTACACAAGCTCCTACACAACTTCAGATCAATAAGCAAAAAGAAGTAAAGATAAGCAGAAAATACTTAGCCAGAATGAAGATTTTGCAATGCAGTTAAACAGTTCCACCAGAGAAATCCCTTAGCATGTGCTCAGGACAACAATGGCTAACAATGGCTCCCTTCCTTGCTCTGATTACCTTGCACAGGTCTGAGCCACACCCAATTTAGTTAGATTACGTCACTTCTGGACTGTTGTCTTTGCCTTTTGGTCAATTCTTTTTTTAAAAAAAAAAACAGTCTTTATGCCCCAGTTTTTGTGTAGAAGCTTCTGTTGATTATTTCCTGTCTGCAAAGCTATCAGCTTTTAAACTGGGAAAATCTCTCTAGTTTGGGGTTAGCTGGCACAACTAAAAAACTGGGGCATAAAGACTGTTTTTTTTAAAAAAAAGAATTGACCAAAAGGCAAAGACAACTGTCCAGTAGTGCCCTGCTTTACCCAGCTTGTCCCAGGCTAAACTGTTTGACTCCCTCCCATCCTACCCCTCTACCCACCCACCCCTGGGGCTTGTTTCTAATAAAGACTGCCTAGATTACCATTGGCAGCAAGATAAATTAGTACATTGGTTACAGTCAAGGAAATAAAGCCACAAATTACCAAGATGAGGACTATCCAATGTAACTGCTGTGGAGCCTTTATTCTGAGGGAAAGCATCTGGAAACTTAGAGCTTGCCCAATTTGTGCACAACTCTCATCCTTGAAAATGGAGCTGACTGTGATTAAAGATCAATTAGCTTCAATTAAAAGAATTACACCCACATTGCATTACTCAGAAAATAATTCCCCAATACCACAAACAAACCAGGAGTCAAGAAAAGGAGATCCATTAGGCTCAGGTAGGACCCACAGTCACCCATTCTTGACAGAAGAGCAGCCAACAGGTATACCGCCCCACTCAAACAGGTCATCAGGAAATTCTTTAAAAACCAGGAATACAGTTGGCTCTGGTAGAATTAGACCTGTGATGAGGAGACACACAATGTACCAAATGCAAAAAGAACAACAAGCCTTCTCTAAAATAAAAACTGAAGAAGTTCTTGAGAATAGCATTGCAGTATTACCAGAAAAGAGAGAGAAAACACAATGCATGCAGTATTTAAAGATCCATAAGCAAAAAAAAAATCTAATTGAGATGGAAAACTCTGTCAACAGTGGCACTACCGCAAAAAGAAATAGTGAAGTGAATAACAAATCTCAACAATTATCTCACAAGGAGTCCAGGAAATGCAATAACCGTAAAGAGAGTACCTGGAAGGCTATGACCACAAATGCTCATAGTTTGGGAAATAAAATCCCAGATCTGCAGGCCCTAATGGCTGAGGCAGAATTGGACATTGTTGCTATCACAGAAACATGGTTCACAGAATCTCATGAATGGGATACAACAATACCAGGCTACAACTTGTTAAGGAAGGACAGAGAGGATAGAAAAGGGGGAGGTGTGGCTCTTTATGTCAGAAACAACATCCAAGCAACTGAGCTACAAGGAAGTTGGGGTATTGAAGAAGCTCTATGGGTCGACCTAAAAAACGATGACGGAGCATCCATTTATATTGGAGTGGTTTACAGGCCTCCAAACCAAAAGGAAGAGCTGGACAGAGATCTGGTTAAAGACATCCATAAGATAGGTAAGAAGGGAGAAGTGGTGATCGTGGGTGACTTTAATATGCCAGATGTAGACTGGAAAATCCCA
The DNA here is from genome assembly GCF_901001135.1 of Rhinatrema bivittatum. Taxonomy (NCBI): domain Eukaryota; kingdom Metazoa; phylum Chordata; class Amphibia; order Gymnophiona; family Rhinatrematidae; genus Rhinatrema; species Rhinatrema bivittatum. The sequence continues at coordinate 97,229,604 of NC_042619.1, read as the reverse complement.
TCTGCAGAAACTAAAAATAGTAGAGCGATAGTGGATGCCATGCAAGTATCTTTGTTCAAACAAATGGTGTTGGAACCCACGAGAGAAGGAGCTATACTCGACTTAGTGCTCACTAATGCAGATAATGTCTCAGATGTCCAGGTGGGCGCCCACCTCAGCAGCAGTGATCATCAAACGGTATGGTTTAATATCACTAAAATAATAGGGAAAAGAACCACAAAGACCCGAGTTTTACAGTTCAAAAACACAGACTTTGAGGAAATGGGGAACTACCTGGAGGAAGAACTTAAAGGATGGGAGAACGAGAGAGATGTGGATCAGCAGTGGACCAATCTAAAAGGAGCAATCACCAAGGCAACTGCTCTATATGTTAGAAATGTAAAGAAAAGCAAAAGAAAACTGAAACCTATCTGGTTCTCAATGGAGGTGGCTGACAAAATTAAAGCTAAAAGAACAGCATTCAAGAAATATAAAGGATCCCAAAGGGAGGAGCACAAAGAAGAATATTTGTATCAACTGAGGGAGACAAAGAAATTAATCAAGTTGGCAAAGAGTCAAGCGGAAGAGAGGATTGCCAAGGAGATAAAAAATGGTGACAAAACATTTTTCAGATACATCAGCGAAAAGAGAAAGGTCCAAAGTGGTATAGTGAAATTGAAAGGTGGTAATGATCAATGTGTAGAGAGAGACGAAGAAATGGCAGAAATATTAAACGAATACTTCAGCTCTGTGTTCACTAAAGAAGACCCTGGAGAAGGACCATCTCTAAACAACAAGAAACTGGAGGGAAGGGGAATTGATGAAAATCCTTTTACAGTAGAAAATGTGTGGGAAGAACTAAAGAACCTGAAAGTGGACAAAGCCATGGGGCCTGATGGGATTCATCCAAGGATATTGAGGGAGCTCAGAGATGTTCTGGCGGGTCCGCTGTGTGACCTGTTCAATAGATCCCTAGAAACGGGAGTGGTGCCGAGTGATTGGAGAAGAGCGGTGGTGGTCCCGCTTCACAAGAGTGGGAACAGGGAAGAGGCAGGCAACTACAGACCGGTTAGCCTCACTTCGGTGGTGGGAAAAGTAATGGAGTCACTGCTGAAAGAGAGAATAGTGAACTATCTACAGTCTGGAGAATTGATGGACCAGAGGCAGCATGGATTCACCAGGGGAAGATCCTGTCAGACAAATTTGATTGACTTTTTTGACTGGGTAACCAAGGAATTGGATCAAGGAAGAGCACTAGATGTCATCTACTTGGATTTCAGCAAAGCTTTTGATACGGTTCCGCACAGGAGACTGGTGAATAAAACGAGAAGCTTGGGAGTGAGTGCCGATGTGGTGACCTGGATTGCAAATTGGTTGACGGACAGAAAACAATGGGTGATGGTAAATGGAGCCTTCTCTGAAGAGAGAGCGGTTTTAAGTGGTGTGCCGCAAGGATCGGTGTTGGGACCTGTCCTGTTCAATATCTTTGTGAGCGACATTGCAGACGGGATAGAAGGTAAGGTTTGTCTTTTTGCGGATGACACTAAGATCTGCAACAGAGTGGACACGCCGGAAGGAGTGGAGAGAATGAGACGGGATCTAAGGAAACTGGAAGAGTGGTCGAAGATATGGCAGCTGAGATTCAATGCCAAGAAGTGCAAAGTCATGCATATGGGGAGTGGAAATCCGAATGAACTGTACTCGATGGGGGGGGAAAGGCTGATGAGCACGGAGCAGGAGAGGGACCTTGGGGTGATAGTGTCTAATGATGTGAAGACAGCGAAACAATGCGACAAGGCGATAGCAAAAGCCAGAAGAATGCTGGGCTGCATAGAGAGAGGAATATCAAGTAAGAAAAGGGAAGTGATTATTCCCTTGTACAGGTCCTTGGTGAGGCCTCACCTGGAGTACTGTGTTCAGTTCTGGAGACCGTATCTACAAAAAGACAAAGACAAGATGGAAGCGGTACAGAGAAGGGCGACCAGGAAGGTGGAGGATCTTCATAGGATGACGTACGAGGAGAGATTGAAGAATCTAAATATGTACACCCTGGAGGAGAGGAGGAGCAGAGGTGATATGATACAGACTTTCAGATACTTGAAAGGTTTTAATGATCCAAAAACAACGACAAACCTCTTCCGTAGGAAAATAATCAGCAGAACCAGGGGTCACGATTTGAGGCTCCAGGGAGGAAGATTCAGAACCAATGTCAGGAAGTATTTCTTCACGGAGAGGGTGGTGGATGCCTGGAATGCCCTTCCGGAGGAAGTGGTGAAGACCAGAACTGTGAAAGACTTCAAAGGGGCGTGGGATAAACACTGCGGATCCATAAAGTCAAGAGGCCACCAATGAAGAGTGGGTGACTCGCCAGAATGATGGCTATTGACACAATACCCTTACTAAATAAACATACACATGCTTACTGTGACTCCTACATCGCTCTAAGCTTCAACAGCAAGAGGTAATGGAAAAAAGGATTTGCACTCATAAAGAGGGGAGTAGCTGGCTTGTTACGGCGGTTACTACCCCAAACCAAATATGCCTGATACTTCACTTTCAATGCATATACAGCATAGCTCTCTGCTTCAATGACGGGGGAGAAGAATAACTGATACTTCACACATCCAGCAGAGCTCTCTGCTACAACGGCAAAGGAGAAGAAAAAGGGTTCGCACTCAAAACGCGTGGAGTAGCTGGCTTGTTACGGCGGTTACTACCCCAAACCAAATGTGCCTGATACTTCACTTTCCATGCATATCCAGCATGGTTCTCTCCTGCATCGGCATGGGAGAAAGACTGATACATCACGCATTTCCAGCATAGCTCTCTGCTTCAAGGGCAGGGGGAAAAAAAAAAAACAAAAAACAAAAAACCTGATGCTTCACGCATATCCTGCATAGCTTCAACGACAGGGGTGAAGAAAAAAAAGGATTCGCAATCACAAAGCGAGGAGTAGCTGGCTTGTTACGGCGGTTACTACCCCAACCAAATGTGCCTGATACTTCACTTTCAATGCATATCCAGCATGGCTCTCTGCTTCTACAGCAGGGGAGAAGAAAAAAAAAAAAAAAACCAACGGGAGCTGTACAACATAGTCTGGGTGAGGCAAATGGGCGTGGATGTAGCTTGCTTATCGCGGCGGTTACTGCCCCTACTACCCCTAACTAATCAAGCTAGATGTTTCACTTGCATGCAGCTCCGTCGCTGCTCTCTGCATTGATGGTGGGGGTGAAAGGGGAATAGAACAAGGAGCTAAGAGTAACAGATAAGAATGAGAGAAGAGGTGTGTGGGGCTTGCTGGGCAGACTGGATGGGCCATTCGGTCTTCTTCTGCCGTCATTTCTATGTTTCTATGTTTCTATATGTGTGGGTGATTTTGACAATTTACTTATCAGAAGGGAACAGCATTGGATATAACATTTAAATACTGTATATCCGAATGGGCTCAACAAGGAACTTGATTTGATTGCTTGTTAGGTTTTATTGATCCAGTTTTCGTAGTGTATCTGTGCAGTGGTTGGTAGTCAGGATGACTGGCGCTAATTAGTCAGTTTCTCTTTTATTAAAAAAAAACCTTGTGTTTGGCTTGCTTTGTTCTGTTAGAGCATGTGCACCATAATGAGATGCTCCCACAAGTTTGTAGAAGTAGGGGTTTGTGAGATGTTGAAATGTTTTTTCATTCTTTTTTCTTTTTTAGTTATATTTGTTGAGTTGTTGTTTTTTTTTTCTTTTTTGTTTTCTTTGTTTTCTTTGAGACTGGCCAATGTTTTGGCAACCACCCATCGCCTATGTTGGGGTGTGTTACATAAATCCATGATTTATTTCACCTGGCATTTTTTAAATCTTGATTGAACTCCTCCTGCCTTTTAATATGTACTGATGTTTGTTTGGTATATTTTAGTGATGTCTTATTTATGTCTATGTTTATGATGTAAGCCACCTGGCATGCTTTGTCCAATATAAGCGGTATTGCGTTCTGCGGTCCACGGGGCAGGCCCACTGACTACTGCTCTTACCTTCAGCCCCAAGCCTGAGTTGATGCCGCAAGATGCTGGGGGAGACTCCTAAAGAGCGACACAGCAGATCAAGGCATTTCCCCTGCCTCTGCCACTCTACTGGTCGCCAACACTGCTTCCTCCTTGCTCGCAGCAGGCTCTGAATCTGCAGCTGTCCCGGGCCCTTCCTAGGAGTGCGCTCGCCAACTTTGCCCTTCTTTTTTTTTTTTCTTTAATTTATACTTTATTAAGTTTCTTAAACATTCATACAAATGCAAAAAAGAAATAAGAAAATTATTGATTTACATCATCAAATAAACAAAAAAGAAAATAATTCATATCAACATGAACATTCTAGTAGAAGAGCCTTCTTTTAACTACCATTTTTATCCTATATCAGAGGGTTGCTACTATGCCTATCCACCCTTATCAACAAGAAAAAGGTCAAGGTGGGAAGGTTCTGGGAAAACAAATTTGTTTTTTTTGAAAGGTAATCAAACATTTACAGGAAAATTTGAGATAGAAAGTGGCCCCAAAGGTCAAAACTCTCTGTCTCAGTGCTAGGAACTGTTTCCGCCTTGATTGTGTATCTTTAGAAACATCTGGGAAAACTTGGATTCTCTGGCCACAGATATTAAATGCTTTATTTCTAAAGTATTTTTGAAGCACAAGGTTTTACTCCTGTTTCAAACTAAAAACCACTAATAATGTGGCTCTAGTATGTATATCATCTACTGAGGCCTCTAGAAATGCTGTCAAATTGAGGCTATCAATAGATAAAACATCTATATCCCCTTCAGGGGCCAATACATCTCTTCTCTTAGTTGGTATATAATACAATTTAGAGATAGTTAACTCTTTAGTAATGCCCAAGATTTCCTTAATATATTTGTTAAAGAATTCTTGAGGTGGTGATAATCTTGTATTCGGAAAGTTCAAAAACCTTAAATTTTTTCTCCTCATTGTATTCTCAAGGCCCTCTAATTTTTTATATACTATTAATGAGTCTTTTATAAAGGTAGCACCAGTAGATTGCAATGTTGTTATCTGGGAAATAGTTGTTTCGCCTATTGTCTCTAATTGTGTAATTCGTTTACTGTGATCTTCCAGCTTTACCATTGTTTCCGCAGCCAAATTGGTGGATTGGGCCATGGCCAAAGATAACATCTTTTCCACCTTAGTAACCGCCCTCCATACATCTGCCAAAGAGATATTCTCAGGGTTACTTGTCTCAGTATTCAAATCCAATAAGCCATCAGACATTGTTTTTCCAATCACATTTATAGAACAAGTCTCATCCTGAATCACTGGCAGATTTCCTCTGGAATCAGGTGATGTTAAAACCTCTACTTCAGGGGCTCTTATATTATTGGCCCCATTACTCCCAGAGAAGATATTAGGATTCTGGTATATGGCAGGACTTACTGAGGCTCCCGACGAGAATGAAATATCCGGGATAACCTCCCTGGTGGTTTGACTCACCCTCCTGACGAGATGTTGATCCATTGGCCCAGTGACTATCCGTGCCTTCCTCTTTTTTCCCATTAATTTCACTCTCCAACAATGAGAACTTGCTTCAAACAAAATCTCTCCTAGGGGCGCGCCCCTTTGGCACGTGGCTTCGGCTGCACGCTGGTGGCTGTGCACCGCTGCACTCAGATTTAAATAGGTGCAGCCGGCGCCTCGATGTCGTCAGAGGTAGGCGGGATCGAGTCACAGTCCTCCGTCTCTCAGTCCTCCTCGGCCAAGTGGCTCCCAGCATACCAATTTCAAAAGTTCAGTGCGCCTCTCCTCCGGCAGGGCTCCTACCTCCACGCCGCTGCACTCAGATTTAAATAGGTGCAGCCAGCGCCTCGATGTCGACAGAGGTAGGTGGGATCGAGTCTCAGTCTTTCGTCTCTCAGTCCTCCTCAGCCAAGTGGCTCCCAGCGTGCCGATTTCAAAAGTTCAGCGTGCCTCTCCTCCGGCAGGGCTCCTGACTTTGCCCTTCTTAAAGGGCCAGTGGCAGGAACAGACAAGCGGTGCCCATTGATGACATCACCACTGGGGGACTACTTTAAAGACCATTGCTGCACTAGCTCCTTGCCTTGGCAAATAGGTCAACTCCTTCGGAGATGTGTTTTGCCTTTGCATTGTTTCTGTTCCTGATTCCTGTGGTGCTGTGTTCCTGATTCATGTTCCTGAGTTCCTTTGTCTCATTCCTGGCCCCATGTCGGCAGTTGGTCTGTATGTTGAGTTCCTGTATTCTTCTTCGTGTCAGTCTTCTCCTTGTCAGACTTAAGAACATAAGAACATAAGAAATTGCCATGCTGGGTCAGGCCAAGGGTCCATCAAGCCCAGCATCCTGTTTCCAACAGAGGTCAAACCAGACCACAAGAACCTGGCAATTACCCAAACACTAAGAAGATCCCATGCCACTGATGCAATTAATAGCAGTGGCTATTCCCTAAGTAAATTTGATTAATAGCCGTTAATGGACTTCTCCTCCAAGAACTTATCCAAACCTTTTTTGAACCCAGCTACACTAACTGCACTAACCACATCCTCTGGCAACAAATTCCAGAGCTTTATTGTGCGTTGAGTGAAAAAGAATTTTCTCCGATTAGTCTTAAATGTGCTAATTGCTAACTTCATGGAATGCCCCCTAGTCCTTCTATTATTTGAAAGTGTAAATAACCGATTCACATCTACCCGTTCAAGACCTCTCATGATCTTAAAGACCTCTATCATATCCCCCCTCAGCCGTCTCTTCTCCAAGCTGAACAGCCCTAACCTCTTCAGCCTTTCCTCATAGGGGAGCTGTTCCATCCCCTTTATCATTTTGGTTGCCCTTCTCTGTACCTCCTCCATCACAACTATATATTTTTTGAGATGCGGCGACCAGAATTGTACACAGTATTCCAGGTGCGGTCTTACCATGGAGCGATATAGAGGCATTATGACATTTTCCGTTTTATTAACCATTCCCTTCCTAATAATTCCTAACATTCTGTTTGCTTTTTAGACTGCTGCAGCACACTGAGCTGATGATTTTAAAGTATTAGGGATGTGAAACGTTTTTTGACGATTTAAAACAATCGTCAGATATATTTTAAATCGTCATAAATCGTTAGAGCCGTGATACAATAGCAATTCCCCCGATTTATCGTCAAAAAATCGTAAATCGGGGGAGGGGGGAGGGCGGGAAAACCGGCACACCAAAACAACCCTAAAACCCACCCCGACCCTTTAAAACAAATCCCCCATCCTCCCGAACCCCCCCAAAATGTTTTAAATTACCTGGGGTCCAGTGGGGGGGTCCCGGCGCAATCTCCCGCTCTCGGGCCACAGCTGCGTTAATAGAAATGGCGCCGGTGGCCCTTTGCCCTTACCATATGACAGGGCAAAGGTAGCGCCGGCGCCATTTTGGTTCCTGTCACCCGATGTCATGAGTGCAGGAGATCGCTCCCGGACCCCCGCTGGACCCCCAGGGACTTTTGGCCAGCTTGGGGGGGGCCTCCTGACCCCCACAAGACTTGCCAAAAGTCCAGCGGGGGTCCGGGAGCGACCTCCTGCACTCGGGCCATATTGCCAATATTCAAAATGGCGCCGGCGCTACCTTTGCCCTCACTATGTCAGGTCGTATGACATAGTGAAGGCACTTGTCCACATTAAATTTCATCTGCCAGTCTTCCAGTCTTGCAAGGTCCTCCTGTAATGTATCACAATCCGTTTGTGATTTAACTACTCTGAATAATTTTGTATCATCCGCAAATTTGATAACCTCACTCATCATATTCCTTTCCAGATCATTTATATATATATTGAAAAGCACAGGTCCAAGTATAGATCCCTGAGGCACTCCTCTGTTTACCCTTTTCCACTGAGAAAATTGAACATTTAATCCTACTCTCTGTTTCCTGTCTTTTAACCAGTTTGTAATCCACAAAAGGACATTGCCTCCTATCCCATGACTTTTTAGTGTCTTTGTCTTGCTCTCTGGTTCCTCATCCTCCATCCTTCTCTTCATTTCTTGTCTCCCTTAGATGGAATTCTGGCCTTGATTTCGGATTGGACCCAGACTCTGTTTGACTTCTGCCTGCCACCGAGCACTGCCTGTATCCTGGCACTACTTGAACTCTGCCTGCCTCCAACCACAACCTGAATATGACCTTGATCGCCTGCCGTCCCCCCTCACTGCTGCTGTACCCTGACTTCGCTTCTTCCCTGCTAGCTGGTCTGCAAAGTCACTGACTCCATGGTTCTTCACTCTCGCAAAAGCCCGTGCCTAAGTCCAGTTGTCCCAGCACCTGAGGGTTCAATCTAAGGGGAATGAGGGCTGGTATTGCTGAAACTTCAGTTGGGCTCTGTTTCAGCCAGCTCCACCAGCTGATGATGAGGAAATGTAGCGCTCCTTCCAGAAGGTTGCGCCAACTCCACCTCAGCCTAGGGGTCCTTGCCCACAGCAAGTGGAATCTAATCCTTTCAAATAAATAAATGCTCACCACAGATGTAGCTGGCACATTTGCTACCTCATCATCTGGATAAAGGTCAAAGATTGGCTGTTTAACTAAGCCTGCCCCTAGACTCCACAACATCAACCTGGTCCACTGGCAGTCTTCCTGACAGTGAATCCCAAATAGTTCACCTATTTCCAGGCTACCTCTGTCCAACTGTTTCTTAATATCTGTCACACTGCTGATGTTTAACTTACTTCATAATTTATTCCCAGTACACCCACTTCCTTATTCCTACCTAATATACCCAGAAATCTATCTCATATTTATTGTCATATCTGTATGTATCAATTACTTGTATACTCAGTGCCTTGTTATGTTAAGTAATCTGCCTTGGGCCTACCTTTAGGAAAAAGGCAGAATATCAAATGCTTCTAAATAAATATTTTAGGGTTCTGAAGGCATGAATTGGCAGCTGTCAGGTTTATTATGGTTTATGGTTGATTTCATTTCATGAATCACTGTCTCTTACAATATGTAATTCAAAGCAATGTAAATAAAATTGAAAACTTGCTAATAGAATAAACTACACCATGTCAGCAGTGTTGTAGCAGAAAGAGGAGAAAGGGATACTGAGTGGCAGCATCAATTGCAGGAGGTATAAGACGGGCCAGTGGCTGTGCTTGGAGGGGGGTGGAGATTCTGTTTTTGGATTTGTTAGAGCTGTATTGGCTATGTGTGTGCCAAAATTCAGACTTAAGTGTGTTGTGGTTCTCCTTAAATTAGTGGGGGGCACAAATCACATGTTGCTTTTTATAATTCTTCCAAAGACCTTTTTTTTAAGAACCTTCTTAAGTATGAGACTTTTTGGAATTATTATTTGAGTTTTTCCTATTGATATGGACTCTGTTGCAAGTGTTTTTTTGTGATATGAAATTGTTGCCTCTGTGGAGAGTGACAGATTTTAAAAGTATAAATCAGCATATATTTATAAAATGTTATTTGCTTTATATTCCACTGCCAAACATATGAGTAGAAATAATAATTAATACTCACAACATTTATACACTGACTTTCTTACAGTTTTCTGAGCAACGTTTAGAATAATGGATCTTTCATATGTAAGATAATGTGGGCCTGCTCAGCTTTCCACAGTTTTTAGTTGTCCTGCAATGCTCACTCTGGTCTTATTAGCAAAGTGCCGTTTCTTGGAATAGGAAGCTAGAGTAGCCACACTGGAGGAGACAAATTGCTTTAATTCTGCTTAAGTGAAGGAGGTCAATTGGTATAAAAAGTGATTCTGATAGAAATCCATGATCCCCTTGAACTGTGTGGAGCAAAGCAGAGATAATGAGCTGCTTTCTAAATGTTTATTAAATCTTACATCACACTAGCTGCGTGCTGTTCACTGACCTAGCCACATCCTGCTGGACACCATTTGGACTGATTCACCATCTGCTGACTTAATGGAGATTCATTCTTCTTCATGTAACCATTTTTCTTGCTATCACCATGGCAATTTCACATCTATTGATTAAAAGCAGGACAATATTCCTTATAATGAAAATATAATCACATTCGGTGTCTGAACGAGATAACTGACTTACATCATCTCCATGATATTTTATGATGAAATATCAATTGATTTTCCATTTGTATCTATAATGAAGCATGAGCATGATGAGACATAGGTCAGTAACTGTATTGTAGAACGGTAATATGGATAGTAACTCTTGACCAGTTAATGGTACACTTTCATTAGGATGGCCAACTGGTACTCTACATGCTAACCTTTTAGCCAACTGAAATCTAAATGGTATTCAGGGCCAGTATGAGTATATTTGGAACCCTAGACAAACCTTCCACATTGCAACCCCTTCACAACTTGCTATATATCTATGGCAGCAGCTCCAACACAATGTCCCCTCCTACCAATGGCAGTGGATCCCACACAGCACTCCCTTCTTTCGCAGTATCTGGCACAGCACCCCTCTGTGCCATGAACTAGTGGGATTTTGCCACCACAAAAATTTTGACGTTCTAGGAAACTGTAAGCACCGGCCCTGATGGTATTCAAACACAAGGTATCCTCATGCTTTGTGTTTGAATATTGGCTTCTTATGCAGCAAAAATGACATGTGTTTACTTACTTACCACATCTATTATTATTTATTTATTGAACTTAATATACTACCTGTAAAAGCAATTTAACCAAGGATCATATAATTTATGTGTCCGCTAAGCATGTACTGTTGTGCGTCCCAGCCGCGTGGGTGCCTCAACCGGGCCTGCTCACCTGGCATTACCGTCCACTAGTGCAGGCTTACCCGCTGCCACTAACCCCCGGTGACCCTGTCGCTCACTGCGGCCTCCCTCGGCGTCTCCATCGCTACAGGCCTCACAGCGGAGCTCCCGTTGGCGCTCTGCGTCCTCGGCCGGCTCGGCCCCGCCCCAGGCGCATGGCTGACCTCACCATTCTTAAAGGGCCCAGCGCGGGAAACCTTCGGGAGGTGCGCCCCGATGACGTCATCAGCCTTCCATATATAAGGCAGGGCTCAATCCCCTGAGGCCTGCCTTGGCAATCGGGTCGTTCCATTGCTCCCTGTTCAGTTGCTCGTTGGGACCCACTCCCGGTCGATCACACCCTGGGACCTCCATTCCGTCTGGCATCCACTTCCACTGTGGCCGGGGCCCAGGTCCGGTGAGCACCTCGTTCAGATCGACAGAGTTTTGTGTAGTGAGTTTGCCTTCATGTTCCAAGTGTCTCCTGTTCCAGTGTATCCTGCTTCCATGTCCTTCTCGGGTAGTACCTATCCGGACTGACTTCTTGGTACTGACCTCTGCCTGCCTGACCACACTTCTGTCTGCTGCCTGTAACCAACCCTCGCTTGCCACAACTATGTACAGACTGACTCTGATATTGATCCCCGCTTTGGCTGACCTCTCTTGGACTGATATTCTGGCATTGACCCTTGCGCTTCACTTGGACACTCTCTTCCGGCCCCCGGTGACCTTTGGGCCTATGCACTTGGATAACAACCGTGGCTTCCACGTGGCTGGACCTGCAGGCGCTGCCTGTCTCTCCTGGAGGACCTCTCTGAACTGTTGCCTTCCCGAGGTCTCTGGAGCTTCCGGTTCTGGTCTAGTTCACTCTGCATCAGCCGCGCACCCTTGCTTGTGGTGGGCACACCTCTCTGATACCTCTCTAGGAGACCACCAGAGGCCCACCTATGTCCAGGCGGTCCGGGTACCCAAGGGCTCAACCTGCGGAAACCCCAGACTGTTATTGGTGAAGCTCTGGCTAGCCTCTGTCTCCTTGTGTGCTCCGCCTCCTGGTGGCAGGCGCTCTCTGGGTCTGACCAGAGGGCCGTACCAATCCTGCACCAGGCCAAGGATCCACCTCCAGCACAACATGTATGTTTCTGAAACTTTCATGTTAACATGTAGCTTTCTCCTCAAACCAAGTTATGCTGCTTGAAAATTGCCTCCTTAATATTTAAACCCCTGAATTCCTACAGACATTGGATATGTAAATGGGTATGTTTAAACAGCCCTGTGGATGCAGTCCTGTGAAATCAGAGGAAGCACATGAGAAGCTGATATATCATCATCCTTGAGCAATATAATCTAAATATGTCAGTATTAGCCAATCTTTTTAAATTTAGGTGCTACAAATTTGATTACTAAATATAGAATTCAATTCAAGATTGGCTGTCTAAGTTTCAATCCCTTTCACTGGGATACTCCTTCATATTTGTCCAATCTTCTTCTCCCATATTTATCTACACGTACTCTACGTTCCTTACAACTAGAACTTCTAGTTCTCCCCTCACCTAAACTGATAAGACTGCAACACACTCGTGAAATCTGCTTTTCTTATCTGGTGCCCAGTCTTTGGAACTCTTTTCCTTTGGCGTTAAAAAAAACTATCAAAAAACAAAAAACTTCACATTATATATAAAATGTAACATTAGCATTATTAAAAGATGTTATGATAAGGAGGAAAAAGACCTCAGAACTTTATATCTGTACTAATCAGAACAATATGGTATTTTTTAGGTTATTCCAATCATAGGTCTTGAAAAAAACAAACTATGCCAAATTTAGACTTAGACTTTTAGAAAGTCCCTTAAAACTTTCCTTTTCACAAAGGCCTTCCAAGACAAATTGCTCTTCTGATTTTACAGATATCTATGTTCTAAGTATTTATACATTTATTTAATGTTACTTTCTATAGTTTACTATAGTTTGTATCTGGTTTTTATCTTTTATTTTCATTGTTTTTTCAAGTCAATTTTTTAATTTTAATTTTACATTTTGAATCTATAATTTATTACTCATTTTTAGCTTTAATGTATGGTATGTTTATTTTTTAATTTATGTACATCTCATTGATATGCTTATGTAAGAATTGTGATTCATCAAGCTTAATAAATAATAATAATAATAAGTAGTAGGTGGACAGACACTAGCATTAATGGGACTCTTATTCCTTTGTCCATGAATGCCACTTTGGGTTTGTCATTACTGGACAGAGACATCTGAATCCCACCCTTGTACTGGATTACTGCTAGTTTAGTTAGCCTTGTAGTCTAACGTTCTTCTCATCTAGTCTCCTCAGTAATGCCACAGGTCCTGGGTTTAGGATTGCAGCTAATAGTTATTTCTGTCCCTCAGGTTTCTATATTAATTGGCACCAACCATGCCTTCATGCAGGCAAGACTGTCTGGGGAGTGACAAGGTGGCAGGGACCACTGAAAGTACAAGGATGTAAAATTAAAAGCCAATTTAAAAATGTTTTTAAAAGATTCAAATCCATTATCCTAAACTCCCTTATAAACTGCTTCATTCATTAAACCATTAGTTGATCTTAGTGAGTCTGTTTTCAGCTTTTAAAATGTCCTCTTTTACCTTCTATGAGCACAGAGAATATATTTGTTCCTTAAATAAAAATATTCTCATAATTCAATTAAAGGGCAATGCCATCATGCAGATTATATCTCACCCCTGAGGAATCAGAAATATTTAACAGCTATAAAATACTGGAAAGGTTGAATGTAGTTTTGATTGCTTACTATGCCCTGGAATTTGGTACCATAAATACATGTAGATGAAGCAAATCACAGTTCGGTAGCATTCAAATAACTATGAGGTCAGCTCCATTAACACAGTTGAACTCTCAGCCCCAATCCAGATTGTCAAAGTTAATTTGCAGATGCTATCGGCTATCATTGTAATCAAGAAGCAAGGATAAACTGCATTTTGCTACAGGCAGTATAGAAGGTTTTGATTGACAATGCATTCCTGAGATAGTAATCTCTCAAAGTAAATGATCTCTTTAACAGCAAAAAGACATAAAGAGGCCTGCATTATTTTTCAAAATAAATGGGGGTACCCCCTTCACAGCTGCCTGTTGTCATCTGCTGTCAGAGCATCAGACAAATGGAAATTTGGTGAACCTGCCCCCTACCAGTCACCTGAAGGCACACAGCCTGGGAGCTGGAGCCAAAGCATCACTGTGAAGTGGCATCGCATATTGAGCACGTTCCCTCAGCCATTACTCCTTCTAGCAGCTGTCAAAATACATCACTCTCAAGTGAACCCGCCGCCGAGTGAGCTATCCGGCTTGGAGCACATCTCATCATTTCGCAAGCTTCCGTAGCTCATTAAATGCTTGATGTGATTGTTATGAAATGGAAGCAGCCAGGGACTTCCTTTCAGGATCCTGCATCAACTCAAAAAAAGGGACTTGGTTCTTGTTTAAAATTAAGAAATGTTTTGAGCTTTCCCAGTCAGCAGAAAAAAGAGTTGAAGCGTTTAGATGAGATCCATGATGCCCAGAAACGTATAATCATATACTGTATTGCTGTCAGTGCCGCTTTGCTTGATGTTTTCCTTGTTTCAGGCCTGTTTGATTTTGTTTTCACTTGAGAGTAGAACCATAAAATACAAAAAGTTGTAAGGGCACTCGCAAAAGTGCAAACATAAATGAAAAGTCAGTATCAAATATGGTGCTAATAAGTCACAAAGTGGCAATAATACATCCTAGAGAGGGCCCTGTAAAGACTCGTAGGCACTTGGTCTAATCATATACCAGTGTTTGCATTCTTTGTACTGTATATCAATGATTGTCATATCTTTTTTTTTTTTAAAGTTTGTTTTTTTGTAATAACAAAACCAGATGATAACTCCTTTACTTAACTTGAGATCAGCAGTCTCAGCAAGGCATAGAAAAGCGGTCTCTTCCTACTTCAGAAGCAAAGACACAGGCGACCCCATATGCTTCAATGTTCAGTTTTGTATATTAGGCTTAATTCACAACCCCCCCCCCCCCTCCTTCCCCTCCCCCCTGCCTTTTTGAGGTGGGAAGGACAAAGGTCTGGAGATACTCAGGTTCTCCCAAATAACCCCTTCTATAAACAGTTGCTATTTGGAATTTATTCAGAGTGGTCAAAAGATGTTTGGCAAGGAAAATAGTCAGAGTGCATGAAGAGAGGGAGCCACCAAAGACCATTAACAGCCTCTGCTCCACCCACAGACCTGCCTCACCCACGCAACTGTAGTATGTGCCTTTTGTTCACCTCCAGCAGTACTCAAACATTAATGAAACTACAGTATCTCTGAGCTGGAGCGCTACCATGGCCACAAAGCTCCCATTATAACATTATAGTTAATGGGAGCAATTTTCTATTTAGAGATTTTTTTTCTCCTTATGAACATTTTTTTTAAAAATCTACTTAGAACAACCTAGGCCATATTATTCTTGGGCACAGGCCTTAAATCAGGTCCTTGCCACTAGTAATTCTGTATCTCCTGCACTGTGGGCGCCTGCAGGCCGGTTGCTGACCTGACCCGCCACCCTACGGGGTCTGTGGCTCTGCGTACAGTGCAGGGACTTCCCTAGGAGGGCTGGGAACTGGCCTTGCCTGTTCTTGAGGTTGTTGTAGTTCCAGTTGTAGTTGTCTGCTGTGAGCCAGCTGACATATCCAGTATGCCACAACAAGCGATATCTTCCCGGGGGCAGAGTCGGGGTGGCGAGGAGGCAGACGTGGCGCTATATTCACTGGCGGCAATAAGGTAAGACGTTACCGCCGCCAGTAGCGAGCCCAATAGCACTACCTTTCACGCCCCCCCCCCCGTTACCGCCGGGATTCACCATTCTCTGCAAGAATGGAAAATCCCGGCCTAAGACTCCAGACCAGCTAGCCCTAATTCCCAAGAAGCACCCCCTAAACCACCCCCCTCACTCAACCACTCCCTTAAAGAGAGAAACAAATCCCCTTAATAAACCTCTGTAATAATGCACATCTCCAATAACCCAAAAGCAGAGGTTAAGTGACATCTTAAAGGGTGAATTACTAGTGGCAAGGACCTGATTTAAGGCCTGTGCCCAAGAATAATATGGCCTAGGTTGTTCTAAGTAGATTTTTAAAAAAAATGTTGGCACCTTCCAGATGACAGTAGGGGTTGTGGAGGGAATGTCCTAAACCTCTTTTTTACGCTGTCAGAACCAGGATATCACAGCAGTCTCTGACCGCCTTAATCACTATATAGTATTTCCTCATGACAGGCAGGAGTTGATGGACTTGAAGAGAGGCTTTTATGCCTTTGCAAACTTTCCAAATGTTTTGGGAGCTATCGACTATGCTCATGTGGCCATCATTTCACTCCGTGACAGGGAGGATGTTATAAAGCTCTGCTGTTAGAGCTAGGAGTTAGCAATCTGTTAGTGAAAGCTCTGTTGTTACAGCTGAGAGATAGCAATCTGTAAATAACAGAGTTGCTGAATACAGCACTTCTGTTATTATTTAGAATAGTTGTGGGTGGATCCTTGGACCAGTGGCAGGTGACCACGCCCTTGGGGGAGCTCCCGAGAGGGACCACTGGTTAGGCTTAGTGTAGGAGACAGACACACACTAATTCTTTTATTGGACAATGTATTAAACCACCAGAGGTGGCAGTAGTGAGCTGGAAGCGCCTGGCTGGGCTGTAGTCCCTCAGGTATTGGAACAGCGATCCCAAGGTGGCTGAGCTGTAGAGAAACTAAGAAGGTGAGTAGGCAAGACATTTATTTATTTTATTTAATATATATTTCTATACCGGACTTCACGAATAGAATTCACATCAGGCCGGTTTACATGGAACTTAGGGGATAAACAAGTGTAACCAAGAACAAGAAGGCTGAATCAAGCAAAGTTACATAAAACAGGCTCACATACAAGACATGCAGAGTTCACATACAAGACATACAGTTACATACAAGACATGCAGAGTTCAGAAACAAGTCCTTGATGGTAACACTCACACAATAGTCTCTTGAGGCAGCCCAGGAGTTGGTATGCATTAGGCCCTCGAGGAGCGAGTACCTGGTCCCAGGGAAAGCTCTGAGAGATAGATGGAAACTCACTGATGTTATAAGCAACAAGTATATTAAATCACCACAGGTGGCAGTAATGAGCTGGAAGCGCCCGGCTGGGCTGTAGTCCCTCAGGTTTTGGAACAGCGATCCCAAGGTGGCTAGGCTGTAGAGAAACTAAGAAAGTGAGTAGATAGGATATGCAGAGTTCTGGAACAAGTCCTTGATGATAACACTCACACCATAGTCTCTTGAGGCAGCCCAGGAGTTGGAATGCAGTAAGCCCTCGAGGAGTGAGTACCTGGTCCCAGGGAAAGCTCTGAGAGATAGATGGAAACTCACTAATGTTGTAAGCAGCGAAGACTTCTTAGCAGAAGTGGTATTCAGGAGCTGGTCCGGGACGTGGGCCCTCGAGGAGTGAGTACCGGTTCCGGACTGCGATCTGAAATGAAAAAGAGAGAGCGAGGCCCCAGAGGAGCGGGTACCTCTAGTGAAGTCCAAGGAGGCAGAGTAGCGTAGATAGAACAAATCCTTATCCTTGCTAACTCATCTTGTTAGCGAAAACTGAGACCTTAAATATCTGGAGCTGATGATGTCATCCCAGGGGGATGTCCCTGAGGTTCGCGACAATGCCGGTACATCAGTCGGGTCTCACGTGCCCTTAGGCATCTGGTCAACATGGCGGCTTGCAGCATCGAGCTGGTCCGGGGACGGCCAAGGAGATGCCGCAGCAGCTAGCCTTCCATCAACCCCGAAGGGAGTCACCAACGAGGTAAGGTGGGCGGAGCAGAGGCGTCGGACAGCGACGGACACAACAGAGGAGATTAACAGAAAGCTTTTCCACTCCATCAACATACAAGTGGTCTGTGATGCTCGAATGTGCATCCTCGATGTGGTGGCCAGGTACCCAGGGCCAGGAGCTGCGCACTATTCCTTTATACTTAGGCAGTCGGGTCTTTGTGAAAAATTTGAGGATGGCCTGTACAGTAATGGTTGGCTTGTAGGTAAGAGAGACGCTTCTTTCTCTATTCCATCTCTGGCTGTGTGTTACTGGCAAACGGCAGGGAAATGGGGGGTGACGGGGGGGGAGGAAAAGCATCTCTGCCATGACAAGTGGCTTGTACAGTTACATCTGCAGGCCACTGACCCAGGGCCTGGCTTTTTCCTCTCATGCTGCAGAGGCCTGCAAATCTTGACATGGCAAACAATAGGGGTGTGCATTCGTTTGCAACGTATTGGCAATCTGCAACGTATAGGGCCATATTCGTTGTATTCGTGGGGAAGCGAAACGTATCGTGATTCCCACGAATACAACGAATCTTCACCGAATTATTCGGTCATCTAAAGGAGTGAATTTAAACAAACCCCCCACCCTCCTGACCCCCCCCAAGACTTGCCAAAACTCCCTGGTGGTCCAGCAGGAGTCCGGGAGCCATCTACTGCACTCCCGTCGGCTGACGGTATTCAAAATGGCGCCGATAGCCCCTGTGACATAGTAAGGGCAAAGGCTATCGTTGCCATTTTGATTACTGGCAGCCGACGGCCCGAATGCAGGAGATGGCTCCCGGACCCTTGCTGGACCACCAGGGACTTTTGGCAAGTCTTGAGGGACCCTCCTGACCCATACAAGACTTGCCAAAAGTCCCTGGTGGTTCAGCAGGAGTCCGGGAGCGATCTCCTGAACTTGGGCCGTCGGCTGCTGGTATTCAAAATGACGCCAGCCATCCATTGCTCCTACCATGTGATAGGGGCCAACCAATGGCACCGGTAGCCCCTGTAACATAGTAAGGTCAAAGGCTATCGGTGCCATTTTGAATACCGGCAGCTGACGGCGTGAGTGCAGTAGATGGCTCCCAGACCCCCACTGGCAAGTCTTGGGGGGGTCAGGAGGGTGGGGGGTTGTAGTTAATTAAATTTTAGCTGGGAAACGAATAAGAATGGAACGCACGAATGCATCAGGGTCCCCCCTTGCTGAATGCAACGTATCTGCGCCCCCCACAAATATGAATACCTAATGTAACGTATCCGGTCCCTCTGCACATCCCTAGCAAACATGCACCTTCCCTAAAGCTTGGGGCATGAGCAGGCACCTTACTCTTTCAACATGTTCATTTTCAAAATGGCCTCGTTCCTATCCTACCACTGGGGGCTATTTCAAGCTCACAGGTTTATGACAAGCTTAAAGTGTCCACACTGCTAGTACTGCATGATCATGTGTGGCTGGTTAGTGAGATGTCATCCACATTGTCGGCCACAGTTTTTCTTCAACCTCAACCAGAAACAGTGTCCTGTGCATGTTGGTGGCGTGCCATATTCCCTGTGTTGAGGCTCACAAATGGGTTTTTATGCAGGACATACAGCTGAGCTGGCATGGACATTCCCAATCACACCATGAGGTACCGTTTATACAGCTAACACAGGTGAGGCAACTCTTATGTATCGCTTCAAGGTTGGCAGCCAGCTACACACCAGTAGCCTTAGCTTGGTTGTGAGGGCCTGGTACACAATTGTTGCAAAACCCAGATGCGATTCAGTTGTCCCAAACAGCTGAGCTACTTTTGGGTACTGCTAGCCTACATATATACTGGCCCACAACAATCTGATATGCTGTTAGGCCTCGCAAATCGGCCTTTAAAGGCTCAAGGAAAGGTACAGGCTACCTTATACAGTCTTATAGGATGCTGTGTTTTGCCAGCCAGATATGCAAGTAACAATGCTATAACTGATGGCTTAAATGTGACCTTGGCACAGGAGATTCTGAGTCTAGTTGCAAGACCTAGCTTCTCATCCCCGTTGCCATTTCCAACATTCTGGCAGAGATGAGGTACAATGAGGCCTTATGTGCTATCAGATGTCATAGAATGCACCTTCGGAGTTTTCAAAAGTTGCGTTTGTTGTTTGGACAATGTATGCCCCACCCAAAGTTCAGATATAGTGCTGCTTTGCTGTGTCTTCCATGATATCGTATCACTCTACGCCATGGACTACAAATAGAAAGACATCCGGATCTCACCCCCAGATCCCCCATGTGTCCTCGCACAAGGGCCACGACACACGTTGAGTGGCAACCAGCTTCACTAGAACCTTATAGAATGCTACTTTGCTTGATAGGCCTCACCTACCACATCCCCTTCCAGAGAAGGAAGCCCACTGGACTGTTAGCTGCTGGTGCTCTCCTCGCCAGCATCTTTCTTTCTCTCACTTCTCTGTGTAGGTCACTGTGTAACCGAACAAACGTATGCCTACTCAGATGACACTTGACAATGCAGCAGTAACTGTACTTGGAAAACTGTTGTGAAAGTTAAGATGATCTCAAATACATGTGGCTGCCATAAAGTGTTCTGCCTGATGGTGACAGTAAAAGAGGCATATGTGGCATGAGAGTTTGTGGGCTACCTAGCGCTGGGTGGTTTGCTGCCCTTCCCCAGCAGGCCCTATCCTGGCGCTCACATGTGGATGAGATCATGCCACAAGTGTGATGCCATCCCAGCTACTCCTCGAGCATGGAGAGCTACAGCTCTAGAAAAGCTGTAATTCTCAAACAGCTCAGAAGCTTCATGGCACAGCCTAGAGGTACAGGTAGATAGTTTAAGGTTTCACACACAGTTTTCCCATTTCACTGCCCCACTGCATAGCTGAGAAACGTGTGCAGGGTAGACTTAGAGTCACATGGGTGAGTCAAGACACAGCTAACACCACAGCCTCACTAGTTTCACAGCCACTGCTGAGTACGTTTTCCAACTGGATCCAGATTCACAGGACATGTTGATCCAGTCCTGGTCTTTCTCCCATGCATGCAGGTATTGATAGTCAAAGTTTTGCTTGGCAAACCTATAGGGAAATCATATGAAATCCCATCATGTAATGGGTTCCAAACCTGGACAGCATTTAACAGTCCTGACAATTGGAGGCAGTTGTCAACACTACTGCAGACATCAGAGTGGTGTTGTACCTCGCCTTGCCTTATAGCCTGGAGTATAGCACCTGTGGTACCTGGTGCCATTCCCACAATGGGCACAGCTCCTTCAAAACTAGCATTCTTCTCAGTGGTTGCATGCACCCTGACACAGATGCAGCAAACTACACCTGGCTATACTATTTAGAAATTATAATGTGTAGAAGGTGAGGGCCTTGGCAGTCGTCATGTCATGTAGATTCCGTTATCTTCTCAGAGAGCCTACACTAGGATGCATGTCCCGCTCTGTGAAGTCATGATTGGGAATCAGATGGTGTCCTGCCTTCACTTGTATTTTCCAATGACCTCTGACATGTCACTGTCACACTATGGTTTCTAAACACTCTTACAGCACCACATCTCTCCTGAGCAAAGGCTGACGTCATAGAAGGCAACGGTAAGGTGTGTTGCAATTTCCTGCCTTCAACTCGCCTGTCACAGGTAGCCTTATTCAGATATGGAGATGTCAGGGTGCAGCAAGGAGCTTGGCAGTTATGCCTCACTGACAGTCATGTGATGCAGCTGTAGGGATGTATGTACCCAGAAAATAGGCAGAGTATTTATCTTTTAACTATAACTAGTATTTCTTACAGTCCTGCAGCCATCTGTGGGCACACTTAAAGCACATACGCTGAGCACTCCAGCACCAAACAGCTTGCAAACAGTGCTTTCATGCTTGCAGGCCCTCGTTGATCCACATGACTATCACGTCTTGTGGCGAAACAGGAAGAGCTGTGCCTCATGTGGTGTCTGTCACTTTTACAGTTTGTGGTGAGCATGGCAGGTGTGCTCCAAGACTTTCAAAGATCTGTTCTGTCTATAGCATTATTGGTAGAGAAACTTTTATTAGCTGAACAGTTAATGAGCCTCCAAGCTGCCTCCATAGTAAATGGTACACAGTGCTGAATTCATAGGCCTACTGCTCACAGAGGGTTCATGTGGTTGCCATGATGGCTGATGGCCTTTCAGAGTAGCCTTTCAGTCATGACACAAGTAAAGGGTCCGAAGATGAAGTCTTGTGTCATGATGACTCAAACTTCCTCTTAACACCACACTATCTCTATATGTACATAAAATACTATGTGCGACACCTACCTACTGGCAGTGGCCATATCACATACAGGCCCATGTAAGCAGGAGTTACCTATGATTATGCAGTGTGAAGATGGCAACAAGAGGCAATAATGAAGGTCCCCAGTAATGAGCTTCTTCTTTAGCTCTTGCTGTATTCCTTTGCAGCATACACTGAGCGTTCATTTCTATGGGCTATGCCATTTGCTCTTGCATGCTAGATAAATGGCAAGTTGGACTGTGCAAGGGCATTCTAGCATGCAAGGTTATATGGAGGGCAAATCGTGTACCTAGTAAACTGTTAACACAAAAACCACACAATGAAAGGAACCAACCAGGAAGTGTCTTTTTCAAACCAATGACCACTTTATTAGCGAAGACATTTAGTGCACTGTTTGAAATAAAGTCAATGTGTTAGGTAATCACAATGTGTAAGGACAAGATATCAAACACCACAAAACCTTGTACATTTAATGAACAGCACATTCTGAGTAGACTTGTACATACATTGTTTGAAAAGGCATCATTACATATACAGGCTTAACATCTTATCCTTTTGGCACAATCATGATTACAAGTAAGTACATAGAAAGCGGAAGTGGCACCCCAATAACTACAGTACAGCTCTGATGTTATAGGTAAAAACAGCACTAATATGTGCTGTTAACAAAAAGGCCCCAGACAGTCCATGTTGAAAGAGTGCACTCAAGGGAACAGGCTAAGGGCCAAGGCAGCAGAGTTCAGCATGGAGGCATCAGGACCAGGTGGAGACCCAGCAGCATGGAGGCCGCAGAAGCAGGAGCTGATGAGAGGAAACACCAGCAGCATGGAGGCCGCAGAAGCAGGAGCTGATGAGAGGAAACACCAGCAGCATGGAGGCCGCAGAAGCAGGAGCTGATGAGAGGAAACACCAGCAGCATGGAGGCCGCAGAAGCAGGAGCTGATGAGAGGAAACACCAGCAGCATGGAGGCCGCAAAAGCAGGAGCTGATGAGAGGAAACACCAGCAGCATGGAGGCCGCAGAAGCAGGAGCTGATGAGAGGAAACACCAGCAGCATGGAGGCCGCAGAAGCAGGAGCTGATGAGAGGAAACACCAGCAGCATGGAGGCCGCAGAAGCAGGAGCTGATGAGAGGAAACACCAGCAGCATGGAGGCTGCAGAAGCAGGAGCTGATGAGAGGAAACACCTGCAGCATGGAGGCCGCAGAAGCAGGAGCTGATGAGAGGACATACCAGCATCCGGAGCAGGAGATGAGATATGATGAGAAGACTGCAGGGCACATCAAGGAGGATGGAATATGGGCAGAGCATCGAAAAGGGCTTTACAGTTAGGCTGCTGGACCGCAATGCCTGACAGTAGAGCATATCTTCGGTGTGGCACAGGAATTCTGTAGTGAGGGTGGGCCTAGCAGGCTTCTTCCATCTAGCCGGCACAGGAACTCTGTAGTGAGGACGGGACCATTAGATTTCTTCCATCTAGCCAGCATAGAAACTGTACAGAGGCCTGGCCAGGCTTGTCCTACAAGTATTGTTCTTCGCCCCTAGAGGCCAGGTCTTACAGATCATCATGGCCCTTTGCCAAGTTGTGGCTTGCCACTTGGGGGGGGAGGGCATGGATTTGGGGAGCTTACCCCTCGGGTGACTAGCATTCCAGGGACTGCTATGGGGTATAGACTCAACTGATGCTGGGGACAAACTTGATCGCTGCTCAGGCATCCTTTGCAGGATCTGTGTGAGCACATCTGTCATGCTGTTCATAGCTGCAGTTAGCATCAAGACATTCTGGGTTTGCGCTGCTGTTTGCTATTGCAGATCCAGTTTTGCCTATTGGCAGCCCTCCTGAGGCGCACAAGCTCTGCCCATATCTGTCTGAGGTATTCCCCATGGCTCCTTTGCAGCTGGTCCAGCTGCTCATGCATGGACTCCTCTGGTGACGGGGATGGTGCTGGTGCTGGTGGTGGTGGCAGTGCTGGTGCCGGTGCTGGGATTTCAGCCTCCAAATTTGGTATAAGTAGGCTTATGTGCTCCTCTTGCTGAGGGCATGGTGGGTCAGCCTGGCGCTCTGGGGCCTGAAGTTCAGCAGAATGTGGAACCTCCTACTCAAGGCTTGTATCCTCCATGAAGCCTGTCAGGGAGACATTTAGTGGGCTGCCAGAACCCAGGTGGGTGCAGCATAGCTAGTGGGTCCTCAGCGTGTGCCAGCTGCTGCTCCTCCTTCTCACTGACCTGGGTCTGGACATCCATGAGGAAGGGCCTCTGCAGAAGGGGTGGTGCATTGCTGGTCCCTGGGACTTCCCTGCTGGTCCCTGGAGTTTCCTGGCAGGGACTGGCAGCTTCATTGGCGAAAGCTGTGGAAACAAAACATAAGACATAAGTACCAGTGGCAGCAAGTATCCTTTTTTCATTTGGCATCAGAGGTGCACTTTGCTTCTTAGCATGGTGAGCATCTTATGCCAAATGATGTGTACACCCGTTGCTGCCTGCCCATTTACAGGTGAGGTGAACTTACCGGCTGCAGCTCGCATGCTGTCCAGCTGCTCAACCATGCCCTTCAACATATCCGGTCCCAGCCTTTGAACGAGTTGCTCCTCCTTGTTGGTCAGGGCGATGGGACAAGGGGCTCCTCCTCCGGTCCGCTGAAAGTACTTGTTTCTGGCCGCCACCTTGCCTTTCAGCTGTGCATTTATGTGCCGGTATCTGTGGGCCACCTGCTCCCCGCTTCTTGGGACTTCGCATCTCCTGGTGATGGCCTGGCTATGCTGCACCAGATCTGGCCCTTGGCTGCCTTGGATGTCTTGGCTGCCCAGTTTCGAAACAGCATGGCATAATTCTGCAGGACCCCTGCAATCACCATATCATTCTCCTGCACGCTAAACTCGATAGCTCTGAGACGAGCCCGTCATGCTGCCTGGCTGCTAGAAGGGGAAGCTCCTTCCTCTTCCAGAGCGGTGTCCTCCCTTTCCTCACTCTCCATCCCGCTCCCCTCTCCCCTTCCTTCCGCCCCCTCCCTGCCAACTCCCTTCCCCTCTGCCCTCTCTCTCTATCCCTAGCCTGGCGTGCTCCTCCTTCTATCCTCGCCTGCCTATCCCCTTCCCCTTCCCCTCTCCTCCTATTCCTTCCCTACTGGCTGTCTCTACTCCTTTCCCTGTTCCTACTCCTCCTTCTCCTAGCACTTCTGCCCTGGTCCTCCCGCATCCTCTCCTCACGCCTTGCCTCTCCTCTCTCCTGACACCTCTCACACTCCATCCTCTCCACAACCTTCACTCCTCCACTCACCTCCTTCACACACCTCCACACACCTTCATGAACCTCCACTCGCCTCCACCACTCCTTATCCACATGCCTCCTCCACTCCTCCTCCACACTCCTCCCCTCCACCCCTACCACTCCTCCACAGCAAAAGACAGACAGACAAACTGGACTAATAAACAAAAGTTTTCACTCCAACAAAGAAGACAAAAGACCTAGGTAAAGGGAAACAGATGGCAACAGATGGCAGGACAACTCACTCAGGTATAATCAGCAAAAACTCTACACTCCAACTAAGCAACAAACCTCATCTCCTCTCTCTCCAGTGCCTGACACACCCTCAAAGAGGCAGGTGCAGGAAGCCAGTGTATATAAACTGAAAAAATAACGCAGCATGCAATAATTTACACCAGACACGATGCCGCAACGCCGTGTGCATTACTTAAGCTATGTGATGCGGCAGGACGCAAATTAACCTAACCATGCCCTTTTTATCGCGGGCGCTATTTTCGCTATGGGGCGGATTTTCAGAGCCCTGCTCGCCTAAATCCGCCCAAAACCGGGCGGATTTAGGCGAGCAGGGCCCTGCGCGCCGGTAAGCCTATTTTACATAGGCCTACCGGCGCGCGCAGAGCCCCGGGACTCACGTAAGTCCCAGGGTTTTCGGAGGGGGCGTGTCGGGGGGCGGGCCCGAACCGCGCTGCGTTTTCGGGGCATGTCGGGAGCGTTCCGGGGGCGGGCCCGGGGGCGTGGCTACGGCCCGGGGCGGCCCGGGGGCATGGCCGCGCCCTCCGGACCCACCCCCAGGTCGCGTCCTGGCGCGCAGGAGGCCCGCTGACGCGCGGGGATTTACGCCTCCCTCTGGGAGGCGTAAATCCCCCGACAAAGGTAAGGGGAGGGCTTAGACAGGGCCGGGTGGGTGGGTTAGGTAGGGGAAGGGAGGGGAAGGTGAGGGGAGGGCAAAAGGAAGTTCCCTCCGAGGCCGCTCCGATTTCGGAGCGGCCTTGGAGGGAACGGGGGTAGGCTGCGCGGCTCGGCGCGCGCCGGCTATACAAAATCCATAGCCTTGCGCGCGCCGATCCAGGTTTTTAGCAGATACGCGCGGCTCCACGCGTATCTACTAAAATCCAGCATACTTTTGTTTGCGCCTGGAGCGCAAACAAAAGTAGGCTATTCACGCTCCTTTTAAAATCCGCCCCTATATTTATAGTGAAATGATGAATCTAGGTCTAAGTTAGCTGTACTGACCATGTCCTCTGGCAACAGATTCCATAGCTTGATTGGTTGCTGAGTGAAAAAGCACTTCTTACCATTTGTTTTAAATTTGCCGTTTCCTAGTTTCATGGGATGTCCTCTCATCCGAGTGTTGTTTGAAAGGGTAAATAACCTTTTCCTATTTACCCAATCTAGCCCACTCAAAATTTTATGAATTTCAATCATATCCCCTCTCAATCATTTCTTTTCCAAGTTTTCTCCATAAGGGAGCCTTCCCACCCTCTCTTATTATGTTTGTTGCCCTGCTCTGTACCTTTTCCATGGCTGCTATGTCTTATTTATGACAGGGATGACTAGAATTGCACACAATACTCTGCTGATGTTGTATCTGAACTGAGGTACTTCGCATGTCAGCTTGTAACTCTTGAACACTATTCTGTAAGTTTTTCCACAGAAATGGCATTCAGACATGAAAGAACCTAATAAAGAACCCAAAACTGTAAAAAGAACTGCTCCCATAACAAATCTTACAAATCTCTTGCATCTGTCTTGATTTTTCCTGATTGGCTGAATCTTAGCCTTCTCTTAGTCCATGCGTTGCCTGCAACTACAGCTGTGCATGATAACTCAAAGGCTAAAATGTTAGTTTCGGGATAATATGGTATGGTTCAATGACACAAATGCTTTCTTCGTAACCATTTGCGACTGAGTAATCAGGAATCCAAGGGTGTTGTATATCATAATTCCTGAGGAAAGGCCAGGTTCAATTAGTTTGGCATCCTCTGCTCCTGTCAGTAGCAGCATCAGGAAAAGGACCTTCAGGGTTAGGTTCTCCCTCTTAAAACAAAAACAAGCTAGGCTGTGCCTTGGGTAGTGTCTATCATTTCAAGAATAGATTCTTGGCTATGAAACTTGCTAGCTTGCTCTGTGCACTTCCTCCACCCAATTCCAGATGTTGGAAGAGCAACTTTGCTTGTCTGGGAAAGGATAATAAACTTCGGCTGATATATATTATATGCCAGAGAGAGGGACTGGCCTAAAACCCTGCATAAAACCTTTTCAAAAGTTATGTGCAATTTCTTCATAGGATACAAACATTTATATCTGCCTGATTCAGGGACTATCTTTTGGCCATCAATTTTTCCTAACTCCCGAGCGGGTGTGAACCAAGTCCATTCTGATCAGTCAATGCCTTAATATACTTGAAGTCACTCAGGCTGCATATTTTTCAAGACTTATCCAGTCTGACTCAAAACAGACATTTGGAGGGCAGTTGAGAAAGTCATTTTCACAGGGAAAACAGTTTTTTTTCACCGTGGAAATGGGCTTTTTTGAAAATTGCCCACCTGGCGTGCAGGTATAGGCTGATGGCGCCGCCATGTGCATAATATTTACCTACATTAGGGGAAGAAGTTCCCAGGGGTGGGATTGGGGCAAAGAATGAAAGAAACGCATGTATTTTGGATTTTTCTAAAGTATACACCTTGATTTACAAAAATATTACCCATGCTCAAAGGAAGTGGAATTGTGTGCAGGTACGTTTTCCTTACGTAATTTTCAAAGTAAAAATCATTCGTGCACTGTTACTTAGAAATTAGTGTAAAGTTTGCGGCTAAAATGTACCTGCATATTTTGTAGATATGCAGGCAGTTTGAAAATTACCCTCAAAATGTTCTTAGCTTTAAAAAGACTTTTGTGAAATAAAATCTGAACCTGTGGTACTATAACTAGCAAAAATAAGAGTGATTGCACATAAAATGAAATATCTGGATTATAATTATGTTGAAGATAAAGAAGGGATGACCATGAATGACTCTGATGATGTGATTATGTCTGATCATCTTCCTTCAGGAATCTCTGATTCAACATATTCTTGATTAGTTAAATCTCTTGCCAAAATATTGAATTTGGAAAGAAGTTTGTTTGCTCTTCAAGCTTTAGTTGTTAAGCATCATTAGTATGCCAAGTTAAGTATCTGTTGTGTGCCGATTCAAATTTGTTAAAATATGAGAGGATCATGAGGCATTGCAGGAGTACCATGCAAGACTGGGACACTGGGCATCTAAATAGCAGATGAAATTTATTGTTGATGTTCACAGGGAGAAAAAATCTAAACTAAGGAATGGTAACTTTGAAACAGGTGCATGGACACATATATACATATTTATATGGGTGTGCGGCCAGATACACAGCAATTTTATATCATGCACACACATACGCACGCATCTTATAAATTAGCCTTGGCACGTGTATGTGTACTCTTAATTTTAAGCTTCTATGCACACAGCAGCATAAGTCAGGACACGCAAGTGAGGGAATTTTATAACAGATGTGGGTCCAGGCCATGACCAGTTTCACCAGCAGTTTGCCCAGTCTACAGCTAGGTCCTCCAGACCCCTAGTTCTTTAGCCTGCACTCCCCCAGTTAACCCAGACCTCTAAGTCACTTCATATGTGGCTAGAAATTGTTTTATTCTGACTTACACCCCATCTACAGCAGAAGTAAACTTTGTGCTGAATTGGACCTAGGTGCGTAGGTACATCCACATATATCTCTTGGCTCCTCCCTAGAATGCTTATACCCCAACCACATTCCATCCCTTTTTTCCCCCCATGCGAGATATTTGCGCATCAATACTTGTGCGCGATTGTCGACAGCTTATAAAATCGGGTGGACACTAAAATGTGCTAGATGTGCGTTCATCTCCTGATTTCGGCTTGCATCCAGCTTTTAAAATTCACCTTTAAGTACACAATACTGGGTTCTGAGTTACCGCTCAGCGAAAAGATCTTGGAGACCTTGTGGAAACCACACTGAAATCCTCAGCTCAGCGTGGGGAGTGGAGAAAAATAAGCAAATAAAATGTTAGGAATTATTTGGAAAGGAATAGAAAACAAAATAGGAGACTATAATAATGCCTTTGTATCGATCCATTGTGTGACTGCATCTTGAGTTTTGTGTGCAGTTCTGGTTGCCTCATCTCAGAAAAGATAAAGCAGAACTAGAAAAAGTAGAGAGAAGGGCAACAAAAATGATAAAATGGATAGCATGGCTCTCCTGTCAGGAAAGGCTAAACAGGTTGGGTTCTTCAGCCTACAGAGAGAAGAGGCAACTGAGTGGGGGATATGATACAGGTTTGCAACTCATGAATGGTTTAGAACAAGTTCATTGGGAACGCCAATAATTTACTCTATCAAACAATACTAGGACCAGGGGACATTCCATGAAATTAACCAGTAGTAGGTTTACATCAAAATTAAAAAAAACCTAAATTTTCTCCTTGGGGTGAGATTTGAGGATTTGACTTTCCTGTAAGGATCTGCTGGGTTTTCCCAGATTGACCACTGTCAGAGACAGGATACTGAGCTCGGATGGCCATTGATCGGTCTCAGTATGACACCTCATACAGTCTTACGTTGTATAATTTAAATATCTAACTCTCTCACAAACTACAGATTGGAAAATATTAGTCAAATTTTACAGCAGGTCTGAAATGTATTAAGTGCTCTATATAGTAAACATAATAAGTACTGAAATGCCTTATATACCTGACTACTTCTTTCTGTGTCATTTTTCATCTGTGCTGGACACAAACTTACACATGTAATTTTCCAGGCAAAGAAAGGTTATGCAAGTACTCGGATAGTCACATGTGGAAGATTCCAAGCATGTGAAGGTGATAAAGAGTATAGACGGAGAACAGCAGGAGGAGCTGTTGGCAGCAGGATCAATGTAGCCATTGGGGTTCTTCAGGTCATGTCAGCTGAAGAGAGGTAGGAGAAGCGGGTGGCCGGAGAACATAAGAACATAAGAAAATGCCATACTGGGTCAGACCAAGGGTCCATCAAGCCCAGCATCCTGTTTCCAACAGTGGCCAATCCAGGCCATAAGAACCTGGCAAGTACCCAAAAACTAAGTCTATTCCATGTAACCATTGCTAATGGCAGTGGCTATTCTCTAAGTGAACTTAATAGCAGGTAATGGACTTCTCCTCCAAGAACTTATCCAATCCTTTTTTAAACACAGCTATACTAACTGCACGAACCACATTCTCTGGCAACAAATTCCAGAGTTTAATTGTGCGTTGAGTAAAAAAGAACTTTCTCCGATTAGTTTTAAATGTGCCCCATGCTAACTTCATGGAGTGTCCCCTAGTCTTTCTAATATCCGAAAGAGTAAATAACCGATTCACATCTACCCGTTCTAGACCTCTCATGATTTTAAACATCTCTATCATATCCCCCCTCAGTCGTCTCTTCTCTAAGCTGAAAAGTCCTAACCTCTTTAGTCTTTCCTCATAGGGAAGTTGTTCCATTCCCCTTATCATTTTGGTAGCCCTTCTCTGTACTTTCTCCATCGCAATTATATCTTTTTTGAGATGCGGCGACCAGAATTGTACACAGTATTCAAGGTGCGGTCTCACCATGGAGCGATACAGAGGCATTATAACATTTTCCGTTTTATTCATCATTCCTTTTCTAATAATTCCCAACATTCTGTTTGCTTTTTTGACTGCCGCAGCACACTGAACCGACGATTTCAATGTGTTATCCACTATGACACCTAGATCTCTTTCTTGGGTTGTAGCACCTAATATGGAACCCAACATCGTGTAATTATAGCATGGGTTATTTTTCCCTATATGCATCACCTTGCACTTATCCACATTAAATTTCATCTGCCATTTGGATGCCCATTTTTCCAGTCTCACAAGGTCTTCCTGCAATTTATCACAATCTGCTTGTGATTTAACTACTCTGAACAATTTTGTGTCGTCTGCAAATTTGATTATCTCACTCGTCGTATTTCTTTCCAGATCATTTATAAATATATTGAACAGTAAGGGTCCCAATACAGATCCCTGAGGGACTCCACTGTCCACTCCCTTCCACTGAGAAAATTGCCCATTTAATCCTACTCTCTGTTTCCTGTCTTTTAGCCAGTTTGCAATCCACGAAAGGACATCGCCACCTATCCCATGTCTTTTTACTTTTCCTAGAAGCCTCTCATGAGGAACTTTGTCAAACGCCTTCTGAAAATCCAAGTATACTATATCTACCGCTTCACCTTTATCCACATGTTTATTAACTCCTTCAAAAAAGTGAAGCAGATTTGTGAGGCAAGACTTGCCCTGGGTAAAGCCTTGCTGACTTTGTTCCATTAAACCATGTCTTTCTATATGTTCTGTGATTTTGATGTTTAGAACACTTTCCACTATTTTTCCTGGCACTGAAGTCAGGCTAACCGGTCTGTAGTTTCCCGGATCGCCCCTGGAGCCCTTTTTAAATATTGGGGTTACATTTGCTATCCTCCAGTCTTCAGGTACAATGGATGATTTTAATGATAAGTTACAAATTTTTACTAATAGGTCTGAAATTTCATTTTTTAGTTCCTTCAGAACTCTGGGGTGTATACCATCCGGTCCAGGTGATTTACTACTCTTCAGTTTGTCAATCAGGCCTACCACATCTTCTAGGTTCACCGTGATTTGATTCAGTCCATCTGAATCATTACCCATGAAAACCTTCTCCATTACGGGTACCTCCCCAACATCCTCTTCAGTAAACACCGAAGCAAAGAAATCATTTAATCTTTCCGCGATGGCCTTATCTTCTCTAAGTGCCCCTTTAACCCCTCGATCATCTAACGGTCCAACTGACTCCCTCACAGGCTTTCTGCTTCGGATATATTTAAAAAAGTTTTTACTGTGAGTTTTTGCCTCTACAGCCAACTTCTTTTCAAATTCTCTCTTAGCCTGTCTTATCAATGTCTTACATTTAACTTGCCAATGTTTATGCTTTATCCTATTTTCTTCTGTTGGATCCTTCTTCCAATTTTTGAATGAAGATCTTTTGGCTAAAATAGCTTCTTTCACCTCCCCTTTTAACCATGCCGGTAATCGTTTTGCCTTCTTTCCACCTTTCTTAATGTGTGGAATACATCTGGACTGTGCTTCTAGAATGGTATTTTTTAACAATGACCACGCCTCTTGGACATTTTTTACTTTTGTAGCTGCTCCTTTCAGTTTTTTTCTAACAATTTTTCTCATTTTATCAAAGTTTCCCTTTTGAAAGTTTAGCACGAGAGCCTTGGATTTGCACACTGTTCCTTTTCCAGTCATTAAATCAAATTTGATCATATTATGATCACTATTGCCAAGCGGCCCCACCACCGTTACCTCTCTCACCAAGTCCTGTGCTCCACTGAGAATTAGATCTAAAATTGCTCCCTCTCTCGTCGGTTCCTGAACCAATTGCTCCATAAAGCTATCATTTATTCCATCCAGGAACGTTATCTCTCTAGCGTGACCCGATGATACATTTACCCAGTCAATATTGGGGTAATTGAAGTCTCCCATTATTACTGCACTACCAATTTGGTTAGCTTCCCTAATTTCTCTTAGCATTTCACTGTCCATCTCACCATCTTGACCAGGTGGACGGTAGTATACCCCTATCACTGTAGTCTTCCCTGATACACAAGGGATTTCTACCCATAAAGATTCAATTTTGTATTTAGTCTCATGCAGGATGTTTATCCTGTTGGACTCTATGCCATCCCGGACATAAAGCGCCACACCTCCTCCCGACTGCTCCTCTCTGTCATTGCGATATAATTTGTACCCCGGTATAGCACTGTCCCATTGGTTATCCTCTTTCCACCATGTCTCTGAGATGCCAATTAAGTCTATGTCATCATTTACTGCTATACATTCTAATTCTCCCATCTTACTTCTTAGACTTCTGGCATTAGCATACAAACATTTCAAAGTTTGTTTTTTGTTTGTATTTTTATTCTGCTTTTTAATTGATAGGGATAAGTTAGAATTTTTTAGCTCAGGTGAGTTTTTAGTTACAGGCACTTGGACTACTTTTCTAATTATTGGAACCTCACTGTCGGGATGCCCTAATTCTAATGCATCATTAGTATCCTTTAAAGATACATCTCTCCGAACCATGCGCTGCTGAGCGACTGTCGGCTTTCCCCTTTGTTCTAGTTTAAAAGCTGCTCTATCTCCTTTTTAAAGGTTAGCGCCAGCAGTCTGGTTCCACCCTGGTTAAGGTGGAGCCCATCCCTTTGGAAGAGACTCCCCCTTCCCCAAAAGGTTCCCCAGTTCCTAACAAAACTGAATCCCTCTTCCTTGCACCATCGTCTCATCCACGCATTGAGACTCCGGAGCTCTGCCTGCCTCTGGTGACCTGCGCATGGAACAGGGAGCATTTCAGAGAATGCTACCCTGGAGGTTCTGGATTTAATCTTTCTACCTAAGAGCCTAAATTTGGCTGCCAGAACCTCCCTCCCACATTTTCCTATGTCGTTGGTGCCCACGTGTACCACGACAGCCGGCTCCTCCCCAGCACTGTCTAAAATCCTATCTAGGTGACGCGTGAGGTCCGCCACCTTCGCACCAGGTAGGCATGTTACCAGGCGATCCTCACGCCCACCCGCCACCCAGCTATCTACATTCCTAATAATCGAATCATCAACTATGACGGCCGACCTAACCCTTCCCTCCTGGGCAGTAGGCCTTGGGGAGATATCCTCAGTGTGAAAGGACAATGCATCACCTAGAGAGCAGGTCCTTGCTACAGGATCCTTTCCTGCTACACCTGGTTGGTGCTCTCCCATTATGAGACCTTCTTCCTCCAAGGCAGCACTAGGGCTGCCAGTCTGAAGTTGGGACTGGACTACTATGTCCCTGAAGGTCTCATCTATATACCTCTCTGTCTCCCTCAGCTCCTCCAGGTCTGCCACTCTAGCCTCCAGAGATCGGACTCGTTCTCTGAGAGCCAGGAGCTCTTTGCATCGCATGCACATGTACAACTTCTCACCGGTGGGTAAAAAATCATACATGTGACACTCGATGCAAAAGACTGGGAAGCCCCCCTCTTGCTGCTGGACTGCTGCCTTCATCTCAATTTTGATCAGTTCCTAGTTAAGTTTTAGGTTGCTATGGGAGTAGGAATGTGTCTAAGTTCCTTTAAATGTATTAGTGAATTCACTATATGTCTGGTAGTGGCCTACTGGGGTCTGATCGAATTCTCAATAAAGTTTTTGTTGATGGGTTTTGTTTTTTTTTTGTGCAAGTGGCACCTGCCTATAAATTAAGGGATGAGCTTGGAGTGGGTGGGCGAGGGGTGGGAGGGTTGGGAATTACAAACAGTCTAACTTTAGTTAGTCAGCCTGAGTGACTCTCAGCTCCCTTGATTAACAAATGTTGTTCCCTATTCAAAGGCAATGGGGTTCCCCCAACCTCACCCGCTGAAGCCAACTGCTGCTTCCCTTCATTCCCCCTCCTCTTGATGGGGTTGCAGGGGCTGGGACGATGGAGAGCCCTTCGGCAATGGAGGTAAGTAGAGGATAAGGGCGAAAGAGTGAGAGGTGTTGGCAAAGAGGAGAGAGATGGAGGGAAAGAAGAGGAAAGTAATGGGGTGGAAAGAGGAGTGTGAAGAGATGATGAGTTAGGAACTGGCGTGTTCTGGGTTCAGACCGTGCACACTGGCATTCTGCCCAGGGGCTCTGACCTGGGGGGGCTAATCTCACTGAGATGTACCCTGGGGCTACCTGAGGGGCTTATCGTGGGCGTGCACACAGAACTACCTCAGGGGCTTACCCAATATAAACACATCCAATGACTGGGATTATACATGGGGGCTTGAACCCAGAAGCTTATTCCGTACACAAATAGCCACACACACTTTGATTCAGTTCATCACAGTTCCAGGTACTTAGGAAAGTAAAGTTATTTGAGCAATAGGAAACTAGAACAAATAAAATCAGATCATACAGAATAGGGATGTGAATCGTTTTTCAACGATTAAAATTATCGTCCGATAATGTTTATATCGTCTTAAATCGTTATAGAACACGATACAATAGAAATTCTAACGATTTATCGTTAAAAATCGTTAAATCGTGTTAGTGCGCACTAACTCGAGTTAGTGCGCACTAACTCCCCGTTAGTGCGCACTAACTCGATTTAGTGCGCACTAACTGAAAATGATACAAATAAACACTTTCCAGGTCACTGAAGGTCAGTTAGGAATGAATATGTGTTCCTATTGGCTGGCTGCCCTCTTATCTATTGATGTTACCAAGGTTACCACTGAGGTGATGGTTGGGGGGATGGGAAATGGAACTGGAAACTAACGAACACCAACAGAAAATGAAACAAAGTGTTCACACTTCCCAGGTCAGTAAAGGTCACTTAGGAATGAATATGTATGTATGTATTCCTATTGGCTGGCTGTGCTCTTATCTATTGATGTTACCAAGGCTAATACTGAGGTAATGGTTGGGGGGATGTGAAATGGAAACAGTTGGAAGCTTGACAAAAAAGTAATGTAATGATCAGCACTCACGTGACTAGAACTTGTTTGTTTATTATTTTTGTTAGCAGGCACCTGAAATGCTAGTGCATGTTGAATTTGCCAATCACTGTGCATTTTAGAAAGGTGGTCCTGGCTGGAACTGTACACAGTTCAAATATATGTAATTGATTGTTGGTAAGTGTATTTTTTAAGTAGCCACACTGGCACAAGTATGTTTACTTTTCCTCCTACTTAACTCACTAGCTCAGCTTTGTAAGAAGGGCTTCTCTGCTTGTGTGTTGTTTTTGTTTGGTGTGAGGAGAGCAGAAACATCAGATCTTTATTCAATCTACTACAGCCATCTCTTACAGTGCCCTATCCCTATTAATACCAGGAGTGTTGTGATCTTCCTGCACACAGTGCCCTAACCCTGATACCAGTCTGAGACAGCTCCCTCCCTGCATTACTAGTGAGAGGCTGGCTTCACAGACAGGGGGGAGCTGCCTGACCCTCACTCCTGACTTCCCCCATGTCCCAGCTAGTGAATGGTGTGTGGGTGAGGGGGGGGGGGGAGGATGGTGAAGTCTGAGACAGCTCCCTCCCTGCATTACTAGTGAGAGGCTGGCTTCACAGACAGGGGGAGCTGCCTGACCCTCACTCCTGACTTCCCCCATGTCCCAGCTAGTGAATGGTGTGTGGGTGAGGGGGGGGAGGATGGTGAAGTCTGAGACAGCTCCCTCCCTGCATTACTAGTGAGAGGCTGGCTTCACAGACAGGGGGGAGCTGCCTGACCCTCACTCCTGACTTCCCCCATGTCCCAGCTAGTGAATGGTGTGAGGGGGGGGGGGAGGATGGTGAAGTCTGAGACAGCTCCCTCCCTGCATTACTAGTGAGAGGCTCCCTCCCTGCATTACTAGTGAGAGGCTACCAGGAGTGTTGTGATCTTCCTGCATGCAGTGCCCTATCCCTATTAATACCAGGAGTG
Organism: Rhinatrema bivittatum; assembly: GCF_901001135.1. Taxonomy (NCBI): domain Eukaryota; kingdom Metazoa; phylum Chordata; class Amphibia; order Gymnophiona; family Rhinatrematidae; genus Rhinatrema; species Rhinatrema bivittatum. The sequence continues at coordinate 97,193,052 of NC_042619.1, read as the reverse complement.
TTGTGATCTTCCTGCATGCAGTGCCCTATCCCTGATACCGGGATGTGTGCAAGAAGATCACAACACCCCCGGTATCAGGAATAGGGCACTGTGTGCAGGAAGATCACAACACCCCCAGTATCAGGAATAGGGCACTGTGTGCAGGAAGATCACAACACCCCTGGTATTAGGGATAGGGCATTGTGTGCAGGAAGATCACAACACTCCTGGTATTAATAGGGATAGGGCACTGTGTGCAGGAAGATCACAATACCCCTGGTATCAGGGTTAGGGCACAAGTTCTAGTCACATTGACTGATCACATTACTTGTTTTGTCAAGCTACCAACTGTTTCCATTTCCCATCCCCCATATACTGTCAGTAGGAAACTTGGTAACATGAATAAATAAGAGGGCAGCCAATAGGAATACATATTCATTCCTAAACTGACCTTAACTGACCTGAAAAGTGTCAAATTGTATCATTTTAAGTTAGTGCGCACTAACTCCCAGTTAGTGCGCACTAACTCCTGTTAGTGCGCACTAACTCGAGTTAGTGCGCACTAATCGGAAAAAACGATTTTTAACGATTTTTTAACTAAAAAATCGTGCCTAAGACGATTTTCTTGCCCTGCCACACGATTTCTATCGTTAAGACGATATGGAAAACGATTCACATCCCTAATACAGAAGACATAATGGTAGATAATAATAGTTGCTACATATATATAAAAAGTTTACATGTTTCCAAAGGATCAGCCTTTGCTATCACGTCAGAAGCACACTCTCTCTCTCTCTCTCTCTGCTATTATTCATTATACACTTAGGGGTAAATTTTTAAAGGACTGCGTGGGCGCCGATTTTATAACATGCGCATGTCGCCACGCACATGTTATAAAATCTGATACACGCTTTTTTAACTCACACACAGTGATGTGTTGCCACACACATGCTATAAAATCCGATACCCACTTTTTTAACTCACACACAGTGATGTGTCGCCACACGCATGCTATAAAATCTGATACCTGCTTTTTTAACTCATACCCAGTGATGTGATAAGGCCTTTGCCCAGTTCCCTCCCAATCCACTCCAATTTAAAAAGGTTTGGATAAGTTCATGGAGGAGAAGTCCATTAACTGCTATTAATCAAGTTTACTTAGGGAATAGCCACTGCTATTATTTATTTGTTTATTTGGCACTTTCATATACCGATATTCATGTAACAAGTTACAAATCACCTCGGTTTACATTATAACAATAACCATTGCAAAAGGATGCATTACATTAAACAGGGGAGAACAAAACTTGGATCCAACAAAATGGGATTAACAAAGAGATAACTGGGATAGGGTATTGCAGAGGAGAAACATTTGATAGCTCGTCTGTACTCAGAGCGGCTTGCTAGTGATGAATTTCTACTAACAACGCTGCCTGAAATGTTCAAGGGTCATCAGAGTTAGGCAAAGGCTTCGCTAAACAACCATGTCTTTAGTCTTTTCTTAAAGGTGTTTGGGCATTGTTCTAGTCGAAGCTCCGGAGGGAGGGAGTTCCATTGCGTTGGTCCAGATGTGGAAAGGGCTCTCTTCCTTAATGAGGATTTATTGGGGTGGGCCAGCAAGGTGTCTCTATACGCTGACCTCACCGGTCTGGAGGGCATGTGAGGTTGAAGTGGGAACTTAAGATCCAGGGGGGTGATATTGTGAATGGCTTTATGGATGATCGTTAGAACTTTGTATAAGATTCTGAATTTGATTGGGAGCCAGTGCAGGTTCCGCAGGATGGGTGTAATATGGTCTCTTTTATTGGTCTTGGTCAGAATCCTTGCTGAAGTGTTTTGTAGGGTTTGATGGTATTAGCTGGGAGGCCGAAGAGTAGGGAGTTGCAATAGTCTAATTTTGAGAAAATGATAGCTTGGAGCATTGTTTGAAAGTCATGGAAATGGAGGAGAGGTCTCAATCGTTTTAAGACTTGATGTTTAAAAAAGCAGTCCTTGGTGGTGGTGTTGATGAAACTTTTGCAGTTCAGTTGGTTATCCATGATGACTCCTAGGTTTCTGACTTGGGGGGAGAAGCATGGTTGATTAGCAGGGAGTGTGTTGGACAATGAGTAATTTCCTTCTTGGGTGATGAGGAGGATCTCAGTCTTCTTGGTATTTAGGATCAGGTGAAGGGCTGTTAGAAGGTTGTTTATGGATTGAAGACATGTGTTCCAGTATTCCAAGGTTTTAGAGAGGGATTCAGTGATCGGTAATAAAATCTGAACATCATCTGCGTATATAATGAGTTAGATTTAGTTTGGTGAGGAGTTGGCAAAGCGGTAACAGGTAGATGTTGAACAGGGTTGGGGATAGAGAGGATCCTTGTGGGACTCCCAAGGTGGCACTGATGGGGTGTGATTCACTGTTGTTGATTTTGACCTTGTAATATCTATTTTGAAGGAAGTACTTGAACCAGTTGAGAGCGGTGCCTTTGATGCCGATGTCCGCAAGTTGATCTATGAGAATAGCGTGGTTCATCGTATCAAATGCCGCCGATAGATCTAGGAGAATGAGCAGGCATGGTTGTTTTTTGTCGAGATTCAGGAGGATGGAGTCTGTTAATGAGATTAATAGGGATTTGGTATTTCTGGCTTTACAGAAGCCGAATTGCGATGGGGAGAGCAGTTTGTTGTTGTCCAGGAATTCCGAGAGTTGCTTGTTTACTATTCTTTCCAAAATTTTGGAAATGAACGGCAGGTTTGCTATGGGGCGGAAGTTAGCCGGGTCGTCTGGAGATAGATTTGTTTTTTTCAGTAGAGGTTTGAGGATGGCCAGTTTGAGAGGGTCAGGGACTAGACCTTGAGATAGCAAGCAATTGATGATCTCTGCAATAGGTTTGCCGATGGCTTCAGGGATGGTGATGAGCAGGTTGGTTGGGATCGCATCCATTGGGTGAGATGCCGGTTTGATCTTCTTTAGCACGTTTTCGATTTCTAGAGATGAGGTAGGCTCGAAGGATTCCAGGATTGTGGTCCGAGGTAAAGACATCGAGCTAGAGTATCGTGGACGGAGGTCCAAATTATCCATCCGGGAGGCAATGAGATTTGTGATTTATTACTAGCAACAGTAGCATGGGATCTTCTTAGTGTTTGGGTAATTGCCAGGTTCTTGTGGCCTGGATTGGCCACTGTTGTAAACAGGATGCTGGGCTTGATGGACCCTTGGTCTGACCCAGCATGGCAATTTCTTATGGTCTTATGTTCTTATGAGCTCCTCTGGATGTGTAAGGAAATGTTGCAGCTGGAACTAGAAGCAGCAATTTTCTGGTCCAGCAATAGCATCTCTACTGATCAAGCAGGAGGTCACTCTCAGTGCTCTCACTTCCTTGTGGCAGCTGAAGGGTAAATTCTGTGGCAATTAAGTGGCACATTTGTATGGATTAGCATATTAAATAATGTAAATTTGTATTATACTTTATAAAGATAAAGATTTTCTCTGACATTATGTTTGTATCCAGATAATTTATTTTGTTCTTTTTTTTTTGGAGAGAAGGGATTTTAGTGATCAGTGCTTGGAAGGGAAGGAATATAGAGAATAGGAATATAGAAGGGGGATAGGAGATGGAGGGTGGTTGGAGGGAATGAGAGGAAGGGAAATCCAGAAGTAAAGGGAAGGAGGGCTCATAGGGTCATTAAAACATGGCTATTCAAACAAGCCTTCCAAGAGTTGTTAACCCACTGATCTTAACCTACTAATTATATACCAGGGTAAAGTATATTGTTGATTTTATTATCTCTGCTCTTACCATACTGCTTCTCTAGCTGTATAAATTTTATGATTATTTAGTTTACTATTTTATTTTATTTATATTATGAAACTATGTATTTACTTTCTTTTCTCTTTGGAAATGCAAATATTTTTAAATGATATAGTCTCATGAAACATTGGTATATAAAAATTATTAAATAATAATAATAGAGGGGGCAGGAGAAAGAAACGGATCCTTGATCAGAAGAGAGAGGATGGAGTCATTGGAAAAAAGCTTCATTTGCCCTTCCAGATCTCCCGCCGGAGCAGGATTCTTTTTTGTAGGGAAAAAGGATGGCTCCCTCCGGCCGTGCATAGATTACTGCGGCTTAAATGAAATTACACAAAAAGACTGCTACCCCCTGCCACTAATATCTGAACTCTTTGACAGGCTCCAGGGGGCCAAGATATTTACCAAATTGGACCTCAGAGGGGCTTATAATTTGGTCAGGATACACCAGGGCGATGAATGGAAAACCACATTTAACACCCATGACAGCCATTTTGAATATCTGGTCGTGCCCTTTGTTCTCTGCAACGCTCCAGTGGTGTCCCAGAATATAATGAACGAAATCTTCAGAGACATGCTCTACAGTTGTGTCGTGGTCTATTTAGACGACATCCTGGTTTTCTTGCAGGAGCTCCAGAGCCACCAGCAGGATGTTGCCCACGTTCTGCAACGCTTAAGGCACAATCAGTTGTACGCAAAGCTGGAGAAATCTTCTTTCCACAAGGAGTCCGTCCCTTTTCTGGGCTATGTGGTCTCTAGCCAGGGGTTCCAGATGGATCCACAAAAGACTAAGAGCATCCGGGAGTGGCCCCAACACATGGGTCTTAAAGCACTCCGAAGATTTCTGGGCTTTACCAATTACTACAGGTCATTCATCAATCACTATTTGTCATTAACCGCCCCACTCACAGCTATGAAACGAAAAGGAGCCAATCACTCTGTGTGATCACCCGAGGACATCTCCGCCTTCCAGAAGCTTAAAGAGGCGTTTTTGCAAGAGCCATGCTTGCGCCATCTTGATCCCCGACAACCAGGGCCGGCGGAAGCACTAGGCGAACTAGGCGGTCGCCTAGGGCGCCAGCTTCCCGGGGGCGGCATTGCCCCGGTAAAATTAAGAGAGCCGCGCTCAGCCGCTGCCCCGGTAAAATGAAAAGAGCTGCATTAAGCCGCCGCCCCCCCGATAAAAATAAAAGAGCCGCTGCCGGCAGCCCGCCCCAAAAGACCCATCTGACCTCCCCCAGAGGTTCGCGTGCTCCCGATCTCTCCCGCTGCTCTTTCTTCCCTGCTGCCGTTGCCGCCGGGCTATCAGCACGTTCAAGCCCAGCGGGAACGGCAGCGGTGCAAAAAAAAAAGCTGTGGCATCCGCGGCTGGCCTTTTCTTCTTCCCGCGCGCTTGACCCCCCCCCCCGTGACCCGGAACAGGAAGTGATGCGCGGGAAGGAGAAAGAGCTGTGCTGCATGAAAAAAATAGCGGCGACAGCAGCATCGGCCCCCGAGCAATTGAAGCAGCCGGTAATCGGGAAAGGAGACAGCAACGTGAGCCTCCCGCGGCCGATGGGATTCTTCCTTCTTGGCCTGCGGGGGCTGGAGGAGGAGGAACAGCTACTGTTTGTGCTCGGGGGGGGGGGGGGGAGGAAGTGAGTGAGAGAAAGAGAGAGAAGCAGCCAGCCTGCCTGTGTGTGATTGAGAGCCTGTGTGTAAGTGAGAGAATGTATTTGATCGAGAGCATGTGTGTGTGATTGAGAGAAACTGGTCAGAGAGCTGATGTATGTGTATATGTGAGAGACAATGAAAGTGATTGCTCAAGGAGATGACTGATGTGTGAGAGTGTGAGACAGTCAGGGATGTGACTGATGTGTGTGTGTGTGTGTGTGAAAGAGAGAAAAAGCATGGAAGTGAGAACTCTGGGTACATGAGAAAGCATGGGAGTAAGAAGCCTGGTGTTGTGGGGGTGTGTGTGAAAGAAAGCATGGGAGTGAGAAGCCTGATTATGTGAGAGAGAGCATGGGAGTGGGAAGCCTGTGTGTGTGTGCATGTATGAGAGAGAGACTGGTTGGTAAGGTGACGGTGTGACTGGTGTGTATGTGAATGTGATTCAGGGAATGAGAAGTCTGTGCACCTGGAGAGCGAGCATGGAAATGAGAGAGAGACTGGTGTATATGTGTGTAACAGAGAGAAAGTGATTATGGGAATGAGAAGTCTGTGCATGTGAAGAGAGTGAGCATGGGAGTGAGAACCTGGGTGTGTGTGAGACACAGCATGGGAGGGAGAAGCCTGTATATGTAAGACAGAACAGGTGACTGGTGTGTGTTTGTGTGTATGTGAGAGAGAGAAAGAAAGTGATTATGGGAATGAGAAGCCTGTGCATGTGAAGAGTGAGCATGGGAGTGAGAACCTGGGTGTGTGTGAGACACAGCATGGGAGGGAGAAGCCTGTATATGTAAGACAGAACAGGTGACTGGTGTGTGTTTGTGTGTATGTGAGAGAGAGAAAGAAAGTGATTATGGGAATGAGAAGCCTGTGCATGTGAAGAGTGAGCATGGGAGTGAGAAAGCTGGGAGTGTGTGAGATACAGCATGGGAGTGAGAAGCCTGTATATCTGAAAGAGAACTTGGAGTGGGAAGCCTGTGTGTGTGTATGCATGAGAGAGATCAGGTGACTGGTGTGTGTGTTTGTGTATGTGTGTGAGAGAAAGAAAGTGATTATGGGAATGAGAAGCCTGTGCATGTGGAGAGAACAAGCATGGGAGTGAGAGACTGGTGAGTGTGTGTGAGAAAGAGAAAGTGATTATGAGAGTGAGAAGCCCATATATGTAAGTGGAACACGGGAGTGGGAAGCCTGTGTGTGTATGGCATGAGAGAAACTGTTCAGGAAGGTGACTGGTGTGTTTGTCAAAGACTGTTTGGGAGATGATTGGTGTGTGAGAGACAGAAACTGGTCATGGGGGCATGACTGATATGGTGTGTGTGTGAGAGACATGGGCCCTAAGGAAGAGGACCATGAGTATAGAGCTTAGCCACTACTGCTGCTTCTGGTGTGTACTACAGCCTGCATGGAAGAGGAGTAAGAGAGCTGCTGGAGGGGGTAAGTAAAGATGGCTTTTTAAGTTTATTTTTCTTGATTGACTGCCATTTTAATTATTTAATATTATGTGATGTGTCTGCTTTTTTTGTTTGAGCAACAAGTATAGCTTTGGTTTATGTTATTTTATTTATTTTATTTATTTATTTATAAAAGAGTTTCTATACCGTCGATAAGACAAATCATCTCAATGGTTTACATGGCATAAAAATGTCAAATAAGTGTTCTGTTATAAATACAGACTTCGTTATTTTCATTAATGCACAATGTAAGTTAATTGTGTGTGGAGGCGGGGGGGGGGGGGGGGGGGGGGGGGCGGCATAGCTGACGTTTCGCCTAGGGTGCCTAATACCCTTGCACCGGCCCTGCTGACAACCTTTCATCGTCGAAGTAGACACCTCCGATGTCGGTGTCAGTGCAATCCTCAGCCAGCATTCTTCTAACCACACCTTGCACCCATGCTCGTTCTTCTCCTGATGCTTCTCCCCGGCAGAGTGAAATTATGGAATCGGGGACAAGGAATTGCTGGCAATCAAACTAGCCTTTGAAGAGTGGCACCCCTGGCTCAAGGGAGCACAGCACCAAATAATAGTATATACCAACCACAAGAACCTCGAGTACCTACACTATGCTCAATGCCTTAACCACAGGCAGGCCCGCTGGTCTTTTTTTTTTTACTCAATTCAATTTCTTACTTCGATACTGGCCAGCCAATAAGAACATCCGAGCCGATGCCCTCTCTCATTCGTTCACCACAGATGATGTTCCAGATGTCCCTCGGCACATCATTGACCCGACTAAAGTACTCCTCTCCACCACACTCACAGTATCCACTGGGAAGACTGTGGTCCCACGACCCCTTTGTAAAAAAAATCCTCCGCTGGGCGCACGACTCCTTACTCTCTGGTTATCCCAGACAAGCTAGAACACTCTCCAGACTCCAGAGATTCTATTGGTGGCCAACCATGAGGAAGGATGCCCAAGCATATGTGGAATCATGTCCCACTTGCGCCCATCAGAAGCCACCAACAGGCCATCCTTGGGGTCTCTTACGACCTCTTCTTGCACCTAGTGAGCCGTGGCCACACATAGCCACAGATTTCATTGTGGACCTACCCCTTTCCAGTGGCAATAATACTAATTTTGGAAGATGGATCACTTCGTGGTGCTACCTGGTCTTCCTTCTGTCCCAGAGCTAGCTAAACTATTTATTCCCCACATCTTCCGCCTGCACGGGCTCCCTAGACACATACTTTCGGAACAGGGCGTTCAATTCATGGCCAGGTTTTGGAGATTGCTGTGTAAAAAATTCGATATTGCCCTGGACCTCACATCGGCCTATCACCCTCAGGCCAATGGACAGACAGAAAAATTTGGACAGACAGAAAAATTTTAGACCCAGCGTAGCGCCGCGCGCCGAGCGTCGCGCGCCGAAGGTGCGCGACAAAGGGGCTGGCCCCTTTGTGCGCCCCTTCGTGCGAACCTTCATCCTCCACGTCAAAGTGAGAAGAATCCCAACAGTGTGGTCCAATACAGCTGCCTGAGGCCCTCCTAACCTACTCACCCTCCTGAGGCCTAGAAATACTGCACTGGCTACAAGAAAACTGCAAAGTAGTGTCTCTTCCTTAGAGGTTTCACATACGAGTACTGTACATCATCCTAATAGTAAGAGGTACTATACATCCTGCACTGTATAACCTTTATAGTATAACCTGACTCTCATAGCATTGCATACTCTGCTCTGACTAACTAGCATACACACACCTCCTAAATCTTACAACCTGCACCCCACCCCCCCCACCTTATATCCTAAACTGTATTAACTGCATTGTACAACCTGCACGGAGTATTACCTGCACTGTCTATCAACATTGTTTAATCTGCATTAACCCATATCGTCTAATCTGCACTTATCTGCTTTGCTGGTGTTCCAACTGTATCATCTGCGCTATCCACACTGTTTAACCTAAATTGTCTATTCTGTATCAATCTGCTTTGTCCAATCCGTACTGTTTAATCTGCATTGTGCTCTTTCCCTCAGCAACACACACTGAAACCTCAATCCCGTCCGTGTTGGCCTACTCCCACGCTGTCTCCTCCTGCCTACCCCTCTCCCCCTCACCCCCTTCCCTCCTCAACCACAATGACCACACAACACATCCGCCGCATTCACCTCCCCCACAACAGACGCCCCCATTTCCTCCCCCTCCGACCACCCCCCTCTTACAAGTCCCTCCTCCCCATCCTCTCGACCCCCCTCAACCAATTTCTAGGACTCACTACCCTCTCCATCATTTTGTTCAATGCCCAATCACTCTCTAAAAAAACCCCCATTCTAAACGACCTCCTCACTGATGCCAACCCAGACGTCTGTGCGATCACGGAAACCTGGCTCAAAGAAACTGACATAGTCCTCTTGAACCAGCTACCGACTCACTCTTATGAATTCTTATCCATTCCAAGACCTAAGAAAAAAGGAGGTGGCATCCTCCTAGCCTTCAAGAAACACCTCAACCTCAAACTTACCCACTCCACCTCACCCACCAAACTAGAAATTGGCCTCTTCAAGTCTCCGTCGTTACAGATCTGTCTTATATACGCTCCTCCGGGCTCCATTGAACGGGATCCCTCCCCCTTAATCGAATTCCTATCCGCCAACATCAACTTTGAAATACCTTCCATCATACTAGGGGATTTCAATCTCCATGTTGATGCCTCCCCCCTTACCCCCTCTTGTGAGACATTCCTCACGGCACTCCAAGCATTAGGCCTTAGACAAATCGTTGCCTCCCCCACCCATCAAGCTGGACACTCCCTAGACCTTATATTCATCAACCATTGCTTCCTTCCTTCCCACCCCCCCACCTGCTCTCCGGTACCCTGGTCGGACCACTACCTCATAGAAGCTTTACTCACTCTTAACTTCCCCACTACCCACACCTCTACAAACAACACCACCATTACCTTTAGGAAACCCTGCTCAGGAGATGAACTAGCTCTTGCTATCTCCAATGCCTCCACTAACCTTGACTGCTCCAGTCCAGAAACTGCCATCACATCCTGGTTCAGCATAACCCTTGAAATCGCTGACAATCTATGTCCCATCTCTAGGCGCAAACTACCCCAATCCACAAAAAACCAACAACCATGGTACACGACAGAATTAAGATCCCTAAAAAATACCCTTAGGCAGCGAGAGAGAATCTGGCGTAAAGCCCCCTCACCCCAACTCGCCTCAAGCTACAAACCGCCCTCCACCATTATAGAATAACCACCCTCAAAACTAAACGAGACTTCTATGCCTCCAAGATCCACCAGTACATGTACAACCCGAAAGCCCTCTTCAATTATGTTGCCAACCTCACCAAGTCCGCCCAGCCTGCTATCCCTGAAAACGAAGCCACCGCAAGAGTGAAGAAATCGCCCAATATTTCCTCGCAAAAATCGCCAACATCCTCTGCAGATTTCAACACCCATCTCCCTCAACCCCTCCTTCCCCCCCGCTTCAACCTTCCCCTCTACACCCACACCTTCCATGGTACACTCTACACCTTCCCCCCCCGCTTCAACCTTCCCCCTCTACACCCACCCTCCAAACCCTCGACCTGACTTCCTCTAAAGAAGTGGAATCTATCCTTAGAAAACTCAAACCCGCATCTCACCCTTCAGATACCATTCCCACAAAATCCCTCCTCTCCATCCCTAATTCCATCTCCAAACCTATTGCAGACATTATAAACTCCTCCCTCTCTTCAGGCTCTGTCCCAGATGCCCTCAAACAAGCAATCGTTAAGCCCCTCCTAAAAAACCTCCATTAGACCCCAAAGACCCCCGCCAACTTCCGCCCTATCTCTAACCTGCCCTTCCTCTCCAAAATTTTGGAAAAGATTGTGAACATCCAACTTACTGAATATCTTGAAGACAATAATATACTGCATCCTGCCCAATACGGCTTCCGTAAGTACCTCAATACCGAAACACTCCTCCTCTCTCTCACGGACCACCTGCTCATAGGCATGGGCCAAGGCAATTGTTACCTCCTCGCCCTCCTCGACATCTCAGCTGCCTTTGATACTATCAATCATAACCTCCTCATCAACCGTTTAACCGAAATAGGCATCTCAGGCCTAGCCCTGCTATGGTTCAAATCCTATTTATCTAACAGAAAGTTCTCTGTCAAGATAGGAAACGCCAATTCCACACTCTACCCCCTGTCCCAAGGTGTCCCCCAAGGCTCCTCCCTCTCCTCTACCCTTTTCAATATTTATCTCACACCCCTATGCCAACTCCTCACAGACCTTGGCCTCAAATTCTACCTCTATGCTGACGATGTGCAAATCATCATTCCCATCCACAACTCTCTCTCAGATGCCCTTGCATTCTGGAACACATGTCTTGCCAACATAAACGATTTCCTCACCAACATCCACCTCGCCCTAAACTCCGCTAAAACAGAACTGCTCCTTATCTCTCCCCACTTCCCTCCCAAACCCCTGATCGCTAACGACCCAGCTTTCAACACCATCACGTCCCAACCCACTGTAAGAGACCTTGGGGTAATTCTTGATCAACAACTCAATCTAAAAAAACAGATCAACTCCATCCTCAAAGAAGGTTTCTTCAAGCTCAGTATTCTGAAGAAACTCAGACCCCTCCTCCACTATCATGATTTCCGTACTGTCGTCCAAGCTACCCTTTCCTCAAAGCTTGACTACTGTAATGCCCTCCTCCTCGGCCTACCCTCCTCCACTACCAAACCCTTACAAATATTCCAAAATGCAATCGCCAGGGTCATCACCAACTCTCGGAAAGCTGATCACATCACCCCCATACTCAAAGAACTCCACTGGCTCCCTATTGCATCCCGTATTCTCTTCAAAATTTTAACTATAGTACACAAATCCATCCACTCTCACAATTCTAACTGGCTTGATGAACCCTTTCGTCCTATACGCTCTGTACGACCCATTCGATCAGTCAACATAGGCACCCTCTCCATCCCCCCTTTGAAAAAAGCCCACCTCTCCACCACTAGAGACCGCGCCCTATCCATTGCAGGCCCCAAACAATGGAACGCCCTCCCCACCACGCTCAGGCTTGAGCCATGTTATTCCAAGTTCAGAAAAAAACTTAAAACGTGGCTCTTCCGTCAAGCCTACCCTGATTAATCCCTACCTCCCCCCCCCCCACCTTCCAGTTCTTACCTTCTGATCTTACTTGTATATAGACTCCAGTTAGTAACCTGCTTAAGCCTTTATATATAAGCCTTTATTTATAGACCTGTATATATATATATACCTGTAAATAGCCTGTTACAGTTGTTTGATTGCTTTAATTTCTTTGCCCTCTGCTCTATGTATATTCCTCCCTGTTTCCCCTCCCCGTTGATTGTAATTTCAGCCTTTCAGTTACAATGTGAACCGGTATGATGTATGCTTACTAATGCCGGTATATAAATGTTTCAAATAAATAAAATAAATAAAAGACTAATCGCACCCTGAAGCAGTTCCTTCGGGCATATGTGAACTCTCGGCAGAATGTCTGGTCTGACTATTTGCAGTGGGCCGAGTTCGCCTTGAACTCTCATCAGTCTGCATCCACCAGGTCATCACCCTTCCAAGTAGTGTACGGACGCCAGCCTCTGCCTCCTTTTCCAATTCCTCTGTCTGTACCTTCTCCGACAGCACAAGCCTCTGCACAAGAACTCCATCAACTTTGGGAGCACACCAAACAACTTCTCCAGCAAGCCGCCTTGAAATCAAAGAAGTTTTATGATGTCCATCATCGGGCAGCTCCTCAGTTGAATCCCGGAGACAAGGTGTGGCTCAACACCCACTTTATTCGTCTAAAGCTACCTTCAGCCCGCTTCGCTCCCAGATACATCGAGCCGATTCAAGATTCATAACGCCTTCCACATCTCGCTATTAAAACCACTCATTCTATCAGAATTCTCCAAGAAACCTCCTGAAGACATCTTGGACATAAAGAAGCGTGGGAAGCGTTGGTATCTGATTTCGTGGGAAGGATTTGGCCCCGAAGAAAATAGCTGGGAGCCTGGAATCAATATTATTGACAAGGAGTTGATCAAACAATTTCATACCTCTCATCCAAGAAAGCCAAAACCCCCGGGGAGGGGCCCTAAGAAGGGGGGTACTATTACGCCCGTCAGGCGCAGACGGCTCCAACCGCTGTTGCTCACCTCTTTCTTCACATCCCTGATTCCATTGGGAAGACTTGTGGCCTTAGCCAGCCACCGCTGGCCTGCCTACCGCTTCCAGACCTCCCAGGGCGGCACGGATGCCGCCGACAGCCATCGTGCCTTTGGAATCACTTAGGCGCACATGCACATGGGCCAGTCTTAAGCACGTCATGGCGGGAACCTCAGGGGCGTCCCCTCTGGATGATATCAATCCTCCTGCATATTTAACTGGCTGGCCCTGCCTACCTACAATTTGGCAATGAGTTACCTCTTGCTAATTCCACTTCACTCACTGAAGGACCCTTCATTCCAGCTTCTACTTCTGTGGCGTGAGACGTCCTGGGTACCCGCACCTCAGGGGCCTCTCCTTCATCTCCGGCTATCCGCTCCTCGGAGGGCCTAACTCCTTGGACTTCTGCCTGCCCCGTTACCCGGGGCTACCCTGGAACCATCGCTAATCCTGCCATGAGTACTCCGCTCTGTGGACCATTACCTTGTCTTCTGAGGACCTCTCCAGTATACCCCGTTCTGCGGACCATTACCATCTCTATTGAGGATCCCTCAGGTGTACCCCGCTCCGCGGACCATTACCATCTCTACTGAGGACCACTCCAGTGTACCCCCCGCTGTGGACCATTTCCATCTCTACAGAGGACTTCATTGGTGTACCCCACTTTGCGGACCATTACCATCTCTACAGAGAACTTCATTGGTGTACCCCGCTCTGCAGACCATTACCACCTGTTCTAAGGTATCCTCCTTGGGTATTCCCCATTCCACTGACCAGTGGTTTCTCAGCATCTGAGAGACTTTCTCTGGCACACCCCGCTCCGTGGGTAGTGCTGCTCTTTCTCTTTAATAAACACAGACTTGTACTGTGTCTGACGTCAGCTGAGACCTCGCCTCCCGATGGTGAGGCTCACGGGGATCCTCCCCATGGGCGGTACCATCTCTCACCTTGGCCCAGGGCCCACACACTCACTAATCCTAACAGTACCTAGTGGTGATAAACAGTGCACATCATCTGTAGCTCCCACATGGGTAGTAAAACCCAAGCCTCTTATTTTCCTCTGAAAAGCTCTGAACCTCCCCAGTTATTTAGTATACTCCTTTTAGTAAGGAAAACTAAGGGATCCTTAAACAAATATTCTCCAATGAGCAGCTTTACAGTGTCAACTAGGGGTGTGCATTCGTTTTGAACTTAAATGTAAAACACAACTTTTTTTTTTTTTTTAAACTTAAAAAAGTGATGAGGCGAAAACGATCGGATTTCCAACTTATTCAACATAGCTATGTTGAATAAGTTGGAAATCGCGATTGTTGATCCTAAATAAAAATTTAAACCCCTCACCCTCCTTAATCCCCCCCCCAAGACTTACCAAAACTCCCTGGTGGTACAGCAGGGAGTCAGGACGCCATTTCTGAACTCCTTTGCGAGGAGCACGTGACGTCGGCGTCACGTCGGAGTGACGCGGCGTCACGTGATTCCCCGCGCGATCGCTCCAGGACCCTCGTTGGGTCCTGACCCCCCAAGCTGGCCAAAAGTTCCTTTTGGGTGCAACGAGGGTCCCGGAGCGATCGCGCGGGGAATCACGTGATGCCGCGTCACTCCGACGTGACGCCGACGTCACGTGCTCCTCGCAAAGGAGTTCAGAAATGGCGTCCTGACTCCCTGCTGTACCACCAGGGAGTTTTGGTAAGTCTTGGGGGGGGGGGGATTAAGGAGGGTGAGGGGTTTAAATTTTTATTTGCACGTATGGACATAGACTCAACTTATGGAATTCTCCATATGTCCATATTGACCGCAAATGGGACCCCCTTTCGACTTATGGACTTATGAACATAAACTTTTGCTCTGCACATCCCTAGTGTCTACTATTATTTATTTTACATTCTGCTTTTTGGCACTTCAAAGCAGATTACATTCAGGTACTGTAGATATTTCTCTATCCTCAGAGGGCTTACAATCCAAAGTTGTCCCTGAGGCAATGGAGGGTAAACTGACTTGCCCAAGATCACAAGGAGTGGCAGTGGGATTTGAACATTGGTTTGTAGCTGGCTGCTCTAACCACTAGGCTACTTCTTCACTCTACTCCACTATCATTATGAAGAAACATTATCATTATGAAGCCCACCTCCCCTCTTTCTCCTTTCTCTATTTCTGTGGATAACACAATTGTCATCCCTGTCCCATCAGCCTGTAACCTTGGAGTCCTCTTCAACTCCCCTCTCTCCTTCTTTATGCATATCCAAAACATTGCTAAAACTTGTCGTTTCTTTCTTCATAACATTGCCAAAATCTATCCTTTCCTTTCTGAACACACTACTAGAAGCCTTATCCACTCTCTCATCTCCACTTAGACTATTGCAATCTGCTCCTCACAAGTCTCCTGGAAAACCGTCATTCTCCACTGCAATCTGTCTTAAATTCAGCTGCACAAGTTATCTTTCACCAAATTCGCTATGCTCACTTAACCCCTCTTCTGAATTCACTACATTGGCTCCCTTTCTGCTCTCACATACAATTCAAGCTCCTCTTTCTCACCTACAAATGCCTTCACTCTGCAGCACCTCACTACCTCTCCTCTCTTATCTCTCTCCTCACCCTCCTCGTGAACTCTGCTCATCAGGTAAGACACTCCTATCCGTGCCCTTCTCCTCTACTGCCATTTCCCAACTCTCTGCTTTCCACCTGGCTGTGCTCTGTGCTTGGAATAGTCTTCCTGGACTGGTGCATCATGCTCCTTCTCTTGCCATGTTTAAATCCCATCTAAAGACTCACCTTTTTGAAACCACTTTTAAATATTATGCCTGATTGTCTGCTTTTAGTCTTAACCAACTAAATTTCTTTTCTTTTCTTTTTATCCATTGTCTTGCTTTATGAAATACCCCAAGTCTCTTGTCCTGTATGTTTATCTTATTAGATTGTAAGCTCGATGGAGCAGGGACTGTCTTTTTATGTTTGTACAATGCTGCATATGTCATGTAGCGCTATAGAAATGTTAAGTAGTAGTAGTAAGAGACAACATTGCTTATGCATTCTGGATCCTTTCATTATTTCAATGGCTAAAATTGTGTTTCACAATTATTTCTGATTTGGACATCAAGTCGATGGTATTGCCATGGGGTCTCCCTTGGCTGCAAGCATTGTCAACTTATATGTTGCCATTTTTGAAGAACAATTCATATACTGTTCTCAGGGATGGCAACATATTAGATGCTGGGTATGTTATATAGATGGTATTTTTTTCATTTGTGATTCTTCATTGTCAGATTTAGAATCTTTTCATTCATGGATAAACACCTTGGATCATAATCTGCATTTTTCTTTGGCACATCATTTCTGTCAAATATCATTTTTGGATGTACAGCTATATCTTTATGGGACATAACTGATGACTATGATTTATCGCAAGCCAGTAGAAAGAGATATAATCTTCTTCAATTTTAAAGCCATAATTCTTCTCCTCTTAAATTGGGTTTACTGATTAGCCAGTTTTTAAGGATCCATAGGATTTACACAGATGTAGAGGAATATTGGAAACAAGCTGGTATATTGGCTCATCATTTTTATGAATTTGATTAACCTCATAGAGCAATTTAGCATGCATACTAATGTGCTCTCTATTCAGACTGGCAGAGTTTGCTTGAATATAAGTCATGGACAGAATCAACAACTACTGTATGTGTTATTAAATATACCAATAAAGCATCATTTATTGCATCATCTATTAAACGACACTGGCATGTCTTATCTTTACACCCTATTTTTAAAGATTTACCTATTATAGCATATTCCCATGGACCTAACATATGATTAAGTGATACATACTAGACTACAAGATATATCTAATATTGATTTTTTTTCGGTTGAGTATGCTCATAGAGCATGCAGTAGATGTGATTTTTATACTATCACTATTACAGGGTCTTTCTGGAAACATTCAGCTTCACAAACAAGGATTGTTCATAAACATAACACCAACTGTTTATCGACTTTTGTGATTTACATACTGATATATCCCTGTGACAAAATATACATTGGCCGCAGCAGATGTTCCGAACACAGAAGTTGTATCCATACTAAGAAGATGTCAGCGCCTGTTGTACAACACTGCACTGATTTTTTTTTTCATGACTTCTCTCATTTTAAATGCATTGTGTTGGAACATGTAGCTCCTGTATATAATGGAGGAGACAGAGAAGCTTTACATACATAAGATATGCCATATTGGGTCAGACCAAGGATCCATCAAGCCCAGTATCCTGTGTCCAACAGCAGCCAGTCCAAGTCACAAGCACCTGGCAAGTACCCAAACATCAAATAGATTCCATGCTACGAATGCTGGCAAGCAGTGGCTATTCTCTATGGACCTCTCCACCAGGAACTTATCCAAACATTTTTAAACCCAGCTAGCTGCCTTAAGCACATCCTCTGGCAACGAATTCCAGAGCTTAATTGTGTGTTGAGCGAAAAATTTTTTTCTCCTAAATGTTTTAAATGTGCTACGTGCTAACTTGTATTATCTGAATGAGTACTTAATCGGAGAGAATGCAATACAGTGGCACCCATTGGATTGAATGTAGTCCTAGACTGGGTTTCACTTATTTAATTAATTTAAGTTTTTTCTTCAGGACACTGTATTATATGACTGACGATCACTGTATTATATGACAGACGATCTGTAGGTTCTCTCGTCGGGTGGCGAGGCAGAGCAGGAGACGGGACTGGCTGACCCTGGGCACTAGAGACTGATGCGACTGCGGAGGCGGATGAAGAGACGGGAAGAGAAGCTGCATCTTCACCCCTGGAAGTCTGTGGTCCCCCCAGGAGGAGCCCGTAGGGACCCAGACCGCTGGGACTTAGGCGGACCTTTGAGAGGTCAGGGTGACGTTGCAAGGGCTGACTGGAGCTTCGCCCTGGAAGCCCGCGGTCCCCCCGGGAGGAGCCTGTAGGGACCCGGGCCGCTGGGACTTAGGCGGGCCCTTGGAGATGGTAGTCTGGAAGGAGTCCTAGGTCGAGTGCCAGAGGGTCGTCACTCACCAGTCCGAGGTCGCACACCGAAGGATCATCACTTGCCAGTCCGAAGTCACGTACCAGAGAATCACCGCTTGCCAATCCGAAGTCGTACACCAGAGAATCACCGTAGGCCAATCTGAAGTCAGGAACCGGGACATCAAGACGAAGCAGGAACAAGATCCAAAGCTCAAAGAACTCACCGAAGCAAGCAGACTAGTCAGCGCTGGAGGATGTTGCCAAGTCACTGGATGAGCAGAGGAAGCTGCCTTTTATACTTCCCCTGCTCTAGCTGATGGAGAACAGGTGAAGCCATTTAAAGGGATTAGGTCCCTTTAAATTTGTAGAGGAGGCGCGGCTTCGTGCCAAAGGATGGTGGCGGCCATCTTGGATTTCGCCCCCCAGAGGAGAGACGCCACTGGACGCTGCGAGGGGGGAGCAGCACCGGAGGCCGCGCGGGAGCGACGGCCTGAATCAGAGCCCTCCCCCGGGGCTCCCGCGGCGAAGGAACGCCGCAGCCAAGGTAGGGGGCCACGGTCATGGGGCGTCACGGCCGCGGAACACAACATTGGTCTCTTTTTGCAGTCTCTTAATAATGATTGATTCATTTCAGAGAGCATTTGAGGTTTTAAAAATGAATGTACATCTGTCAACTACAAAGACAGCACTCATGAAATTGTGTACAGTGTATGGCATCCTCTGAGGAAGACGCCAGTTCAAAATGCAGCCAGTGTTGGGTTTTATTGAGTTTTGCATATTACTTCTCAAAAAGATATGTTTTTAATTGCAATATAAAAAATTCTTTTTGAAAAAAATCACTGTATATGTGCCAGTGTGGTACAAGATAATTATACTCTAAGGGGTAGATTTTATAATGGATGTGCTGATTTTATAACATGCGTGTGCCAGCATGCGATGCGTGTGCCAGCTTGCGAGGCGCGCAAGGGGGGGCTTTCACACTTTCCATGCGGCGATGCATTCGGCCTTTCCCCGGGTCCCTCCCAGTCCGTTCCAATTAAGAAGCAAACTGGGAGGGAACTTCCATACTCCCTCCCTCTTCCCCTCTCCTCTCCTCTCCTCTCCTCTCCTTCCCACCCCTAAACCCTACCTATCTTTTTTTATTTTTTTATGTTTTATAACTTACTTCAGGTCCCCAGGCTGAAGTAAGTTGCGCATGTCAATCGGCTGCCGGCGAGCAAGTCTTCGGAACAGCAATCAATGGCGCTATCCCGGCCTGCCCCCCCCCCCCACCAGCCTGCCCCTTTGAAGAGGCCTGGCAGTTATACATGTACTGGAGTTTACACGCATGGCCGGGCCTCTTTGAAAATTCACCCGTTGTGCGCAAGGCCCAGCCACACGCGTAAACCCTGGGATTTACGTGCGCAAGGTTTTTAAAAAATCTACCCTTAAAGGCAGCCATTTGCAATTGTAGCTCTTCTATGTGAGCATTTAACAACTGAGCCTATGCTGTTGAATCCACACTTTATTCTGACATTTTTGTAATGTAGATTACCAGTATGGTCCAACTGGGGGAGTGATTGATTCATAGAAACAAAGAAAATGATGACAGAAAAGGACCAAACGGTCCATCCAGTCTGCCCAGCAAGCTTTTGGTAGCATCTGCTACACCATATAAATCATCCCCTTACTTAGTTTCCCAAACTGTCAAAGTCAGGGCCCTTGTTGGTGGCTGTCTGAGTCCCATTCCCTGTCACCTCTTGCTGTTGAAGCAGAGAGCAATGTTGGAGTTGAATCCACAGTATCAGGCATGTTGGTTAAGGGTAGTAATCGCCACACCAGCAAGTTACCCCCATGCTTATTTCTTTTCTCAGACCGTAAAATTCAGTGTCCTTGTTGGTTGCTGTCTGAATCTAATTCCTCTTTTCCTCTTTTTCCCCTGCCATAAATGTTACGCTCGCTGCCCGCGGCAGCCCCGCGATGTGGCCCTCTCACCTCTCTATACATGCTTCGGGCTCCAGCTCCTTGTTGCTAGTGGCGGTGGGCCGCCAGTCCTGACCTCGGACTTCCGCCAGCACCTCCGGCCCTGCTCCTTTTCCCGGGATCTCCAGCCAGGATGCCTCCATCCATCGGGCCTCTCTGCGGGGTTCGCGGAGAGACGCCACTGGTGGCGCTTCGCCCCTCCCTAGGCGCACGTGTGCGCACCAGAGAAACCTTTAAAGGGCCCATGGCGGGAACCTGGCCGCAGACCTGGATGCTGACGTCAGTTCCCTCAGCGCTTAAATGCTGAGGCCTCGCACTGAAGTGTGGCCTTTGCAACAGGTCTCCTTGGTCTCCTGTTCCAAGTTTCCTTGTATTCGTTGCTTCTCCGTGAGCCTTGCTTTGTGTTCCTGTTTCTCCAAGTTCCTGGTTCCTGTTCCGTGTTCATCTTGTCTGTGTGCTGATTGACTTCCTGGTTATGACCACTGCTACGCCTGACCTCACCTGCCTTCTCCGTGCCTTGACCATTGCTACGTCTGACCATGCCTGCCTTCTCCATGCCATGATCATTGCTATGTCTGACCACGCCTGCCTTGACCATTACTACGTCTGACCAAGCCTGTCTTCTCTGGGTTTTGACCATTGCTACATCTGACCATACCTGCCTTCTCTGGGCCTTGACCATTGCTATGTCTGACTACACCTGCCTTCTCTGTGCCTTGACCATTGCTCCGTCTGACCATGCCTGCCTTCACCATGCCTTGACCATTGCTACGTCTGACCATGCCTACCTTCTCCGTGCCTTGACCACTGCTATGAATGACTTCGCCTCAGACTTTCTTGAGTCCAGAGTTCCATGTTGCTTGCTACTCCTTCCAAGTGCTGCCAGCTTCCATTCAAGTTTGATAGTGACGCCTCTGTCCCTATCCTCTGGACACGGACTATTTAGGATTCGGCTTCCCTTTCCTCAGGCACCTTCCTTCTTGTTCCTTGGTGCTTGAGTTCCTGTTCCATATCCCGTCCAGGATAGGACCACGCCATCTGCTGGCTGCTGTCTCTGGGCTGAACCATCATCTACCTGTACTTAACCTTGAGGTCTGCCTAAGTCCTGCCGGCTCCGGCACCCGAAGGTTCAACCTGAGGGGAACGTGGGCTGGTATAGGTGAAGCTCCAGTGGCCTCCAGCTTCAGCTCACTCCGCTTGCTGATGGTGGGGTCCTGTAGGCCCTCGCCTACGGGTTGCGTCAACCCCACCTCAGCCCAAGGATCCACCTTCTATGCAACAATAAAAGCAGAGACATATAATGGAGTTGCTTCAACAGAATGAAGGATTTTTGGTTAAGAGTAGTAACTGCCACAGCAGCAAGTTACCCCCATGCACTCTTTTCTTCATTTCCATCCTCTAGCCTTTAAGGATCCACAGTGTTTATCCAATGCCCCTTTGAAATCTTTCACCATTTTGTCTTCACCGCCTCCTCTGGAAGGACATTCCAGGCTTCCAGCACCCTCTCCATGAAGAAATATTTCCTGATGTTGGTTCTGAGTTGTTCTCCCTGGAGTTTCATTACGTGACCCCCTAGTTCTACTGATTTCTTTCCAACGGAAAAGTTTTGTAGATTGTGCATCGTTAAGACCTTTCAAGCATATGAAGGTCTGTATCATATCTCCGCTGCACCTTCTCTCCTCCAGGGTATACATATTTAGGTCCTTCAACCTCTCCTCATTAGTCATTTGATGGAGAACCCCCACCATTTGTCACGCTCTTTTCTGGACCGCCTCCATCCTGTCTCTGTCCCTTTTGAGAAACAGTCTCCAGAACTGAACACAATACTCCAAATGAGGCCTCACCAAGAACCTGTACAAGGGTTTTATCACTTCCTTTTTCTTACTGGTGGTTATTCCTCATTCTATGCAGCCCAGCATTCTTCTGGCTTTGGCTATTGCCTTGTTACATTGCTTCACCATCTTCAGATGGCTAGACACTATCATCTCAAGGTCCCTCTCTTGCTCCGTGCACAACAGCCCTTCACCTCCCCAAAACATACAGCTCTTTTGGATTACCACACCCCAGATGCATGATTCTGCACTTCTTGCCATTGAATCCCAGCTCACAATCCAACAGGTGTGTTGCAAAATCAATTGCAAAGGTCCATGTAAAACAAACCAGAAAAAAACAATTTAAACAGAAAGAATTCAATAATTCCAAAATGCCAAATGTTTATTGAAATGTCAGGGGACTGGTTTGTTTTATATGGTCCTTTGCAATTGATTTTGCAACACACCTGTTGGATTGTGTTCATATTAGTATGTTTGCCCATCGTTCCACACTTTGTTGTGGATTGAATCCCAGATGTCATATCTTTAACCACCGTTCAACCTTCCTTAAATCACCCCTCATTCTCTCTATTCCTTCTGGCATGTCCACTCTGTTGCAGATTTTAGTTTCATCCACAAAAAGATAAACTTTACCTTCTATTCCTTCTGCAATGTCACTCACAAGGATATTGAACAGGACCAGTCCCAACACCAATACTTGTGGCACTCCGCTTAACACCACTCTCTCCTCACAGTAGGTTACATTTACCATCACACGCTGTCTTCTATCCGTCAACCAGTTTGAAATCCAGGCCTTGGCGCTCACTTCCAAGCTTCTCATTTTATTCACAAGCCTCCTATGCAAGACTGTATCAAAGGCTTTGCTAAAATTCAAGTAGATCACATCGAGGACTCTTCCTTGATCCAATTCCTTAGTCATCCAATCAAAAAAGTCAATCAGATTTGTCTGACAGGAGCTTCCTATAATGAATCCATGCTGCCTCTGGTCCAGCAATTCTTCTGACTGTAAATAGTTCACTATTCTTTCTTCAGCAATATCTCCATTACTTTTCTCAATGCCGAGGTGAGGCTAACCGGCCTGTAGTTTCCAGCCTCCTCTCTGCTCCCACTCTTGTGAAGCAGCACCATCATCGCTCCTCTCCAATCACTCGGCACCACACCCGTTTCCAGGGATCTATTGAACAGGTCATGCAACGGACCCACCAGTAGGGTGTGCATTCGTTTTGAACTTATATGTAAAACGCTACTTTTTTTTTTTTAACCTTAAAAAAGTAATGAGGCGAAAACGATCGGATTTCCAACTTATTCAACATAGCTATGTTGAATACGTTGGAAATCGCGATCGTTGATCCTAAATAAAAATTTAAACCCCTCACCCTCCTTAATCCCCCCAAGACTTACCAAAACTCCCTGGTGGTCCAGCGGGGAGTCAGGAAGCCATTATTCTATTCCTTGCGAGGAGCACGTGACGTCCGCGTCACGTCGGAGTGACGCGGCCGTCACGTGGTCCACCGCGGTCCGCTCCCGGACCCCTCCTTGGACACAAACGGAACTTTTGGCCAGCTTGTGGAAGGCCCCCCCAAGCTGGCCAAAAGTTCCGTTTGTGTCCAACGAGTGGTCCGGGAACGGAACCGCGGTGGACCACGTGACGGCGCGTCACTCCGACGTGACGCGGACGTCACGTGCTCCTCGCAAAGGAATAGAGGAATGGCTTCCTGACTCCCCGCTGGACCACCAGGAATTTTGGTAAGTCTTGGGGGGGGGATTAAGGAGGGTGAGGGGTTTGTTTAAAATTTTTATTTAGAGAACCGGTGCACGTATGGACATAGACTCAACTTATGGAATTCTCCATATGTCCATATTGACCGAAATTGACCCCCCTTTTCGACTTATGGACTTATGAACATAAACTTTTTGTCTGCACATCCCTACCCACCAGCACATCTCTGAGCTTTCTCAGTATCCTGGGATGAACCTCATCAGGCCCCATGGCTTTGCCCACTTTCAGTTTCCTAGCTCTTTCCATACATTCTCTTCTGTAAACAGAGTTTCATCTACTCCACCCCCTCCATTTTCTTGTTAACTAGCGGTGGTCCTTCTCCAGGGTCTTCTTTAGTGAACACCGAACTGAAGTATTTGTTTAATATTTCTGCCACTTCTTCATCTTTCTCCACACATTGATCCTTTTCACTATACCACTTTGGACCTTTCTCCTTTCTCTGATGTATTTGAAAAATGTTTTGTCACCTCGCTTTACCTCTTTGGTAATCCTTTCTTCTGAAAATTGGCCGAACGGGACTGCAGCCAGACACCCCCCCCCTCACCTACCGGCTCGGCCGACTCCGCCTCCTTGGACCCGGGAACCTTGCTTCAGCTGGTGGTCGCAGCCGGCGAGCTGCACCGCGGCCCTCCTGCCAGACTGCCATGCTGATGCCACATGCAGGACTGGCACACCGGCGGCTCCTGCTCTGGCTTCCTCCTGATCCCTGGCTTCCCAGGCACATGTGCGCGCCACCTGACCCCTTTTCAGGGGTCACCACGGGAAGGGCCCAGACTCCTCCTCCCAAACCTGCAGGTATTTAAGGCAGGGCCTGCTTCTCAGGCCTTACTTTGGCTACTCCTGGCTTTAGATCCTATTTGGATACGCTGCCATCGTCTGATACCTGTTTCCTGTCTTCTGCTTCTCCGTGCCAAGACCCTTGCCTGCCTGACTACGAGATGCTCTGCCTGCCAAGGCCCTTGCCTGCCTGACTACGAGATACTCTGCCTGCCAATACCCTTGCCTATCTGACTATAAAATTTGCTGCCTACCCAGATCCTGGCCAGCTTTGCTATGACATACGCTCTCTGCCTACATCCTTGCCTGCAGACTCAAGTTCACCTCTGGCCTGAGACCCCTCGTAAGTCCAGCCAGCCACTGCACCCAAGGGCTCAACCTGCGGGGAACGAAGGCTGGTAGTGGTGAAGGTCCAGAGGGGTCTCGGGTTTCCTATAGCCTCGCCTGCCATCGGAAGGGCCCTCTGGGACTCCTCCCCATTGGTTCCCTACTCCGCCAGCCCAAGGATCCACTCTTGTAATATCTTCCACTTGACTTTTTGCTTTCTTGATTACTTTCTTCATCTCCCTCAGTTTCACCAGATTTTCTTCCTTGTGTTCCTCCATTTGGGATCTTTTATATTTCTTGAATGCTGTTCTTTTTGCTTTTATTTTATCAGCCACCTCCTTTGAGAACCAGATAGGTTTCTTATTTCTCTTGCTTTTTTTTTTTTCTTTATGCATTTTAACAAATTTACAAGATAACATCTTGTGGGAAAAATACAGAGAATACATCCAATACAACCAAAAAGGCAAATATATTCTATGTAATTAACAACATATTCTCTAAATTAAAGTCCACAGAATGTGGAGGTGGAAGACACAACCTCAGGAAAAGTTATTTATAACTAACAAAGCAATTTCACAGTAGCTTTCAGAGAACTATAATACTTTGTGAGGGACATTAAGCACGCATACTGTTCCCTATGGGCATTGTGGGAGTTTTCCCTATAAGGAATCGAGTCAATTGGGGGGGCTCAAAAAATATATATGAATTATTAGCATATTTTATTATGCATTTGCATGGAAATTTGAGGAAAAAAGCTGCCCCCACTACTTGCGGTCTCAGAAGAAGGAAGGCCTTCCTTCTTCTTTGAGTATCTCTGGAGACGTCTGGGAATACTCTTATTCTACAGCCTAAAAATACAACATTTCTATGTCTTAGACTTAACTTAAGCAACCACTCCTTATCTGGCTCTAAAGCCAGGGTAACAAATAAAGTTGCTGGTGAAGCAACCCCTCCCATGGTTTCTGGATTCACAGCTTCTCTTTGTTCCATTGGACCTCTAGCTTTTGGTAAATAAAAGATTTTTGAAAGAGGTGGGATAGCTGATTCCTCAACTTGCAGTACTTCCCGGAGATATTTCTTGAACATCTCTCTGGGGGGAGTTCAAGGGTACTTGCGGGAAGTTTATGCCACCCTCTAACATGTAGGTGAGGAGATTTTGCTAGGCATGCGCACGGACGCAAATACCCATTTCCCCAGTTTGTTCCCAGGTCACCCTGATAAAGGATAGGACTCCCTAAACCCCCCCCCCCAAGCTAGATAACCTCCCTTTTATCCTAATAGCCCTGACCCTTCAAACCCTGCTGACTAGCCCTGATTGTTTTGTTTTAAAACTTAATGCCATTCACACCAGAAGTAAAGTTACTTGGTAGGAGACCCCAGCACGCGCTTGTGTGCGTAAATACTTATGTACATACTTCGGGTTGCAGACCTGGAATGCCCATGTCCCACTTATGCCTCGCCCACACTCTGCCCATGCCTTGCCCCTTTTTTGACTCCCCGATTTGTGCGCATAGCGGGAGATATGCGTGTACTCGGGCGCCTCCTAAAATCCGTGTGGCAGTGTAGGGCTTTTAAAATCTGCCTTTTAATCATTTATAAACGTTTGTTCTAGGTTTGCTGCTTTTACATTTCTCTGAATAGAAGGCAATTCCATTGTAGATTACACTTATGCTGCAATATGGTGAGTTTATTAGCTAGGAGGTTCATTCATCAAGATTTTAAGTAGTACTCTAAGAGCTTCAATAAAATATCCCAAGTTGATTCTTGTGTACAACTATTTATAATGAGAACATTGTGGTAGACCAGTGGGAGTGCAAAATCCTACAATAATTCAGAGCAGCAATTCTGCCATCCCACTGACTTTATCAGTAACCAGCAATTTAGATCTTATTGAACCAGCCCCTCTGTTTTGTACAAGAAGCTAAAGTAGTTCTGAATTTAAATCTATATGAAGAGGAAGAGCCTTGTTATGACCCTGCACCGCAGACTTTCACTTTGGGACAGATTCAGCCATTCAGAAGCCAGAAATGAAGCTTTAATGAATTCAGGAGCAGTTTGTGGACTCCTTGCAGCAGCAGCTGCAAGAAAGACTAAAATCTCTCATAGAAAACGATACATACATTCTTGCTACACTTTGTGATCCGCAGGTGAAAGGGAGTCTGGCCCTTCAGTCCCAGCATCTCACATTCATGCTGGTAGCTAGGTATGTCAAGAGGAGGCCATAGGCAGAGGCATATGGGGATATAGCACAGGAAAGAGTGGCCACCTCAGAGAGTAGTGCAAGCAGGAGCAGAACCATGTCAACTAGCACTTCCTCCCCAATCTCAATACACCAAAGCCACACTGACCACAAAGAACCTTTGCTTCTGGCACAGGCCATAGCTAAAGCAGCTGGCAAGAGAGACCATCGGCCCACTCCAGCAAAGAAGACCCCCAGCATAAATGTCTGTGACATGCTATCTCACAGAGCCCATCGAGGACATGGACTCAGATGTGCTGGCATATTGGACACACAAGTCTTCATTCTGGCCAGACCTAGCCAATGTGGCTCAGCAATAACTTTCCTACCCACCAATCAGTGTGTCCAATGAACGTATCTTCTCAATGGCAGGGGACATCATGAGCCACTCAAGGCTGGCACCAGAATTGATGGGAAAGCTGGTCTTTTTGAAAATCAATCTGAAAAATGATAAAGGAAATGGAATGATTTCCCTATGAGAAACGTTTAAAGAGGTTAGGGCTCTTCAGCTTGGAGAAGAGACAGCTGAGGGGAGATATGATAGAGGCCTATAAAATAATGACTGGAATGGAATGAGTAAATGCGAATCAATTGTTTACTTTTTCAAAAAGTACAAAGACTATGGGAAATTCAATGAAGTTTCTAGGTAATACATTGTCATTTAAGACAAATAAGAAAAAATATTTTTTTTACTCATCACATAATTAAACTCTGGAATTCATTGCTGGAAGGTGTGGTGAAAGCTGTTAGTGTAGCTGGGTTTAAGAAAGGTTTGGACATGTTTCTGGAAAAAAAGTCTAAAGACCATTATTAAGGTGGACTTGGGGAATCCACTGCTTATCCCTTGGATAAGTTGCTTGGAATCTATTGACCTTTTGGGATTCTGCCAGGTACCTGTGTCCTAGATTGGCCTGGAAACAGGATACTGTGCTTGATGGACCTTTGGACTGATTCAGTATGGCATATCTTATGTTCTTATATTCTTAAAAAAAGCCCATCTTGAGAACATCATGGGAAAAGGCAGAAAATCAAATATTTATGTTATATACAATCAGAATTTTATGTATGTTTTTATTTGTACATTGCCTAGTCTCATTGAGGCGATTAATAAATGTGAATAAAAGATAAAGATAAAAGATAATTAATACATATATAAAGACGAGCTTTCTTATAACATATTTTAAACTAATAAATACATTTTAATTCCCTTTTACAATAAGTTTCACAACTTTGCATACACAGATACTGAATCCAGTAGGCCAAACAATTACCAAGTCACTGATTTGATGGAAAGTTACTTGATTAACAAACCTCAGATTTGATTGTTTCAAACTGAAGTAAACTTGCATAATTGTACCCAAACAATGCTATTTTATTGCTGTCATAGCTTTTGGTCTCTAAATCAATTGCATTCAGAAAATAGAAATCTGGTTAAAGCTTTTGATATATTTCAAACTTAGGAGCTCATTTACAAAGCTGCACAAATGTGTACATGTGAGGTAATCAGCTTTTATTGAGGTACAGCTAACTTCGCTAACATACTTTCCGATGCTCTTGGGCTTGGCACTATAAGGACTCACCTGGCCCCAGAGCCTACCACCCAAGCCCCAGGTAAACAAATCGCCAGGATTCTAGTGCGACGTCTCCCCTGTACCTTGAGTGGAGTAAAAATAAAAAGTAAAACTAAATTCCCCTTAGGTCCTACCACCAGAAAAAAGCCCCACCCATTTCAAAAAATACTTCCCCTAACTCCCACCTTCCCCACTCTCCTGGAGCCCCCTCCAAAGATTACCTGCAGTCCCTGGATTCTAGTAGAGGAAGGAACAATCCCTATTTTCTCCTGCATGCTGGCACCAATATTTAAAATAGCGCAGTTTGACCCCTGAGGCTCCTTTGCTTCACCACACAGTGTGGCCAAGGATCATCAGAGGTCAACCGGTACCATTTTGAAAAATGGCGCTGACAGGTCAGAAAGAGAGGGGATTGCATCTGCCCCCACTCGACCCCAGGGACTGCAGTTAGGCTTTGGGAAGATTCAGTGGATGACGTAGAGTGAGAGGTGGCTGGGGTAGATTATTTTTGGAAAGTAAAGGGAGTGAAAGAAAAAACATACAACACCGCTTAAAAACCTGAGTGCCTTCCTCAAGAAAGGTTTATCTTGGGCCTCTTTGGTGGATGGTCCTAGATTCTTTAGTTTGTGGATTCCTTAGGTAGAAACCTCCTTTCTCTTTCTCTCTCTCTCTTACTCTTGTATGGTACTTTATCGTATAAAATACTGTACCTGTTGCATTCATGCTCCTGCCATACACACACCTCCACGTACAAATCTCAACCCATATCTTCCAGTAAATATACACCCAGCAGTTCATACAGGTCTAGATATATAACAATAATCAAACTTTTATTTGTGTAGAATTAAATTACATCCTCAGCCAATTTCTAGCAAGTGAAGGGGATGGTGAGGTGGGTAGGGTATGGTTGAGCCTTCCTTTACTCCACAGACCTTTCCTTCCTGCTGGAGGGGATGGTTTAATAATCTTTGTAACTTCTCAGTCTGCTGCTGTTGCAACTGCAGGAGAACATCATGTTATCGTGTGGCTGAAAAAGAAGAGAAACTATATAAGAAAATAAGACGGGTAACTTTTAAACAGCAGCACATGTGCGCGCGTATGCCGGCTCGCATCCAGAGATGCGGCCAATTTATAATATGCGCGCATGTTATAAAACAGGCTGACAGTGCGTACATGTGCGCACAATTTTATATGGATGCACGCAGATGCCGCCTCTACCATGTAAATGGGGGAATTTTATAAGGGACGTGCGCTGACGCCATACCTTGTTTTCCCAGTTTGTTCTCAGTTCGCCCAGTTTAGGGATAGCACTTCCAAAGCCCCCTAGTTTATTAGTCTCTCTTTCACCCTGTTAGCCCCAACCCTTAAAACCCTGATGACTAGCCTAGATGTTTTTTGCTTTTGTAGTTACACACCATCCATGGCAGTAGGAAAGTTATGCAGCAAGGGACCCTGGTGCGCGCAAGTGTAGGCAGTAATTTACGCGCACGTTTCTTGATCTTCCCCTGACATGCCCACACCCCTCCCCTTTTTCTGAATTTTTTACTTGAGCGGGTACTGGGAGATGCACGCGTACGCGGGCATCTTTTAAATTCCGCATGCTGCTCCCCGGTCCCACTTGTGCGCGTATCTCCCGGCTTTGGCACGTAGGGCTTTTAAAATTCACCTTTACACATGCAGATTCCCCTAAACATCAGGCAAAATGTGAGCTAGAAGTTTTGCTGTGGGGGAAACAACTTTTATCTAAGTTCCTCCCATGATGCTGGAAGCTTTCTGCTGTTCCTGCTCCTACCTCACCATTGGCCATGTCCCCTTGCACTGATGTCATTGTGGGCCAACCATAATAGCGGGTCCGATGCAGAGGGCAGGTCACCTCCACGTGTGTTGCCCCTTTGGGAGCATCTTCGGGAGTAGCTGGGAGGGAGTGGGGGGTTAGAGAATAGATTTTGTGTCCAGTAGTAGGAGTGTTAGCTATTAGTAGCCTGACCTCTTGTGAGAGAAGGAGAAGGGATTAACATTGCTCTTGTATATATTATTGTATTTTATGCTATTGTACTACAAGCCTTTGTTAATTTTTGCTTTATGTGTGTGCACAGTACCAAATACTACTACTACTACTACTTAATATTTCTATAGCACTACATGGCATACGCAGCATTGTACAAACACCGAAAAGACAGTCCCTGCTCAATAGAGCTTATAATCTAACAACATGACATATACAGAATGAAATCTATATTGTCCTCCAAATATACAGAAACAATTGAAACCCTATGCAGCATCCACATAGTGTGGACAGTGCACCGAGAGTCTGTGTTATCATGTGACCAGCAGGCTGGTCTCCCACACACCAAGCGACCGATATAATAAAGCACAAGTTTAACCTGCATTTTAGAGCTTATTTTACTGCATTTTTTCATGCAAACTTGACCTTGGTATTCACAGGGTATTTTGCATGGAAAAAAATGTTAAAACCTGTGCTAAGAGACTAGCATGTGTACATGCAAATTGTAGGGTAATAAACTTATTAGCTATTACCCTGCAATGCAGACAAGCGAGCTAGAGGAAGAACTAGTATACCTGTATTTTTTTACCATAGGAAATTAAACTCCTGGCTCAGGGCTGGAATTAAGCTTCCCATGGCACTTGTAAATATGGGATTCACTATCTCAAGAATGCCCCTTCCTAAAGAAACCAGGAGTGAAGAGAAATGCATTTCACAGCACTGAGAAATGTGGCAAAACAAGAGAAGCAAAGACAAGCAAGCGGGGGAGAAAGCAAATCGAAATAAAAAATATTGTGAGACTGAGAAGGGAGGAAACGATGTGAAGGATGAACGAGTGATAGAAAATGATTGATTTTTTAGAAGTGCAGGAGCGAATCTGGAGAGGGAGGAAACGGTTTATAGAACAGGCTTGTGCTGCCTGCACATTTCAGCTTGTTAGTCCAGGATCCCATGCCCTCTGATTTTTTTTCTCTTCCTATTCCTATCTTGTGCTGCCTGCACATTTCAGCTTGTTAGTCCAGGATCCCATGCCCTCTGATTTTTTTTTCTCTTCCTATTCCTAGCTTATGCTGCCTGCAGATTTCAGATTGTAAGTCTGAGATCCCTTATTGTGTTGTCACACCGCTATTATATGTGCTGTGATTTCTTTTCTCTCTCCATTTCTGGCTCCAAATTTTAGCACAGATTTTCAGTTCAATGGCATGCAAATGACACCTGAGTAAAAAAGAAAATCACACTTTTTAAGTTTATCACTTTTTTTTTTAATTCATGGTGCATTTCTATGCGATTAGCTTAGTGCATCCCAAAGGGCCATGGCTTTCTACCATGTAAATAAAATGAAACTTGTGCTAAAATTTCGCTCCAATTTTAGCATGGATTGTATTATATTGGTCCTTAAATGGACAAAGTAGCCATGCACTACAGATAGTAGGGATGTGAATTTGTTACAAACGATTGCTAAAAATAGAACGAGGTAATTTTCAGTTTGGAAAAACTGAATATAAAATTGATGGAAAAGTACTTTCAGAAATAAGCAGAGGGATTCTCCAGTTTACCTCCTCTGAGCCCCAATGCTCATCTCCCAACAGTCATCTCGATCAAAGTGGGGGCAGATTTGACCTCTGCACAATCAGCCTGGTTGGTTCTGTTGCAGCCATCTTCACGATCAGTAGGGCAATGAGAAAAACAGCAAGACAGGCCCAGTATGCCACAAGGGAAGTTCTAAAGAGGAGGCTTTTAAAAAATGTATTTGGAGGACCATGTTCAACCACTGTGCGGCTCTGCTAGGTAACCGGATTAACTTACCCGGCTAACTAGTGCTGTATAAGTTTATTCAGCTAACTTTATGACAGCCCTGTAGCCCAACCAGAGTTAGCCAGATAAATTAACCGGCTAATTCTGAATATTAGAATTAGCTGGATAACTCATTTCCTCCCCCTTAAGCCCATTTCTCCACCCCCCCCCCCCCCCCGGCTTATCCCACTAAATACTTAGCCAGATAAGTGACTTATCCGGCTAAGTGGGCTTGCTGACGCTAGCTGGATATTAAGCATCTTATCCTTTTCCAGCTAAGTGCCATTTTGAATGCTGGCCTCTTGATTTATATTCTTCTTTCCAGCACAGTTAAAGAGCTTAGGTCCAATTAACACAGTGAATACAGATGATGGGATAAAGCATTTCAATATAAAGTTGCCAGTGCACAGAGCCCAGGAGGTGTGATCTCATTTTCTGTCCAGCTGCTCTATAAGATAGATTTGTAGTGGATGCACATGTTTTTTGTTCTGCAAGTGTTCTTATTTTATCACCACTGTAGTCAGCGCGGAGCCTTAAGCCACAGTTTCTTTGGTCTCACGCTACATCCGAATGAACTCAGAGTGCACGGTTAATGGCTCCGTCAAGAAGGTGACATCAATCAGTCCTCTGAGGCCTGATGTATCAATTCTTTATTGAATGACATTTTTGTCTGTATTCCTCCAGTATGTCCAATCTAGCTGTGCTGTACATGAGAGAAAAAAACGTGTCAAGGGGCTTTTATGCGATAGCTCACTTCCATTATGTGATGATGTAATGTCTTAGTCAGACGGGTACTCTGTCCCTCATTTCCACTGCTTCCTTTGGTTTGCTTTGTATTGTGCAGTTTACAGGTATTAAGAAGCCATGGTAAGCTAGGAGTGGTAGAATGGAAAAATGATGCTTGCTCTTTTTTCAAAGGCTTGTGTTTGTGCAGTAGAAGATTCAGGATATAATGGAGTTAGGTCAAGACAAAGTGTGCAGTGGAGAGATAAGACTGTGCTTCTATTGTTTTTCTACTTTTACATATGTATGCGAGCATCCACAAACTAATATTTAGCATTTTAAGTTGAAGTCAAGATTTCTATGTTTCTTTTCTGCCCACTGAATGCAATGGAATTGGGCTGCAGAAGTGCTTTTTAACATACTTAAATGAGGCAGTGTAATGACTGAAGCAAATGCAAGTAGTTTTTGCTTTGTGTCCATACCTTTTGGTGATGTCCTGATTTAAACATACTCAGATGACTTCTGCCTTATTTCAGAGATTAGTGGCATCTGGAGAGTGACTCTGCATATTGGCCAACTAACAGATTGTAGGTGAGACCTTTTTACTGGACTAATTCAATACATCTGTGACTAGAATTCAATACATCTGTGACTAGATTTCAAGAGCTAGATATCACGCGCACAGGCCACTCTCCTGTGCGCGTGATACAGTATTTTAATTTATTTAAATTAAGCCTGGCGGTAAAAAGAGGCGCTAGGGATACTACAGAGGTGACTTACAGTAAAAAATAACTTTACAGTTCAAAGGGCCTATATCTGATAGTAGGTGAGAAAGCCCTCCATGTACATTCTAAGGCAGGGATGTTGGGTAGACGCTAATTTCTGAAAGTAAAATGTGCGGCTTGGCTGCACATTTTGCTTTCTGAATCGCGCGGGAATACCTAATAGGGCCATCAACATGCATTTGCATGTTGCGGGTGCTATTAGGTTTGGGGGGGTTGGACGCGCGTTTTGGGTGCGCTATTACCCCTTACTGAATAAGGGGTAAAGCTAGCGCGTCCAAAACGCGCGTCGAAATGCCGACTAACAGTGCGCTCCGTTGCGCACTGTACTGTATCAGCCCGTTAATCAGGTAAGTAAGGGGAAAGGATGGGGAGGGGTGTTGACAGAGGTGACTTACAGTAAAAAATAACTTTACAGTTCAAAGGGCCTATATCTGATAGGTGAGAAAGCCCTCCATGTAGTCTAAGGCAGGGATGTTCAAACGGGTCTTCAGGGACCCCAAGCCAGTCGGGTTTTCAGGATATCCCTAATGAATGTGCATGAGAAATATTTGCATACATAGGTGGTAGTGCATGCAAATAAATCTCATGCATGTTCATTAGAGATATCTAGAAAACTTGACTGGCTGGGTAGGGCCCAAGGACTGTTATGATCACCCCGACATCTAAGGCCTACCTGACAACGCAGGGTAACTGCACTGATGAAGGGAGTGTAACACCTCCCCCGTTCTACTTCTGAATGAGTCAGAGACACCTCAGGGAGCTGTGGGGCTGTTATATACCCCAAGGGGCTCCTGGGGTTTCCTTAACAGGGAGGAATGCTTGCTTCAAAGCTTAGGACCTCCTCTTGGGTTTCAGAAATAAAGACACACTCGCTATGGTTTTAGGTGTTCCACAAATAAAGGTGCTTACTGAAGCACTTTATGAGTGATAATAAATTGACAAAAATCAGAGTTCCTGTATGTTATATCCAGAACAAAAATCCAAATCATCATATACATACACATACAGTTCATCAGCAGGTAGGGGCTTCCACTGACTCCATTCCCCCTATCAGACTACTTCCAGTGATCTTCCTATACGTACAGACTCCCCCTTTTGATAGCTCAGACAATTATTTAGATTGTAAAGTAGACAGGACCAGGATCTGGGTGTGAAAATAAGAGTTTACAGATTAATAATCATAATTAAAGTCTATTTGTCAATAATGTTGAATGTGGTTCGTGCAGTTAGTATAGCTGTGTTTTAAAAAAGGATTGGATAAGTTCTTGGAGGAGAAGTCCATTACCTGCTATTAAGTTCACTTAGAGAATAGCCACTGCCATTAGCAATGGTTACATGGAATAGACTTAGTTTTTGGGTACTTGCCAGGTTCTTATGGCCTGGATTGGCCACTGTTGGAAACAGGATGCTGGGCTTGATGGACCCTTGGTCTGACCCAGTATGGCATTTTCTTATGTTCTTATGTTCTTACATCTAACGTGTTGGTACAAGTGTAGTTCTAGGAAGGTAGGTGTCCTTATATTCAGGCACCTGGGTAGAGCCCCGGGGTGATATTTAATGCACACTAGGAATCCTAATGGAAAGGTCCCCAACTTCACAGTTAAACAGTCCTAGCTCACGCCATCTCCTTTTTGGACATCCAGCCTGTCCCGGTCCCATAGTTGTGGAGATCCGGTTGGGGGGTCTCCCGATCTTATTCGTCAATCCTTGCTTATTGTTTCTATTTATTTATTTATTGTTTCTAGGGGGCCTTTTTGTGGGGAAAAGTCAATGGAATCAGGCTAGTTCTCAGCACTGCAATCCCAGAGGGGAGGGAGGATCCAAACACCTCCCCACTCTGTTCATGTCCAAAAAAATACTTCAAAAGTTAAATTGGATACATTTTTTGCCCTCACTGTCTCTCGCAGCAGAGTTAATCACTGGCGCTTGCCCACCTAGGATTTAGAGTAGGCTCTCAGGTCTTTGATCCCCTGGTGAGAGCCCTTTCACCCTAAAAGGTATCAGGCATAAAAATCTATCTCTCTGTAAATTAGAAGCAGAAGGACCCTCTGGCAGGAAGTGCACGATGAGGTGTCACTTCTAAATGAAACTCCATCTTGGTGAAGTTGGGAGACCTCACCAGCATGTAAAACGTAAACATCCTTACTATTCCAAGGCTTCCTCAAACTGATCCCAAGGTGTTCTAAAATGACTGGGCTAAATAGTGTTCACGCATCCAATCCAGACCCTCCAGGTGGGAGGAACTGAGGGGTATAGATGGCTCCTAGATAATGTGTTCTAAACAGGGATAGTGACATCTGCTGGCCAAACCGAGGGTTTTGCGCCACCTGTTTCATCAAAGGTTTTCCCATGCCCCAAACTATCTGTTGGGTCCAGTCATACAAAATGTCTAATCCATTGGATAGACAACCCCTTCGCACTCAGACAAGACAACCATTTCAGTAGTAACAACTCGTGATCTATAGTATTGAATGCCACATCGAGCATGACTATGAAAAAGTATCATCCCCTGTCTGCATGCATTCGAACACTGATAGAACCTACCATAGCATCTCAGTACTCTGGCCCTGTCTGAATCCTGGTTGATGAGGGTTTTATAACATCCACTTCCAATTCATATCTTGATAGCTGCTAATAAATTGTCTTTTGCCAAGATTTTACTTAGGAATGACAAGTTTGATATTAGTCAGTAATTTGCTAAACATTGTAATCAGTACTATCTGCCTTTTTCAAAATAGGTTGAGTAAGTGCTTATATCAGGACTTGAGACAGACTAGAATCTACTAGGAGTCATAGAAAAGGCCACAACCTCAAGTCCTTCTTTTTTAAAAGCCTTAGAGGAAATGAATCAAGAGGACACATTTGTATCCTCGGATATCTTCTGTAATCCAACTAAACTAACCCCACTAAACTTCTCTATTTGTTTTAAGCAACCAATGAATTTGGATGTTCTACTCCTTACAGACTTCCATTACTATCTTGCACAGGCTCCAATCTTAGAGCTCTTCTTAATCACTGATAACTCTGTTTAGCAACAGTTTTATCCTCAATAAAGTTTGCATAGATTTCACAAGACAACACCCCATTGGAATTTCCTGCCTTAGGGGCTGAACAGTATCTAAGCCCTTTCAAAATCTAGAACAATTTCCTCAGCCTATTTTTTGCTAATGACAACTTTGTTAAAAAAAAAAAAAAAAAAGAGTTCAACTTACCTAACTACTTCTTTATACAATTGCCTCTGAGCTCTGTACCAGACAGACATAACTGCTGCATGCACCTTGAGCCTGCCCAGTTCTAACGGATGATACTTCTGCTTTAGCAAATGTAATCCAACATGATACCATCTGCCATTATGATTAACAACACTGCAATATTCTTTCAGAGAAGCCACTTGATCTAAAATGCCATTAAGGGAGCCATTCCAACTTTCCACCAACTGGTACAGAGATAAGCACTCCCATTCCTGGCAAACAAAAGTATCATCAGTTATAGTAGCAAGAGCTGCTATATCTACAGCCCTCAGATTTCTTGAATAAGTAATCATAGTATTGTCCTAGTAATTCTATAGAAAGAAATACAAGTCTCATAAGAATTGCCATGCTGGGACAGACCAAGGTCCATCAAGCTCAGCATTTTGTCTCTGACAGTGGCCAATCCAGGTCATAAGTACCTGGTAGATCCCATAAAGTAGATCTATTTCTTGTTACTTACCTCCAAGGATAGTAATAGCTTTCTTTAGTCTACCTGGCTAATAATATGTTATGGACATTTCCTCCAGAAACTTGCCCAAACCTCTTTTAAACTCTCCTATGCCAGTTGTCATGGTCATGTTCTCTGGCAACAGATTCTACAACTTCGAGGTGTACTGAGGGAAAAAGTATAATTTGTTTTGAATCTTCTGGTGATTAGTTTCACGAAGTTTCCCCTTATTTTAATATTATTTGAAAGGGTAAATAACTAGCCTCATGATTTTATAAACTTCTATCATGCCTCCTCTCAGCCATCTCTTTTCCAAGATGAAGAGCCCTAGCCTACGAAGTCTCTCTCATCATAGGAGAGATGTTTCACCCCTTTATCATTTTTGTCACCTTCCTCTGTAACTCTTCTAGTTCCACAATTTATTTATCTAAAATCATTTAGATAC
Organism: Rhinatrema bivittatum; assembly: GCF_901001135.1. Lineage (NCBI taxonomy): Eukaryota > Metazoa > Chordata > Amphibia > Gymnophiona > Rhinatrematidae > Rhinatrema > Rhinatrema bivittatum. Next base: position 97,155,062 of record NC_042619.1, on the reverse strand, counting down.
CACCTGTACAAATGTTTTGTAAGATCTAAGAGGTTAACAATAAAATGAGAAGATACAAATTCAAACGGGAAAGAAAAGTAAAAGAAATCAAAAGGAGAATAAAATACAAAACAAAGTAAGATAAAAACATAGGATAAAAAAGATGTTATTTATTTAAAATAATTTTTATACAGCCTATACAAATGTTTTGTAAGATCTAAGTGGTTTACAATAAAATGAGAAGATACAAAATTAAAAAGGGAAAGAAGTCACCCCATCTCTTTCTTGAAATGGGGTGACTAGAACTGCACACAGTACTCAAGGTGTGGCCATACCATGGCTTGATACAGAAGCAATATGATATTTTCTGTTTTATTCTCCAGTCCTTTTCGGATCGTTCTTAACATTCTATTTCTTTTTTGACAGCCACTGTGCACTAAGCAGAGGATTTCAGCATACTGTCCACAAGGACTACAAGATCCTTTTCCTGGGTAGTGACTTCCAAAACAGAACCCAGCATCATGTGCCCGTATCTGGGATTATTTTTCACTGTGTGCATCACTTTGCACTTTTCCACATTAAATTTCATCTGCCAATCAGTTGCCCAGTCTCCTAGTCTCTCAAAATCCTTCTGCAGTTCTGCGCAGCCTACTGTTGTTTTAACGACTTTGAATAATTTTGTGTCCTCTGCAAATTTGATCACCTCACTCATCATCCCCTTTTCCAGATCATTTATGAATATGTTGAACAGCACAGATCCCAGTATTGATCCCTGTGGTACTCCACTAATAATGATTCTTCATTTGGAAAACTGACCATTAGTCCTAACCTCTTTTTCCAGTCTTTTTACCAGTTGCCAATCCACAATAGATCACTGGCCTCTTATCCCATGACTTTATAACTTCCTAAGGAGTCTCTCGTAGGGGATTTTGTCAAATGCCTTCTGAAAATCCAAAGAAACTGCTTTATCTGGCTCACTTTCATCTGCATGTTTATTTACACCTTCAAAACAAAAATATGAAAGATTGGCAAGATAAGACTTCCCCTTACTAAACCATGTTGTCTCTTCTTCATTAAGCCATGTCTATCCATATGGCCAGTAATTTTGTATTTAAGAGTGGCATCTATCATTTTGCCCAACAACAATGTCATAATATTTCCCAAATCACCTCTGGAGTCCTTTTTAAAAACTAACATCACATTGGTCACCTTTCAGTCTTCAGGAATCATGGCTGTTTTAAATGATAGGTTACAGATTATTTATTTGTTACATTTATAATCCACAATATCCAACATTGTGGATCTATGGGGCTTACAGTTGAAAACATACATAAACTTTTATCATACCACAAATATTTAAGAGTATTTAAACATTTTTTATATTATATCCCATAATTTTGTTTAAAAATATCTTTTTTTTTTATTTTCCTGAAGAATTTCAACTCCTCCATTTTCTTCAGATCAATAGAAATGTTATTCCACATCTTAGATTACTAGTAACAGGTTAGTGATTTCATGTTTTGGCTTTTTTAGAACTCAGGGGTGAATGCCATCTGGTCCCAGTGATTTGTTACTATTTAGTTACATTGGGTTGCATCTCCTGGGAGACCGGGGCTTCTGGTCACATTACCTACAAAGTAGGCAGGGCTTCAGGTTGACATCCAAATTCAATTCAGCTAAGGGGTGTTCCCCAGAATGAGGTGAAGTCAGGGCCGACACAACCCACTGTGCAAGCCGTGCACTTGCACACGGTGGCGGCCTGAAGGGGGTGAAAGCCTGGGAAGCACCAGGGTCCAAAATCAAGAGAAAGCCACAGGGCCAGAAGCCAAAATGAAAGAATATTGCCGGTATTGGCCTGCAGTCCACCAAGCATCTGAGATGAGAAAGAGGCCGCAGCCCACCTGGCAGGAACCCGCCAGATGGCCTGAAGACACTAATGCTGCAAAGCTGCTCAGTGGTTCCAGGGCTACCTGGCAGTTCCCAACCCACTGCACGGCCACCCGGTGGTTGTCAATCCACCACTCAGCTGAGATGAGAGCCCCAGGGCCTCATCTTCCCGGCCATCTTCCGCGTGGCCGGGAAGAGAGAGCTGCAGGGCCACCTGGCTGTTGTCAACCTGCCATGTGGCCGAGATGAGAGAGCCATGAGGTACCCAACATTTCCCAGTAAGCAGCGTAGCCAGAAGAAAAGACCACGAAGCAGTTCCCAGCCTACCCCTCAGCGGAAGTGAAGAAGAGGAGGGCTCCAGGCTGCTGAGAGAGACCTTATTATAAATTCATAATTCTTAACTATGTGCATGATGGGGGGGCTGCCAAGGGTATAAGGTTTGTCTAGGGCACCTAATACTCTTATACCGGCCATGGGTTCCAGGGGAGAGGGGGAAGACATGGAGGGTGGTGGGTGACAGTTTTTAAAGTTTAGGTCGCTGGAACGTGCTGGACTTTTTTTGGTGGCCCGAGAAAGGGAGGGGGGAGGGAGGGGGCAGCACAATAATTGTTCGTACAGGGCAGCAAAAAGGCTAGCACCGGCCCTGGGTGAAGCATGTCCAAGCCCTGCTGGAAAGTACAGCATGAAATGACTTTGGCTGGTCTAATGAAATTAAATTAGTCCAATAAAAAAGTATCATGTTCAATACATTCATTGATCTTTATTTGTATATATTCACGTGAACTAACATGACAACCACAATACTTTGCTCTGCATATTGGGAAAGGGATAATCAGGGCCATGAACATGACAAAGAAATTGACAACAAAAGTACATGGTTTGGGAGAGGGAAGCAGACTGAAAACTCACATAAAGGTGTTCATTTTTCCTGAGATATAAAGAACTTCTGGACTGTTGTGCTTTTTAAACATAGAATGTTTAAATGATTAGGTTACTGTTAATCCACCTCTGTTTGACGTAAACCACCTTTGTTTGATGTAAACCGATGTGATATGACTTGTGTCATGAACGGCGGTATAGAAAAGAATTTAAATAAATAAATAAATAAATAGAATGTGATTAAGATTAAGTCAGCAAATACTTTCTGCTGGAAATTCTTCCGAGACCCAAATTTGGGTGAATCAAGTCTCGTCTTTTTATTCCTGAATGTGAGAATGCTGAAAGCTTGCAGCATGAGAAATCCTCAGACACATAGCAGTGGCACGTACATGCTGGTGTAGAACTCATGAAATGTCTTGACAGGTTACGATAAGAATGTTAATTGAAATTATTTTAGGTACGGAATTATTTCTTACCTTTCTGTCATATACTGCAGTCTTGTAGCTAGAAATCTTGCAGTTCTATTATGT